>NC_064614.1:218741779-219085607 GCF_023898315.1 Schistocerca nitens
ATTGTGCAGTTTGCACAGATGGTGAAGTTTCAGTAATATGAGTGGGAGTTCACACTAAGCAACTTCATCTTTACCCATAATTATTTCATCTTTGAGGTAAAACCTAAAAACAAATTAGGTGAATTGCTATGGGAACCAGAGTGACCCTGCACTATGCCAACATTTACCTTGACTGCATAAAAAAGGTATTCCTCAGGACATAGAAGCCAGGCCTCCTGGTTTGGTACTGAGGTACTGATTCACTGATGTCTTTGTAATGTGAACTACTCAATTTCTTGCAGCAGGTTCATTAATCTTTCCAATTCAAATTCAATTGGCCCTTTTCTCAATCCAAAGCCACCTTCTTCAGCACTGACCTCTATCTCACTGAAGCCTTAATCCAAATCTAGTTCACATCAAGCCAATCAATAAGTAACAATGCTTACAAATGCATACCTTGCACATCAAATACTTCCTACCCTACAGCCTTGGTATATGCGACAAATGTAGCTTCGTAGCATCATGTTCCACCACTGAATCCCTGAAAGCTTACACTAACAACATGTCCCAAGCTTTTCTCTCCCAAAACTTCACCACTGGTCTCATTCATAAACAAATCTCCTGGGTATTATCCTCCTTTCACCCTCTAAACAGCATTAACTTCCAAAAACATCAAAAGCACCCACCTCGTCAACCAGTACCACCTAGGCCTCTAATGTCTCAATCCATTGCTCTGCCAAAGCTAAATGACTTTCTTAACCCAAGCCCGGCAATAAGATTTTCTCCCCTTGATATCTTCCCCACACCACCCACTGTCACCTTTCATTACCCTTCCAGCTTCCGTAACATCCTAACCAAACCATAGATATTCTTCAAGCATTATCCCTACCGCAAGGTTCGTATCCTGCAATAGTTCCTGGTAGAAAACTTCCAGTCCACCCATTTATTACCATCTACTCCACAGTCCCATCACTGGTAGAGTCCACAATATCAGAGGCAGAACAACTTTTAGAACCACACATGTTGTTGTTGTTGTGGTCTTCAGTACTGAGACTGGTTTGATGCAGCTCTCCATGCTACTCTATCCTGTGCAAGCTTCTTCATCTCCCAGTACCTACTGCAACCTACATCCTTCTGAATCTGCTTAGTGTATTCATCTCTTGGTCTCCCTCTACGATTTTTACCCTCCACGCTGCCCTCCATTGCTAAATTTGTGATCCCTTGATGCCTCAAAACATGTCCTACCAACCGATCCCTTCTTCTAGTCAAGTTATGCCACAAACTTCTCTTCTCCCGAATCCTATTCAATACCTCCTCATTAGTTACGTGATCTACCCACCTTATCTTGAGCATTCTTCTGTAACACCACATTTCGAAAGCTTCTATTCTCTTCTTGTCCAAACTGGTTATCGTCCACGTTTCACTTCCATACATGGCTACACTCCATACAAATACTTTCAGAAACGACTTCCTGACACTTAAATCTATACTCGATGTTAACAAATTTCTCTTCTTCAGAAACGATTTCCTTGCCATTGCCAGTCTACATTTTATATCCTCTCTACTTCGACCATCATCAGTTATTTTACTCCCTAAATAGCAAAACTCCTTTACTACTTTAAGTGTCTCATTTCCTAATCTAATCCCCTCAGCATCACCCGATTTAATTTGACTACATTCCATTATCCTCGTTTTGCTTTTGTTGATGTTCATCTTATATCCTCCTTTCAAGACACTGTCCATTCCGTTCAACTGCTCTTCCAAGTCCTTTGCTGTCTCTGACAGAATTACAATGTCATCGGCGAACCTCAAAGTTTTTACTTCTTCTCCATGAATTTTAATACCTACTCCGAATTTTTCTTTTGTTTCCTTTACTGCTTGCTCAATATACAGATTGAATAACATCGGGGAGAGGCTACAACCCTGTCTCACTCCTTTCCCAACCACTGCTTCCCTTTCATGCCCCTCGACTCTTATAACTGCCATCTGGTTTCTGTACAAATTGTAAATAGCCTTTTGCTCCCTGTATTTTACCCCTGCTACCTTCAGAATTTGAAAGAGAGTATTCCAGTTAACGTTGTCAAAAGCTTTCTCTAAGTCTACAAATGCTAGAAAAGTAGGTTTGCCGTTTCTTAATCTTTCTTCTAAGATAAGTCGTAAGGTTAGTATTGCCTCACGTGTTCCAACATTTCTACGGAATCCAAACTGATCTTCCCCGAGGTCCGCTTCTACCAGTTTTTCCATTCGTCTGTGAAGAATTCGCGTTAGTATTTTGCAGCTGCGACTTATTAAACTGATAGTTCGGTAATTTTCACATCTGTCAACACCTGCTTTCTTTGGTATTGGAATTATTATATTCTTCTTGAAGTCTGTGGGTATTTCGCCAGTCTCATACATCTTGCTCACCAGATGGTAGAGTTTTGTCATGACTGGCTCTCCCAAGGCCATCAGTAGTTCTAATGGAATGTTGCCTACTCCCGGGGCCTTGTTTCGACTCAGGTCTTTCAGTGCTCTGTCAAACTCTTCACGCAGTATCTTATCTCCCATTTCATCTTCATCTACATCCTCTTCCCCTTCCATAATACTGTCCTCAAGTACATCGCCCTTGTATAAACCCTCTATATACTCCTTCCACCTTTCTGCCTTCCCTTCTTTGCTTAGAACTGGGTTGCCATCTGAGCTCTTGATATTCATACAAGTGGTTCTCTTCTCTCCAAAGGTCTCTCTAATTTTCCTGTAGGCAGTATCTATCTTACCCCTAGTGAGACAAGCCTCTACATCCTTACATTTGTCCTCTAGCCATCCCTGCTTAGCCATTTTGCACTTCCTGTCGATCTCATTTTTGAGACGTTTGTATTCCCTTTGGCCTGCTTCATTTACTGCATTTTTATATTTTCTCCTTTCATCAATTAAATTCAATATTTCTTCTGTTACCCAAGGATTTCTATTAGCCCTCGTTTTTTTACCTACTTGATCCTCTGCTGCCTTCACTACTTCATCCCTCAGAGCTACCCATTCTTCTTCTACTGTATTTCTTTCCCCCATTCCTGTCAATTGTTCCCTTATGCTCTCCCTGAAACTCTCTACAACCTCTGGTTCTTTCAGTTTATCCAGGTCCCATCTCCTTAAATTCCCACCTTTTTGCAGTTTCTTCAGTTTCAATCTGCAGTTCATAACCAATAGATTGTGGTCAGAATCCACATCTGCCCCTGGAAATGTCTTACAATTTAAAACCTGGTTCCTAAATCTCTGTCTTACCATTATATAATCTATCTGATACCTATTAGTATCTCCAGGATTCTTCCAGGTATACAACCTTCTTTGTGGTTCACAAAACCACTAACTTGTGTCCATGGCACAGCATTTTATGTAGTAATCACCACCACTAAACTGGCTGAGTGCATAAATGAGCACTGAAGACTTTGGCTTGTGGACACCCACCATACAGCTGCTGAACATGTTCTAAAGCATGAAACAAGGGACCTGAGAGATTGCTACACCACATGGGTTGTCTGGATCTCCCACCTGCAGCTGACTTTCACGAACTCCAGAGATGGGTAGTTGCCCCCCCCCCCCCCCCCCCCCCCCAACAGCACTTTTTTGTTTCAATAACACGATAGACAAGCATAAGGTCAACTATTCTGCTAAACTGTGAATTCAGAAACATAATTCATACAGAATCAAAACCATCAAACCTTAGGCTAGGTGTCCACTGGATGCACTAATACATGACAGACTACTGCATGTTGTCATGTGTCACATTATCACATGACAACACAGTGTAGTTTGCTCATGATGTCATCCGAGCAAATCAGCACAGTTGGCCTTTTGGCTAGTGAGATTGTCAGGTCTTTCTCCGACTTACTTTTTATATATTCACAGGATACACCACAGTTTGGTAGACAAATAAATAGAAGACAGAAGTAACAATGGGTGAATGATGTCAGTGGGCAGGCTGCCCATATGGTAGAAACTCGCAGTTCCCCACTGTGGTCAGCTATGCTCAGAGCGCAGGCAGGAAACAACAATCTAGGTGTCAAATTGCACTTCTCGTGAATGAGTCTGCTGCAGTGCAGTAAACATGAGTAGCAGTTCTGAAAATGATCAACTGTTATGTGCACTGGCTTCGAGCAAGACTTTTTCATCAGTTACTTTTGAATGTCTCACGAACAATTCAAAATATTACATGAGCTTATTCAATCAAAAATCTCAAAAACTGAAACGAACTGGGAGAAGCCCATAGGTACACAGGAAATGTCAGTTTGTCTGAGGTAGGCACAGTATTTATGATGTTAATTGCTTCTTCGTCGCTGCTTGTCAGAACATTATTTATAATAGAATATTATTTACAATAGTAGCTAATTACTTTATTATTTACCATTGCTACAAATTTTCAAAACTTCTAATAATCATAAGAAATGGAGCTATGTAAATAAAATATAAACTTAAATATACTGTGAGACTGTACATCCCGGAATTGCCTATGAGAAACTTAAACAAAGAAAGCAGTGTGCAAGCGTCCTGTTGTAACACTGGCAGCCAAATCAGTGGGTGCTGTGAGTCAGAAGAGCATGGTTTAACAGTTATTGGCCATGCTAGGCTGGACGAGCTTTGCAGTGTGGTCAACAAGTGGCACACATTTGGCGCACGACAACTGATGAACTCAAAAGTAGGCTATGGGAAATCCTGACTGCAGGTCAACTAGCCTGACGCTCTGCACAAGCGGTGGGGAAACCCCAAGCTTTTGAACGAACTGCACAAGGTAGCCACCATGGCTGAACTAAAGGAATAAAGAAAATATGAAATGCGGGAAACGCTAAATAAAAACTGAACCAAACCAATGATGAAGAAAACAGTCATGTGGTTTCAAAGACACAAGTTAGACGAGTGCTTGAGTGAAGACATGCCCTCGATACAAGAATTAGTTTAGAAGATATTACATGTTAAATATTTTGCCTACAGTGTGATCTTTAAAAATTAATAACTCCCTTAATGCGTTAAGCGATTCAGAGAAGCGTAGTGTCAATGGATACAGCTCAGTGAGCACTCTCGAACTCTTGTAATCGATTTTCCGTGAATATTTCATATTTCAAACTACAGGCCGAATGCATACTCCGCAAAAATGTGAGTTCTCTGGCAAATAAAACACATAACAGTAAAAGTAGTGGACGCATTAGTCAATAGAGGTAATGTGGGATGTATGAATGTAATCAGTTAAACTGTTCAATATTTATTAGTGATGTAATGACACAAGGGTCATTCCATGTCAATTCAACCAATTTGAGAAAATGTTCCAGCTGATAGTCTCAGATTTGGCTGAAATTTAGCAGACCAATGCTACCAAGTGTGGAACACTCACGTACAAAATTTTAAGTTTCCCTGCCAATTAGTTCCAGAATTATGGCTTGTGAAAGAAGGTGGCGTGACCCAGAAATTGCAACCCGCATCTGGCAATCTATCTTCAGACCCAACTTCAGGTATTATTAACTTTGGAAATATTCCGCACAGTCCAGTGAAATTTTTACAACCCAGTAACATCCACTTAGAGAACACACTCTATGAATCAAAACACCAACAACATATTTCTGATGAGGGAAAATAAAAAATTCCAAAATGTGATTAAAAAAATGTAATATGTTAAAAGGTACATATTGTAGGTGCCCTCTATGCCAAATATAATTCACTAAAAAAAAAAAAAAAAAAAAGATGAAGAAGAAGCAGAAGAAGAAGAAGAAGAAGAAGAAGAAGAGCTGAATGTGGCCTAAACACACAGAACTCATCTTGCCCATATCAGTCACACAAACAGAGTTACATGCACACAACAATTTGAAAAATTACCTGAAAAACATGGATTTTCTAAGTGTGGTAGCACAAAAGGGACAAGTGATATCCAAGCCAAATTTCAAACACTGCATAAGTAGACCATAATGATATATGTCTCAAAATTTCAGCATGTTATTGCAAGACATTTGTGTGCAATGGAAGTTGACAGATGTATTTTGTGATGTGGCCATTGTTCCACAACACAATTTTGTAAAAACATGTCGTAAACTCCAGAATGATATTTTCACTCTGCAGCGGAGTGTGCGCTGATATGAAACTTCCTGGCAGATTAAAACTGTGTGCCCGACCGAGACTCGAACTCGGGACCTTTGCCTTTCGCGGGCAAGTGCTCTACCAACTGAGCTACCCAAGCACGACTCACGCCCCGTCCCCATAGCTTTACTTCTGCCAGTACCTCGTCTCCTACCTTCCAAACTTTACAGAAGCTCTCCTGCGAACCTTGCACAACTAGCACTCCTGAAAGAAAGGATATTGTGGAGACATGGCTTAGCCACAGCCTGAGGGATGTTTCCATAATGAGATTTTCACTCTGCAGCGGAGTGTACGCTGATATGAAACTTGGCTAAGCCATGTCTCCACAATATCCTTCCTTTCAGGAGTGCTAGTTCTGCAAGGTTTGCAGGAGAGCTTCTGTAAAGTTTGGAAGGTAGGAGACGAGGAACTGGCAGAAGTAAAGCTGTGGGGACGGGGCGTGAGTCGTGCTTGGGTAGCTCAGTTGGTAGAGCACTTGCCCGCTTAAGGCAAAGGTCCCGAGTTTGAGTCTCGGTCCGGCACACAGTTTTAATCTGCCAGGAAGTTTCATATCGTACACTGTTCTGCCTCTTCTTATCCTCTCCCACAACTGTTTAATCACTAAGCAACAACATATAGACAGATTAACACAACCTATAATTAATGTTTACTGCACCTTAACTGCTAAAAACCAGTTGATTGTGCTTCAAACAGAAGTTCTCCCACACTTTAGCTCCTGTTCTGTACATTGAGTGGCAAATTTTCGCGCCTATAAACATCGTGACAAACTAAATTACATTCTAGAAGATAGGTTAACTCCCAGCAAAAAACTTTCTCATCATCATCGTTTGGTTGCAGATGACAAGCTACCTGTAGTAATTAACACACAAGTGACCCAGAAAATTCATGCACACCAAATGTAAAGGCATTAACAAAAAGAAACGATCTGTAGTTTGAACTAAAGATGCACATAATTTCATAATCATTTAACGAAAATGTTCACATTGCAGAATAAATAAAACGAAAACCCACTGATGATGGCACAGTGGTGCTGAAACATGTTTGGGTACTAAGAAAAAAATGGCGTTTTGTGTAACTGGAGGACCTCACATCCAACACTTTTAACTGCAAACACAGCCAACACAACGAGCTGCAAATCAAAACGATGAACTAAATTTGTAATCTATGTATGTTTTCCAAAGTTGGGGATACTTCAATTTGGCTCACGTCCAGTGTGACCCTAAGATTATCAGCAACCATCACCTCAGAACACACTTAGGTTTTGGTGCTCAGATGGAGCGGAGCTCGTGTGCAGAGATGTCATATTACAGCTGGAAGTTGCTTCAAAAAAAAATGTGTGTAACTGAAATATTTTCTAAGTATTTCATTGGTATTTCTACAAGTTTCACCTGTGACGATCGCAAGCAACTCTGAAAGAATTTCTGCTTGGTCATACCTAGAAGAAATTCACGTCGACTGAAGTGATGGTTGGACTTTTAAATATTTCGGTCAAAAAAGAGTTTGAAACATTGTTCAGCATTTGGATTCTGAATAATATTAGGTTAGACGACTCCGTCTAAACATCTAAGAACTGTCTGCAGTTTTGATACTGATCAGCAATTAAAAATATTGTTAGTTTGCCGTTACAGAACATCAATTTAGAAGTGTGCTAAAGTACTCTGAATAATGTTTGTGGCTATGCTACACGTTAAGCAAACACATGCTGGTCGATTTAGGTTCTTGCACTGACAAATATTATTTTAACTTGTGAATAGTACGAAAGGGTATTTCATTTGATTTTTATGGCATAAATTCATTCTGTGTAAAAGTGAGAAACGAAATTTATTTCACCGCAAATTCCTGCCTGCAATTTTATTAAATTTGTGACTTACTGCCTTAGTTTAGGATTAAATGTGACGGATGTGGTGGTTGGGTCGTGGACAAGTGATGAGCCAATATTTTGAAATTCAACCAGGTACTGGCAATCCCTATGAACAGTGTTTTTCTTGCTTTATTTAATTTTTTATTCACCAAACTTTGGCGGAAGCAACAGTTAATAACTTCAACATTAGTCACTTACTTTTTCATTAAGCAAGGAAAACTGAACATACAAGGGTTAGTTCATAAATAATGCACACCAATTTTTCTTGCTGAAACATTCTTTTTTTCCAATACCTATTACAGTCATTCAGTGTAGTTTCCCTGCTTCTCTATGCCGAACCCAATGTCTCGGAAGCTCAATTGTTCCATTCAGGACACCACTTCTGTTTATCCATCAAATGTCTCGGGTAATGGTGGTAGAAAAGCTCTTCCAGATAAAGATAATGATGCCCACGCATAATTTTTTTCCAACTTCAGGAACAAAGTCGAAGTCTGGTGGACTCATGCCTGGGCAATAGAAAGGATGTGGCAACACTTCCCATCTGTATTCACACAGTTTTTGGGCTTTGTGCATTTTTTCTGTGCAGGTTTCAGATGAACTTATGATAAAACACCGCTATCACAGTTGTTCCACAGGGGACTCTGTCATGATGAATCCTTGGTGATCATAAGCAAAAATCATCATTTGCTTCAGCTTCAATTGAGTGGGTTAAAATTTTTTTTGGACGTGGAGAATCTGATTGTTCTCTACTTATTGGACTGTGATTTCAACTTTGTTTCAAAGTCTTTAATTCGTGTCTTATCAATAGCGACAATTTGACCCAAGAAAACTTGACCTTCATGGCAAATCTTTGTTTGAGCAATGTTACAATGTCCAGGTGTTTCTGCTTCTCTTCAGTAGTCAAACATTGTGGGACCCATCCCACAGAAGTATTTCTCTTTTTCAAATCATTTGTCAGGATATAGAATACTGATGTTTGGGTAATTCCCATGGCGAGCTGGCCCCAGTGGCCAAGCGGTTCTAGGCGCTCCAGTCTGGAACCGCGCGACTGCTACGGTCGCAGGTTCGAATCCTGCCTCGGGCATGGATGTGTCTGATGTCCTTCGTTTAGTTAGGTTTAAGTAGTTCTAAGTTCTAGGGGACTGATGACCTCAGATGTTAAGTCCCATAGTGCTCAGAGCCATTTGAACCATTTTTGAATTCCCGTGGCTTCAGAGTGTGCCTTACATGTCGCACTGCAATCTCCTTTAAGAGCATCTGTCCCTAGTTTCACACTTGTTTCTTCGGTTGACATTTTTGCCCTTCCGGGTCTTGCATTATCGTCAATGTTCATATGACCATCACAAAAATGGTTAATCCAACGTGAAACTGTACAATGGCCCACTGTAAACTCACCACAAAGTTCACTTAACACAGTGTGGACTTCTGTAGGGTTTTGCCGCATAACATGTAGATCTTTATGTACAACTTCTGGTCTTCAACAGTCACAGTGCCAGAGGCCCCTGCAGGGTCATCTGTACCTCTCGGCAATTTTATGTTAGAGTACACAGCAAAAAGACAAAAACACGTGCTTCTTCGTCAAGTTTACAACTATATCTAACGTAATCTTCATTGTTGCTGCATCAAACAACCCACAATAATACCAACCTGTGTGTTCTTTATAAAACTTCCCTCTTATTAAAACATTCTTTCCCTGTAAATATTACAGTAATTACATTGCAATTGTCAACATTCTGTACAAATAAGAATGAGCTTACAAGTTGTCTACACTGAAACAAACTCCTGCCTTCTCATATATTTCTCTGAAGGTAGGAAAGTCACTGGAAAATTTCCCTGGTCACAATATTGCAGAGTATTTGATGATCCAGTAAAATCAATTATTTGAGTGACAGGAGGACTGCAGGGAATAGCTACAGAGACGTTTCACAGTTAAATATCCTGAGTTCATTCTCTCCAATTAACTGTGCCAGCTGCATTTTAAAATGAGTTTAAGGTCCAGCTGGAGCTTCTCTCCTTTTAGAGCTGTTGGTGTGATGATAATTTATGACTCCAACTGCCTGATAAACCAGCAAATGCTTTTTCCAACATGCATCGTGTGGTTTTGCTTATGCTGTGAGAGACGTAATTTCTCACATATTTCGTTAGTGATAAGTCCTGAAGTAGCAATACAGGTATTCACACTTGTCGTATACAGCTTAAACTATACTTCAGCACCATCAGTTTGAGCAAACATATTATTTAAAATGAACTGTAATTTAAAATCACAATATCCATCTGGAACTGCATATTACTTCAAAGTAAGTGATTTATTCATTGATATTACATATACAACAATCTCAAACAAAATGTTTACAAAAGAAGTCATTCAAAAGGAATGTAACTTGAACTCGTAAAAACGGCAATTCTACTGAGGATTAAATTCACTGTAGCGCAAACCCATAGTATGTTGTCTGTAGTGATGTATCCAGAAGACATGAAAGTTTCAGATGAATGTTACTGAAAGAAGATCTCTTGCTCTTGCTCCCTTACAAGGACAGTCAATAGTTTTCATGCATATGAACCTCGCACAGAAGTGGCAACATACTCATCAAAAATTGATAACCACTATCTTCACTCTTTGCAGCTTGTTTTTTCGATCTCTGGTAATTTCTCATGATTTAGCTTCTGAACATTATTGCTGCACAAGCACTTCAAACTTTTCTCTCACATATTGGGCGTTGCCTGTGTTTCAGGTTGTGGTCAGCAGTAAGTGGGTAGGCTGAGCACACTTGGCATGTTTTTAACGCACAACATTTTTAACGAATTAATTAAATTAATTATATTATATATTATGTTACCTAAATGTTTTAGAAGTTTACATTATATACTGTAAAATCTTCAATTATTATCTCACAAAATGTTTAAATATATAATTAATTAATTTGTAAAAAGGTTGTGCATTAAAAACTTGCTCCACTACTTACGTGCAACATGGGTGGCCATACAGCTCAAAAGACACTCCACACCCAGTGGCACTTTGCAATTTTTCGTATTGTCGTGCGCTACCAGTGCAATCAGGTGTCCATCTGATGCATACAAAGAACAAAAATTTGCATATTGTGATTCCTCATTCCTTTTGGCAGAATAGTTCGTCTTTATTACATCAAGGTCACTGGTGGGTACTTCACATGAAGCAACCCATCAAACCTCATCATCCTTGGCAGGGAATGATGCTCAGATTGAGCAAATGACATGTCATTACAAATTTCTGTGAACCATCAGTCAGCTCCACTGCTACACTCTTTTGGGTGGCCACATCTGTCCGAAGTATGGCAATGCATTCATATGAATTTTGTAGGTCCATTCTGGAACACGTGTTGTTGGTTTGTGATAGACACTAAAAGTTTCCTCATATGTCACCATGACATCCACCACTACTGCGAATTTGGTATCAGCTTTTCCTACTATTTTTTGTTTTGAAGATCTTCTGGAGGTCATTGTCTCGGACAATGGACAATTCAGGTCACCCGATTTCCAACAGTTTTTTGTTACCAATAGCATACACCATGTGATAATTTCACCTTTTCACCCCCAGTCCAACAGTGAAGTTGAACGGTTCGCTTGAACGTTCGTAAGTGACATGCAGAAATCCATGCCTCCCACACACAGCAGCAAGTTTTGAAGATTTTTCTGTCCTCCTCCTGCTCCTTGCCATGTGATGACAAGTCACCAGCAGTAATGCTACATGGTCATAGACAATGAACATTGTTGCATCTTCTGCCACATCAGACAAAATTTCAGTTGTAATATGAAGTCTCCTATACAGTTTTCTGAGAAAAACATGGTTGTGAGCACAGACTCATTACCAAAGCCATCAGACTCATTATCAAAGCCATCACATTTTGTTCTTGCATCATATTATGTCAATGTTTCTGCAACAGAATGTTTGTCCATTGACTCAGCACATCGGAGGGGTCAACACCAGCGGTCACTTCTGTCTCTCTGCCAGCTCAAGCCGCCCATCGCAGTGCAGTACCCATGGAGGTTGATGCCCCACCAGTGCAGCGAATGTCACTCATCCTGCAGCCTGAACTGATGCCCGTGAATGTGGCGCCCCTGGAAGGTTATCATGCCACTCCAAACGATCCCTTTGCTGTTCAACCGACCATACTGTTCAACCAACCATAGCATGCAGGTATGCATCCTGTGACCGGTTTTTTAACCCCTGTTCTTAGTAAATCACAAGTTGGATAAGCATTCAGTCCTCCCAACCCCCCCCCCCTCCCCCACTGTCATCACGTGCATCCGCCCTACACAATGACAGTGTGGAGTTTTGGGGGCGAGAGGGGGGGGGGGTAATTTTCTCATCTGTCAACACCTGCTTTCTTTGGGATTGGAATAATTATATTCTTGATGTCTGAGGTTATTTTGCCTGTCTCATACATCTTGCTCACCAGATGGTAGAGTTTGCCAGAGCTGGCTCTCCCAAGGCTATCAGTAGTTCTAATAAGATGTTGTCTACTCCCAGGACCTTGTTTCGACTTAGGTCTTTCAGTGCTCTGTCAAACTCTTCATGCAGTATCGTATCTCCCATTTCATCTTGATCTACATTCTCTCTCATATCCATAATATTGTCCTCCATTACATCGCCCTTGTATAAACCCTCTATATACTCCTTCCACCTTTCTGCATTCCCTTCTTTGCTTAGAACTGGGTTGCCATCTGAGCTCTTGATATTCATACAAGTGGTTCTCTTCTCTCCAAAGGTCTCTTTAATTTTCCTGTAGGCAGTATCTATCTTACCTCTAGTGAGACAAGCCTCTACATCCTTACATTTGTCCTCTAGCCATCCCTGCTTTTGCACTTCCTGTCAATCTCATTTTTGAGACGTTTGTATTCCTTTTTGCCTGCTTCATTTACTGCATTTTTATATTTTCTCCTTTCATTAATTAAATTCAATATCTCTTCTGTTACCCAAGGATTTCTATTAGCCCTCGTCTTTTCACCTACTTGATCCTCTGCTGCCTTCACTATTTCATCTCTCAAAGCTACCCATCCTTCTTCTACTTTATTTCTTTCTCCTGTTCTTGTCCATTGTTCTCTACTGCTCTCTCTGAAACTCTCTACAACCTCCGGTTGTTTCAGTTTATCCAGGTCCCATCTCTTAAAATTCCCACCTTTTTAAATGTCTTACAAACACTACGAGAGTCATTTTTCAAGTAAATTTGTCAGTATCGAGTGATACTATAATAATCAGAGACAGTTATAAATACTTAGAACATTCTGGTGATAATGGATTGTACAGAGTTGCGTAAATCTTCGTATCTATATTGTAAGGAAGTAAACTAATATTTTATACATTGAAGGGGATAATATTTTATACATTGAAGTTCCCCTCAATCTCCTCCCATAGCAAACCAAAGAACCCACCCTTGTGATGCCAAGTGTATTTTTATACCGCACAACAGCATCTGAATATCATTCACAAGTAAAAGATCTCCATTACTGGTAAACTGCTCTTCACTGCAACAGGTTTCACTCTGGTCAACCTATTCCTTACATCTTTTCTGTCGGAAGTACTGCTTTGCATTTCATAATTAATGCTGCCTTGGTGCTGCTTGGATTGATGGTGTCCATCAGAAAGACCATCTGATTGAAGAAAGGCCACTGTTTAGATGTTTTCATACCTGATCCAGATGTACTATCACTACATTCTTCTTTTCTCTCCAAAAACAATCCCTCCAACTTCACCATCTTTTCTTCACTTCAGCAACAACAAACAAATGATAAAAATATTATGATGTATGCTACATATGTCAGTGATGCCAGGAACTCTTAACCATTTTATAATTCCATCTCATGTCTGACATGTTAGATTCTCAAGTGGCTTAAAAGTCTTCTATGAAATTTGGTTGTTGGAAATAAGTAATGAATATAATTTTTGTATACATTCCAAATTTTGAAGTATGACTGTCTATCGGTCAAGTCTTATGTTTTTATGAAATCAACGAACACAACTGAGTACTTTCATCCTGTGATTGTTATTCTCAGAATACCATGGAGATAAAAGATTTATTTAAGAAATGATCTTCCTTTTCTGAAATCTTCCCAGTATTAACCTATTTCGCGACTGAAATTTTTTCCTACTATGTTTGATTAAGCATTGGAAAGTAATTTATAAGAAACAGGTTGCCAGATAAATTTGCTGATAAAGGTTGAACTGATTGTGTCACCTTTCTTAGAATGGGTGTATGAGTAGAAATTTTCAATCTGCAAAGATTTCTTTATTTTTTAACATACATTACAGGTCACACAGAATAACATTTTTTTATTTCCAAAAAGTCTAATGTCCATTTTTATTTCCAAAAAGTCTAATGTCCATTTTTATTTCCTAAAAGTCTAATGTCCACTGAGTTCATAAATGTGCAACAAAGCATGATTTTTCGTGACAACGCACGAGTAAAACAAATAAGTGTTGAGTAACTGGGGTGCTACCAGTACAAACAAACCAGTTGTGCACTATCACGTGACCATGCAAAAGCTTCCAATGAGTTTGAGCTTTCCCAGCCAGTATCATGACAGTGATGGACACCAAAAAGCCAGTGAGCCTGGGGCAAGAACAAAGATGACCAAATGACATCTCATTATCACATGAGGAAATTTACTTCCAAGTTGCAGGAGTTGGCAGCTAAGGAATTAGAAGGAATAGGTGATTTTCTTGGCCCTCGTGTGTTAGTGAGCAGTGAAAGCGGTATTATAAATGTGATTTTCACTACTTTGTCTCAAATTATTCAGAAATCATATAATATTTAAACAATTATCACAGTAACAATTCTTGCTGATGTTAAAGAGCCACCTTACAAGTTCTCCTCCTGTTTCCTGTAAACAGCCTGAAGTAAAACTTAACTAAGGCAGGAGGTGGGACATGCTAGCATCGCATGTCAAGTTCGTATACGATCGTACATCTTCAGTTATACCAAAGTTACTCATTTATTTATTAATATCAATGCTTCCTGGCACTGTAAAATCACTGAAACAAAGTATTTATGACCTGTAGACTACTCCTAATGTCTGAGTGGCAAAAAGCAACTCTTGTTAGCAAACATTTATTACTTACAATTACTTGATTCGTGCCAGAATAAATGTACATTCCCTACATATCTCTTTGTTGACGACATGAACGATTTCTGCATTGGCACCTCATCCCAATGGCTCTGAAAGTGCCAGATGGCCAACCGCCTCTAGTAGCCAGCATGGGAACCTACCACTCACTCCTTACTGTGTACATACTGCAGTGCTGATACATTCACTTCATATATGTGAAATAGCAAAACTGGAAATAAAGTAAAATGCGCTCTTTTCTCTAAATAAGGGGTGCCAGGCAAACAGACACCACTCGGAATCCACAGCTGTGGTATATATTATGTAAATTTAAGGTGGAGGGGGCAGACAGGAAAGAAAACAGAAGGGGCCATAGATATCAGCTGTATCACAACTTCATGTGGAATTAGCGGTGATAAGTGAAAATGTGTGCCGGACCAGGACTTCAATCTAGAATCTCCTACTTACTAGACACTTGCATTAACCACTGTGACATCCAGACACAGTGTTTATCGCAAATTTGTGAATGATCACAGCACATTCCCTGGCCTAGCCATATTCTCACCTAATGCCACCTATCCACAGTCCCCCTCCACGTCCTCCATGCTCATTAATTTTAGATTCCCACTAGAGGTCCCCCATAAATGTGCATCTGGACTAAAGATTGTTGATTCACTGCCCACTGAGGCGAATCCGTTATATGAATGCATGGTGTCAGTTCTTTCAGACATGACACCATGCATTCATACAATTAATTTGCCTCAAAGAACAATGAATCCACAGCCTTCAGTAGGGAGGCATATTTACCTTCGACTTCCAGTGGGAATCTAAAATTAGCGGGCATGGAGGACATGGAAAGGGACTGTGGACAGGTGGCACTGGGTGGTGGGAGTGTGAGTCAGCCAGGAAACGTGCCCAGATCGTCCTTGCATTTGTGATAAACACTATCTCTAGATGGTGCAGTTGTTAACGCAACTGCCTAGTAAGCAGGAGATCCCAGGTTCGAGTCTCAGTCTGGCATACAACTGCACTCATCACTCAGCTGATATCATTAGTGTCTTCCCTTTCCTTTTCTTTCTACCGCCTCCACCTCCAGTTTACATTTCCTGTTTTCTGTAACACTGCCAGCGATAAAGAAAGCAAAACCATACATTGTTTGTGTACAGCTTTTGTCAGATACATATAAAGTGAAAGAATTATATGGGAGAAATAATTTGCGCATTGGCTTACACGTCCTCCTCTCATAGGAGGGCATGTAAGAGAGAAATTGAAACCACATATTTTCGCAACACATCGTTTTCTTTTTCACCTATCAGTTTTAACAGAAAAATTGTCCACTGTGGTTTAAAAAAAATATGTGACTCATATGCATTTGAATGTTCATTATTGAACTGTGTAAAAATTTGAAACAAATCACTCAAGAACTTTTCGAGATTTCTGATAATTTCCCTCATTACACATTACATCTATATGTATTAAAAACATGTATAGCTATGTCTGTCCGAATGTTCAATAGAGTAACAAGTAAAAATTGAAGAAAGAGTGTGTGTGTGTGTGTGGGGGGGGGGGGGGGGGGTTCACACACCTACTATTTCAGATGAAGGCACTCTGGCCAAACGATTACTCATTGGCAGCCTATTTGTTGTGCCTGTCTGTGACTCAACATCTCCACTAAATGGTGAGTTGCAATCTGTCCTCCTCATGATACTGTATATTTACATACTACATGTATATTTGGGTAAGCCAACGGCCTTGCTGCAGTGGTAACACTCAGATCACCGAAGTTAAGTGCTGTTGGGCTGGGACAACACTTGGATGGGTGACCATCCAGTCTGCAGAGTGCTGTTGGCAAGGGATGCACAGAGCCCCTGTGAGGCAAAACTGAGGAGCTACTTGATTGCAAAGTAGTGGTTCCAGTCTCATAAACTGACATACGGCCGGAAGAGCAGTGTGCTGACCACACGCCCCTCCACATCTGCATCCAGTGACACCTGTGGGCTGAGGATGACACGGCAGCGGGTCGATACCATTGGGCCTTCCAAGGCCTGTTCGGACCGAGTTTAGTTTACATGTATAGTTAAAAAATATATACTCTATATTCGTCCAAGTCTTCATTAGAGAATCGTGTAAAAATGTGAAGTAAATCAATCATGTATGTTGAGTTTTTGGTAACTATGCTAAACAAAGACTTCTTTTTTTATATAGTAGTATAGATGTATATACTTTTTTCCTTGATAAACATATAAAATCATCTTAGGTAAAAAATGTGCCAACTAGTAAAGTGCGGAAAGGAAGCATACTGCACAAAATAAAACCAATTATTCAGGGTAGGAGGGTCAGTACGATTACAGTGTGACTTCTGTTGGTTGGTTTTAGGGGAGGAGACCAGACAGCGAGGTCATCGGTCTCATCGGATTAGGGAAGGACGGGGAAGGAAGTCGGCCGTGCCCTTTGAAAGGAACCATCCCGGCATTTGCCTGGAGCGATTTAGGGAAATCACGGAAAACCTAAATCAGGATGGCCGGACGCGGGATTGAACCGTCGTCCTCCCGAATGCGAGTCCAGTGTCTAACCACTGCGCCACCTCGCTCGGTGTGACTTCTGTCTTCTATTTCATTCTCACATAGGTAAGTGAACAGTCGTACGTGGAAGCTACTTCACAATGACTGCATTGAATGAAATTAAAAACAACTTATGTGTTTAGTACTACTGAAATGGCCAATATTGTTGGTGAACAGCTCTCAGGTTTCGAGCTGGGTTCATTAAAATACCACATCGCTTTTACATTGCCATCTGACTGGAAACCTGAGATCGTTTCACCAAAAGTTTATGCTGGGATAGCCTACATTCACATATGTCTGACACTGTCCATCAAGCTTTGACATCAGCAGGATGGCAGATATCACCATCTAGTCTTTATACAACAAGTCAACCATGATGTCAGACATTAAAGATGCCAATATACAAAAATAATTAAAAAATATATTTAATTGGAAAAAAGGACATGGCACTAGTAAGGTAATTGGGGGGGGGGGGGGGGAGTTAGGTGGAGAGAAAAAGAAATACATGACATTCCTAATACTTAAAAGACACACCAAACCAAAAGCTTTCACAAAAATCCAGCAATTGAATTCACCGACAATTCAAAAAATATCAATAAAAGTAAATATAGAAACTGAACTATAAGATACCAGGAAACAAATTAATGTGCAAAACAATGGTATCTGAAATTCCAGTTGACATACATAGCTCAAAAAACAGCCCACACTACCATGGAATCAGACATTGCTCCAAAAGTCAAAATCGATAATTTCAGTTGACTTACACAGCTCCAACAAAGTCCGCGATACCATGGCACCACACACTGCTCCAAAAACGAAGATGGTAATTTCTGTTCACTTACATAGCTCAAACCAAGTCTGCAATACCATAAAAATCAACAACCGGTATTGGTAATTTCATTAGACCTAGCTCAAATGAAGTCCATAATATGACATGTAGCTCCAAAAATCCAGTTTCAAAAACTTCTCAACAGCTCAAAAATTCCACAATACCAACTAACCACAAATTGCTTATGCAGCTGTTATCAAAAGCTTAACGTAAGTAAAATAGATAGAACGAACTCCACGATATCCATTAATGACAATACACAATAAATCATAAAAAATTACACTAACATCAATTTCGATATACAAAGAACACACAATTATGTACATAAACACATGTACCACACATTTTACAATAAAGAAAGTAAACTAAAGAACTACAAATTACACAAACTTGAAGTCCTAGAAAGAAAAATCATTTGAAAAATACTAGGACCACCAAAAAATATAGAGGTATGGAAATTAAGAAGCAATGAAGAAGTTTATCGCAACATAGAAAACATTAATGAAACACTACAAACGAGGTGACTGCTAATTTTTGGACACTTATACAGAATGAACAGCAACAGGTTAACCAAACAGATTTTCAAATATCTTTGGGACAAGAAGTCAACAATAGCCTGGATACAAGAAGTTGGGAAAGATTTGGAAAGAAACAACATAAGTGAAAAAGACACAACAGAAAGAGAGAGTTTTGAGAGGAAAGTGTTAAAAATGGAAGGATTCCACAGCAAGAGGGATAAGAAGACAGGGTCAAAATGGTCTTAGGAGAGAAAAAGAATACATAGTGAAAATACGAAAGAATACTGGAGGAAAAAGAAAGAATAACAAAGAAGGAAGCATTGAAACTGGTGCATGGTCCTTAGATGACCCAAACGAAGAAAGTAGAAAGAACAATCACCTTCAGTCACAATTTTATATCAATGCACAATGCATTTCAAGCCCTGGGGGCTTATTTTTAGGTACTCCATTGCGGTATACAATGACCTGCTGGTATGAGCATACCATCGAACTAATAATTCCAAGGTTGAAAACAAATCTGTAGCCAATAACCACACACGTTAAAAAAATTCACTAACATAACAACAAACACACAATTCTAATACAAATCCTAGTAATAGCACTTCACCCATCCAATGACTCACTAGCAACACTCAAAAACAATTTAAAAACATCAACATTCAACACTAGAGAGCACCACCACATAAACCAAAATGCTCTCTTAACAAACGATCCAGTTCAAATACACCACACAACCAATACACATAAAATGGTTACATCACGGGTCAAAGCTAACAACCATTACCCAAGTTACAGTTGATGCTGTGTCTAAAATGTGTTAATGCAACCACAAACCAACATCATCTGTGAACAATGTAAATTGCCAATGAAAACAACAAATATGTCACCATAACATATCTAATCATAAGAAACAAATAATAGCAACATGTACCTGGCTTTGTATGCCACAATTAAACATGTGTATTAACAACAATTTTGGGTATGTGTATACATACGATACACAGATAAATGACCATTCCTCTGGTACTGCAAAAAAATATTCGTAACACACATGTAGCACCTACAATGACTTACAGAGCAAGTACAACGCTGATGATCCCCCCCACCCCACGAGTACAATATCGGCAATTACAGAGGTAATGGCAAGTGTTACTTGAAGCTCTTAACAAGGATGGTTGTGTTCCAGTCATTCTTAAACTTGCTACAGGCTTTTGACACTGTAAGCTATAAAAAAAAACTACTAACGAAGCTTTGAATGCTAGATGTAAGGAGAACAGCGAATGATTGGTTCGAGTCTCACTGAGAAAACAATGTTAAAGTTGGGAGATAGTTCACATGTGCCGACAACAAATTTTAGTAAATAATTGTCAGACAAGAGACATATAAACATAGCTGTCCATAAGGTTAGCATATTAGGTCTAATTTTCTCTGAATATATATCAGTCTAATGTCTTTCAGGACAGTATACGATGTGAAGGAAAAGTTCTCTTCACTGATGACAGCAGCACCTTAGTCAGTCATACCACTCCTATTAGATAAAGCAAATGAAACCCTCAAGGATGTTTTCCATTGGGGAATGAGGAATATTTGATACTGGCATCAGCTTTGACCTGTGGCGTTGGAAACATGCGACAAATGTTGTAACAACATAGTAATGTGATGTGAGTCGCAATGTTTCCACATGTATACACTACAGATCAGTCTGTCAGCACAACCAGGTTTTTCTGCTTTCATATTTGCTGGCTTTGCCAGCTCCCAACAAGTTACCTTCCAGTCTAACCTAGTCCTCGGTCTAAGCTACACATCAGTCTTTCACCACTATTAAGTTTCTTCACTTCAACGTTCATTGGCTTCATCCACTAACACTCAAACTACGAAAATACACACAAAAAGGTGACATCATGACAACCACTAACATCAGACCATTGGTCAAGTAGTATCCAATATTTGTCTTGAGACCAACTGAGCAGTACATAATAAATTAACACAAACATCAAGAAAACGGTATGCGCTTAAACAAGAGAAAATAATTGTCGCGTTAAGCATAGCTGACAGTTATATACATTGTGTAACAAACACAATGTCTCTAGGAATGAGTACTGAGTGTCATTTACATGGAAGGAACACACAAAAAAGCTACTGTCAAAAAGAATGTCTCCAGCATCTTATGCTCTTAGTGTTCTAGCATCCGTCTGCAACAGCCAACGTCCTGTAGTGACAGATCATGCTATGAACACTCTACTCTTAGTTACAGGATTCTTTACAGAGGATCAGAGACTAAACATGGACACAATTTTTCAACTGCAGAAAAGGGCCACAAAAATATTAACTAGAAATGGTAGTCAGACTCTCTGTAAAGAAAGTCAGACTCTCTGTAAGGAACTTTTTAAAAATGGGTATCCTTAGTGCACCAAATGAGTACATCTACCAATTCATCATGAAAATCAGGGAAAATTTTATGAAGTATCTATTTCACTAATAGTTGCACACGTAATAATAGAACAAGGGTCTGTTTCAACTTACACATACCAAGGAAATGGCAACAAAAAGCTCATATTAACATTTTCCATTAGAAAATAGAACTGTATAATAAACTGTCCAAGGAGATGAATATAGCTGCTATACTAAAGTTCTTTATAAATGTAACTAAAATGTTCTTAATATGTAATGCAAACTACACAATGAAATATTACTTGGAGGAATCAGTATTTATATTAAAAGGGTCAACTACAACAAACTGTCACATTATAATAAACGATCATAATGTAATGCTTACACAAGAAATCATGTGCCAAGATCCACAGTACATGATAGTAATGTCTTGTCATTCTCCAGAGATCAGTATCTCCTTATGGAGGAATGCTGACTATTTTTCAGGACAACTACAGGGAAGACATGAATGGGGTATAGTTGCACGTTTACGGGCCCGGCGTCACTGTTTTGAACAGACTGGTATCAATGCCAGGGGTATAATAGCATGTTCATGGTCAGGAAGTTACAAGCGGGGGTCCTCAGTTTGTGCAGTGATAAATGTTTAAAGCTATGTTATATATTTGAAGTTAATTTATTAATAATGGATGCTGTTGAACTCTATGACAGTTCCGTATCTGCACAATACTGCTTGTAAACAAAAAACATTGTACAATACAGACGAACTAAATAAGGCAGTTCAGTTGTTAAAACACTGTCATTATATTCAGGTGGATGGAGTTTATTCTTTCCAGTCATCCTGATTTAGGTTGTCCCAAATGATGTCGGGCAAATGCTAAGATGGATCCTTCATCAAGGACCTGTCCATTCAACATAAGAGCATAATCATAAATTTTGTGTTTTTGTGTAATCTGAGCTATTTATTTTCACTGTATTGTGTTGACAAATGTTGGACCACGGAGAGATGACGTCTGGATAAATAAGCAAATCAAATCAGCACCACAGTGTAAATGTTTGAGATTGTTTCTCTTAAGCTTTGTTATGTGCCTATTGCTTGTTGAAGCATAGCATCCATAGAAAAATCACCTCTGAAGTGAACGTTCATGATGATTGGCGAGGAAATATGTGGCAATTTTGGCTCTAACATCAACATAATACCTTCCATTCATAAGCATTTCGTGGCACAGGAAAAAAATATCATCTGCCACTAAAAACCCGTATGCCAGATGTGTTGATGAAAACACTACATTAAATTGTTTCAAATCTAATGAAGATAACAACAGAAACTAATAAGCCCTCAACTAAAACAGTACTTACTATGTGTCAACACTAAAATTAGATAACATTGTTGCTCACGCGAAAAGTACAACATTCTGGCTTAATTGGATATATGTGCACACACAAAGATCACAAGAATTACAACACGCACTAAAGAACGACTTCAGTAATACTTGGAAGTTACTTTTTTAATTTACTTCATACAATATCAATTACAAAAAGCAAATCGATATTCTTTTAATAACAAAGAACAACACGAGGTTATAAACGTTCTAGTTTCTTTGTTATAATAGTATTTCTGTACACAAAATAATCATATCTTTATGGTGACAAGCTTGTGTACATTTTCTCCCTGACTTGCACGCATATAACCTAAAGCTTCATGTTTTAACTGACTTACCTCGCAACCTGCGCATATTGGTTCCTGAAATCCATCCATTTTCGGCAGCAGTAATTACAACGTGAAAATGTGTGTATCTATAATGACAAAACGTAATTCCTTAAAACCGGCATAAAGTCACCTACACTCATCAACTCCATTTCGAAAAACCCTAAAGTCAAAGCGAAGGAAAGATATTAAACTTTTAAATCGATTGTACAATCAATACGAGAACAAGTCAAGGTATTCTTTAACAGTTCTCTAAAGAAATATTAAATTTATCGGTATACGCAAGGGAACTTATTCACTGGCGTACAGTTTGACCTAGGGTTATTTAGGTTCATGTAACACACGTATGTAAGTAAACACAAAGTCCCAACGTTCGCCAAACGCTCTGGTCGGTCGGTTGGCAGAGTTGAGTGTTGGGCGAAGATCTTTGGATTTGTTATTCGTATGTCTTTATTTCCGTTCACGAAGGAGTGAGGACTGACGTTTCCCTGCGGAAGCGAATGTGTGTGGGTTATGTTTTGTTTATTGTAAAATTCTGTTTGTTGTATTTGGCACCACGCGTCGTTTTATTCGAATGTCTGTCTTTTGTGTAATAACCCACACATTATAAAGTACATCCCCGTATTTCACGGCGCGTGCAACATTTCGATTTAACGAATTCGAAAAGTAAAACAAACGAGTTTCGAAATAAACTTAACTATTTCCGAGCTGCACTGTGAAATTAGAAGCTTCAAGGTAAGTCGACGTAGATGGATGTATCATATTCAATAACTGAGAGCTGTGTGTAGTAAATGACTCAAGATACTTTCAGGTTTATTATATGCGGTTGGACGCTTTCTATCACTTAACAAGTGTATTTTGTCATTTGTCCCAAAAATCAGAAATGATCTGGTATCACAGTTAGTGTTAACGTTCACTTACAAATACAGCGAGGAGTTGGTAAGAAGGGGGTGTGGCAGAGCAGCACTAGGCTCTCCTTGATTGTGTATGGCAAGTGCACTAAAATATGAACCGTAAAGATTCGAAAGCGTACTGCTGTATTCTACGCGGCAATATTTTTTACCTCCACAGCACGAGTTATCTAAACTATTCAAAAGTTTGTTATACCTTATCATGATTTACTCATGGTAATGTCTTTGACGCTAGCGAATTTCAAGCATTTGCATTTGCTACGACAATCCGCTTGTGTTGTGGTGCTGCCTGAGGAAGCTTCGAAATGAAAAGTCACGAATTTTTGAATTAGTCGACCTGAACTGTTCTCAGTGGAACTGATTCGCTAGCCGCGTGGGTTATCTGTGGCAACCACTCCAACATTGGCAGTTGTTATTTACAAAGAGAAAATAAATGAATGAAATTTAATTTGAATTTTGTCATGTCACAGTTTACGTTTAATATTGTGGAGTTTCACACCGCGAAGGGTTTTATTCTGTGTATATCGTGCAAAAGAAGTATATGGTGTGAAACCTCCATAAATGGAAAGAAAACTCCCACCCAAATTCCACCTGTTGGACCAAAATATCCCAATACTCTAGGCTTCTGGTAATAAGGTCTGTGTCATGTTTCGTGGAGCGCTGAACAGGTACACTGCAGCTCTTAGAACCACCAAATGCATTCCCATTACAGCATTCCTTAATATCTAATGTAGCGGAAGTAGATGTTTTTCTGCATGTCATCTTTCCCTTCATAATGATTTACCCATGAAAGATTATTCACTGACTCCTGAGACAGTGACTGAGTAGCTCTAGTAATGCCATGTATGCTAATATCTAACAGTTACGGAACATTTTTCTTAAATAATATGTGTTGTGTTTTGGCTCCATTTGTAACTCGAGAAACATCGTACGGCGTATGCTGCATTATCTGCAAGGTTTCCAGGAAATCTACATGCTCAAAAAATGACCATTTTATACTAGTGGCAGTCTTCTGTGAGAAAATTAACGATTGCATCGACCAGTCGTTGATAAATTTTTACGCCAAAATAATCGGAAGATGGCTCTTCGACGGCACCAGGAACAATTTCACCATTAATGCAGCCTTATCAGTCTTCGAAACAAAGCCTTGAACTGTAATACATAAGCTTTCACGGCCGGAAACGTCTCTCTTATTCAGATGTTCCTGGCATTTATTCCATGGTGGAATGATTTCTTGAAGAAATAATTTTCATTGTCATCGTGAGGGGGGGGTGGAATATATTGGAAGAACCTGTGCACATTGCATTCATAGAAATCACGACACCGTTGAAGAAAACGTTGTGTTTCTCCAAGAAATTTTTTTGACCACGGCATAGGAGCCCAGAATATTTTAAGTAAAATTAAAACAATGACAGCCCTTGGTCGCAAAGAAGTCTTTTGACCTAGGTCTCGGCACCACTATGAGTGCTTTCATCAGAAGTAAAACTTAGGTCGAAAGACTTCTTTTTTGCGACCGAGGGCTCTTATTGCTGTAAATTTACGTTGTAAACGGTCGTTGACCACGCAGCCATTTTCAAAGCTTTAATTTTAATAAATGTAAAAAGGCTTAAACTCCTGTAGTTCCATTACAAAGAGTTTTTGTGGATGGTAGAAATTTTTAAAGAAAGCGCCCTGACGTAAACCTGATGTCACTAATGACCCAGTCGTCCATGGGATGTTAAACCCTAATCTTCCTTTTCCTTTCTTTAACGTATTGCTGCGTTTATGTATAAAAACTGCAAGAAAATCTGAAACGGGATAAGCAAAATGAATTCGAAATGCTATCTCAGGACACCTATCAGAAGAAGAAGGTTTTTAACGCTATTGCAATAGCATCTGATAGAAACAATCTTTGCTGCTGCCTCAGCTGTGGCATCAAGATTGGAAATCACCTAATTGGAGACGAAAAAGTTTTTTTTCTTTCTTTCTTTTACTTTGGTGTGGTTGACAGTTGGAAGAAAGTTCGAAATTTTTGACCTCCTGATTGTCCTCGATATTTACACTGTTACATTCCCAAATTTTCCGTAATCTTACATACCATTATATTGTATTTGATCCCTCTAGCCGATATGAGCATCCTCCGAAACATTTACGATACCTCTTTCGGTGAGTTTGCGCGACCACGATGTGCGTTGATAACAGAGTCCCACCCTCATCTTTTATCTCAACCGCATATGCTCATTTGGTTAGCAATACCTCAAGGAGAAGTGTAATGGGAAAAGCTTCCAGTGTGGCGGCCGAAACACCGCCCGCTATCTGATATCTTCATTGTTGCGAATAGGCATTGTCATTTTAGGGCCTATTGGTTAATGGATAAAAGGCGGATTCCATATTGAAACGCACAGGGTTCGATCCGAGTTATATTCGTAAGATTTTTGTGTCACGTATTAGTTTATGACCCAAAATGCTAAGTTTCATTGTGGTTCGGACTGCAATGTATAAGACTGCTGTAAGATTGGAAGAAGAAAAGGGCATCCCCCCCCCCCCCCCGCTTTCCAGTAGGACTCTGCCTAATAAGTCCGTCACCAGTGATCGTTGTCGACGGGACGTCAACTGAAATCTTCCTTCCGTCCTGCATCCTGCCTGCCTGCCTGCCAATTAAAACATTATGGTGATCAGACCAACATTCTCACAGCTTTATCTAGGATCTCAAAACATTGCTTGGGCTTTGGTAACAGCGTTACAATGCTTCAGAATTAAATTCTCCAATTCGTCTGTGAATCCTTTGTGTGATTGGTATCATATCAATGACTGTCTACAAATGGAAGATTTTACTATAAAACCTTCCATGTCGAAGGCTTCGTCCACAAGCTCGACAGTGAAAGGCAATTATTTGATGTTACAAACGTTCGTAATTTTCACGGCATAACAAAAAGTAAGCAAAATTTGTTAACACGTTTTACTATTTGTTAATTATCACTAATAAACAACAAGGTCGCAGTCTATAATCACAGAAACAAGTCTTTGATAACAATGAGAACATTTATTTCTAACAATTAGTGAATAATTGCGCTCGATGCTCTTTGCAAAACACCTTGCAACAAACAGCACAAAACGTTGTTGTCATTCTTCTCTTTTTCGATGGACATATGCGGACATAGTTTGTTCTCACGATGGGGTTCGATTCCAAGGACAGATGGTATAGTGAGGCACAGGTCATTTGATATTCTTGGTTTGTGTAGCCTGCTTTGCATCCATGGTGAGAGTAGCTCTTCACTCAGTCGTATTAGGAAGTGTTTCCTCCTTAGGACATTCTTTTCACGGATGGCGTTGTGAACATGGATTATCCACATATTAACATACATAATGTTCAGAATTCCGTAAAAGACACGCAAAGGCCAGCGTTTAGTCTTCCGGTTGCAAGAAATGTTGCTCGACATCTGGTCAAAATGGATCGACGCCACCTTTTGTGTAGTCGTAGTAATGAATCATCTTAGGTTTCTCAGTTACTTCATCTATTCCAGCTTGGTCGTACATAGCCGATAGCAGGAGGACTATTTTATTTGCCTTATGTTTATATGAGGCAAGAGTCATTTCTTTGTCAAAGATGAACACGGATGTTCTTATCTCTCTCTTTTTGGTTATAAATAGTTCTGGAAGTATTTTTAGCTTATTGTGTCTCAAAGAACCAACGAGAGCCTATAGCAGATCGTCGGCTAACTTGTGAACTAGGTATCAACTGTAACATTTCGGTTAGGTCCTCTCATTGTTTTTGAGAGCTCCTTCACGTAGTATTCTCCAAGCGGCAGACCGTTAGTATATGTGCCTTTGCCGAGATATGGGGAAGCAGCAACCATATATTTTGTTCCTGCGTCACACGCCATGACAATTTTACTCCCATATTTAGCGGGCTTGTTGGCTACGAACATACCTAACGGACATCTACCACGAAAAGCAAGGAGTTGTTTGTCCACTGTGATAAATAAGCCTGGTCTCTAATAGTTACGGCAATTGATAACAAATTCATCCCATAATTCCCTGACAGCAGCAAATGGATCGAACTGCTTTCGTTCCTCACGGGTCAACTTATCATCAAACTTCAGACAAGAAATTAAAAACTCAAATCGCTCGGAACTCACGGCTGCTTTATATCTAGGGCTACATAAATTACTGTGAACTAATTCACGAGTTGATGTATGGTTATTCTTCAAAGCTGCTGTTAAGATCAGGGTACCAATTAAAGCTTTTAATTCTTCGGTGAAAATTGTACTCTGAGTGCTCTTTGGATTTTGATATTTTCCTCATTACTTCATCGTTCGTGTGATTTACTATTAATTGTAACAAGCCATTGTGAAAAATAAAGAAAATATTTCTAACTGCGTAGCGACATTTGTAGCGCCATTGATAGGGGACTGAATATGATCAATAATATTTCTTTGAGGTGTACACGCCGTCTTTTTTTAGGAACTACAGATGACAGGCGACGTCCATCCTTACCCTGCAGAGAGATCTTTCGAGGCCGAATGATGTAGTCCTTACCATCGAAAGATGAAAAAAAAAAACTTGTACCTGAATTTGAAATGACGTGTGACAGTGGTGATGAGTGAGATGAAGAAACAATCCTGGGTCGCTTTCTTGATAGCAACTGAGCATGACTCCCTTTCTCGCCAGAATTTGGAGGGTCTGCACCAACGATTGTAATTTGACGTTCTTCACTCTCGCTCTCTGTCGGGTCAGTATCATCCTCTTCAATGTTATCTGGTTCATCTTCACTTGTCGAATTATAAATGTTGCTGTCATTCTCCTCTTGCTCCAGCTCATCAAGTAATTTCCTTATTTTATCTCCCAGATTTGGGTCATTTGCCTTTATTAAATCAGACATCTGAAATTAAATACGAGATAGCAATAGACTGAGTTTATAAATGCTCGTATTATTAACTCAGTAAACAAAGCTTGGATCATGCATGAAAGTAATCATTAAACCCATATTGTGAGCATTACTGACCTTAGAAGAGGTAAAGTAGTTAACTATCGTAAAAATGACGCCTTTCAGAAAAGCAGCCACTGTTTTCTAAGCAGTGCGTGGAGTTTTTTCGTGGCAGTCATAAGCACATCAATCAGTCGCTAATGTTAGGAAGGTACTGACGAGGTGGAAGCGCTTGTGACATTCCCGCGCTTTTCAAGCAACAATGAAGAATTGGCTGTCGCAATAATTACGAGCGCTTGTGTTCTGTGGTTTATTCCGCTTGCTAACCAGTGTCAAATAAGCTATGGTGTCCATCTGGAGCACATTATAGTGAAGCCACCATTCGGATACAGTTGTGAAGAAGGCACATGCCAGACGAAATTTGAAATCCAGAGTCATAGTAGGAGTCGCTTATGAAAGTCTGATCCGATAAGTTCTTGAATACTGTTCATTGGCCTGGGGCCCACACGAAGTGGCTTGGCTGATTTTGGGGAGGGGACCAAAGAGTGAGGTCATCGGTCCCATCGGATTAGGGAAGGATGGGCAAGAAAGTCAGCCGTGCCCTCTCAAAGGAACCATCCCGGCCTTTGCCCAGAGTGATTTAGGGAAGTCGTGGAAAACCTAAATAAGGATGGCCGGACGCGGGTTTGAACCATCGTCTCCCCAAATGCTAGTCCAGTGTGCTAACCACTGCGCCACCTGGCTAGGTACATGAAGGTGGATTAACCCATGACGTAGACATGTCTACACCGTACAAGGAGAGAAGTTCATAACAATACCCATTCGAAGATGGGGGAGATCATAAAGACGAACAAGCCATCCTAATAACAGTAAGAGAAAATATGTAGCTTAAGAAACTGCTTTTGAATGTGCTGTTCCTGAGCAACACGTATGTAGTATTTTGCTTTAACGATCTCACCTCCGTAATGTAAGTCGGTATCTTCTCAGGTTTCAATTCGCCTTTAATGAATCTCGTTCCATGTGCAAAACAAAGTTGCAATGAGCCAAATTAGAACACTTTGGCCGGCCGCTGGTGGCCGAGCGGTTCTAGGCGCTTCAGTCTGGAACCGCGCGACCGCTACGGTCGCAGGTTCGAATCCTGCCTCGGGCATGGATGTGTGTGATGTCCTTAGGTTAGTCAGGTTTAAGTAGTTCTAAGTTCTAGGGGACTGATGACCTGAGATGTTAAGTCCCATAGTGCTCAGAGCCGTTCGTTTAGAACACTTTGAGTTTTCCGAAACTCTTCACAACTTTCGCAGTTGTGTGAGTGCTGGCCGCATTTGAAAATAAGAAAAAAAAAGAAAATCTGGCGACCGTGGCAGCATTAAAATGGGGAATCTCGTATTATGCCGCATAAGCCTATTACGCTGAAACGGTCACCATATGCATGTGACCCAAGTTTGCGAAATGATACGTAGTTGCTTATTTTCGCCACCGTGGTAATTTTAAGATCGAAATATTCATTATATAACAGGCATTAGTGATAAAATTTTTATTACGTTTGGAACTGATATCCACCATCAGTAGTATGAGGTGTGTGACTCCGACAGTGACGAATACTCTTTGCATTGACCGCAGGTATAAAACACGTGATTTGTTAGCTTCCTAAAGGATGCAAAATATAACACCATCGACCCTCTCCTGTTGCTCATACAGTGAGACCCAGCGACCTTCCTACTTTAAAATTTTTAATTCTGGTTAATTTGCATGTCGTGAGCTACGCTGCCTCAAGACACATACCAAGTTCCTAACTATGATACTTGTCTTACTTTAAGTATTTAATATGAGATTATACGACTCAGTGAGTAGATTATGACAGCATTTTAAGTTTTAAAATTCGGTCAACAGTTTTATGAAATCTTGAAAATCAAAATTTTGTTATACTAAATGACCGTGCCCCAAGACAGCCAACTGGTAATTTAGATATGTCTATATAATGTTCACGGAGTGTTAAAATCGTAAAAGATATTGCTTAAACACAAACATTGTAAAGCTTCTGAAAAATGGTAAAGTATCAAAATTTGTCCACACCTTGTAATTGTTATTGATACTAAGGATGGTGTCACGCATAGTGTTGATAACTGGTTCACAAGTTAGCCGACGATCTGCTACAGGCTCTCGTTGGTGCTTTGAGACACAATAAGCTAAAAACGCAATCATGCTGCAGCGCCATTGCTAAATGGCTTCATAATACGCCGAAGTGTTGCGGAAAACCGAATTCGGAGTCATGACAGAGTAGCGATCTGTCGTACTTTGGCCCGCATCTCGTGGTCGTACGGTAGCGTTCTCGCTTCCCACGCCCGGGTTCCCGGGTTCGATTCCCGGCGGGGTCAGGGATTTTCTCTGCCCCGTGATGGCTGGGTGTTGTGTGCTGTCCTTAGGTTAGTTAGGTTTAAGTAGTTCTAAGTTCTAGGGGACTCATGACCATAGATGTAAAGTCCCATAGTGCTCAGAGCCATTTAAATGTCGTACTTTGACATATTTTTAGCACGAAATTCTTTTTACTTTCTTGCTCCGTATGTCAACTCCTTGTCCATCTTCAGGGAAATTAAAATATTAATCGCACATACTCATTTTCTACTTGACGAGTACTAGTAGAGGTTCCTAATGTGGCTCCTTTAAAATAATCGCCTTAGATTGGAGATCTGTATAATCAGAAACCACTAGCTGGCTGTCAAATGTAAATATTAGCTGCAAGTGAAAATTGCTCCATTTTGTGTACATTCAACTGATAGTGTCGACACGTTCCCACACTACCGAATTTATCTAGTACTTGTCTTTCACTGAAGAGCCAAGGAAACTAGAACACCTGTCTAATACCGTGTAGGGCCCTCGCGACCACTCGGAAGTGCCGCAACCGTGGCATGGACTCGACTGATGTCTGAAGTAATGCTGGGGGGAATTGACGCCATGAAACTTGCAGGGCTGTCTATAAATCCGCAAGAGTGCGAGAGAGTAGAGATCTCGTCTAAATAGCACGTTGCAATGCATCCCAGATATGCTCAATAATGTTCATGTCTGGGGAGTCTGGTGGTCAGTGGAAGAGTTCAAACTCAGAAGAGCGTTCCTGGAGCCACTCTAGCAATTCTGGACGTGTGGGGTGTCGCATTGCCCTGCTGGAATTGCCCAAGTCCTTCGGAATGCACAATGGACATGAACGGATGCAGGTGATCATACAGAACGGTTACGTACGTGTCATCTGTCAGAGTAGTATATAGACGTATCACGGGTCGCACGTAACTCCAACTGCAATGTCCCCACACCAGTACAGAGCCTCCACCAGCTTGAACAGCCCCTACAGACATGCAGGATCCATGGATCATGAGGTTGTCTCCATACCCCTACCCGTCCATCCGCTCGATACAGTTCGAAACGAGACTCGCCTGACCACGCCACATGTTCCCAGTCATCAGCAGACCAATGTCGGTGTTGACGGGCCCAGGCGAAGCGTAAAGCTTTGTGTCGTGCAGTCATCAAGGTTACACAAGGGGGCCTTTGGCTCCGAATCCGATATCAATGATGTTTCGTTGAATGGTTCGCACCCTGACACTTGATGACCCAGCATTAAAATCTGCCTCAATTTGCGGAAGGGTTGCACTTTTGTCACGTTGAACGATTCTCTTCAGTCGTCGTTGGTCCCGTTCTTGCAGGATCTTTTTCCGGCCGCAGCGATGTTTGAGATTTAACGTTTTACCGGATCTCTGATATTCTCAGTACACTCGTGAAATGGTCGTACGGGAAATTTCCCATTTCATCGCTACCCCGGAGGTGCTGTGTCCCATCGCTCGTTCTCCGACTATAGCACCACGTTCAGACTCGCTTAAATCTTGATAACCCGCCATTGTAGCAGCAATAACCGATCTATCAACTGCGCCAAGCACTTGTTGTCGCATGTAAGCGTTGCCGATCGCAGCGCCGAATTCCGCCTGTTTACATATCTCGTCTACATATCTCTGTATTTGAATATGCATGCCTATGTCACTTTCTTTGGCGCTTCAGGTATAAACATATCGCCACACGGTCACATAAATTTGCCCTGTATGAACTCATTTACACTGTGTCTCAATATTAAAGTGCGTGATGGTGCATCCTTTGTACCAGTGCTGGTTACTACCTTACCATTAGCAAATGGAGCTTCTGTACGATTTCATAGACGAAGTGTACAGGGATTGGAGAAAAATATCGAAACACCAAAGACAAAACACATTACATGTCTAATGCGGGATAGGAAAACGGTTGGCATTCAGAACAGCTTACAGTCGCCTCGGAATGGATAAATAGAGGTCCCATATGGTTTTAAAGAGAATCTTATACCACTTTTTCTGCAAAATAGTGGCAGGTTCAGGTAACTATTATGACGTCGGAGAGCGATCACGCACCCTTTTCTACAAAGCAGGCCACAAATGCTCAATAATATTCAGATCTGGTGAATGCGGTGTTCAGCAAAAATGTGACTATTCATCCTCGTGCTCACATAACCAATCCTGGACGATACTAGCTGTGTGGACATGGACCCTGTCGTCTTGGAACACAGCATCACTATTGGAGAACAAGCATGGTACCATGGGATGGACCTGATCAGTCACAATGGTCGCGTAATCCTCGACAACAATATGACCTTGCAGATTAACCATGCGGACCATGGAATACCACGGTATGGCTGGCCAGATCATCGCCAAACCCCCTGCATGTATTACCTAAACTAGGCCAGACCTTGAAAACAGTGTGCAACAAGACTCATACGACCAAATAACTTTTTTCCATTGCTGCTTAATCCTATTTTTATGGATTTGGTAGCACGTTTTCCTGTTACGGGCATTTGCATGACTGATATGTTGTTTTAGAATTCCAGTTCGCCCTGTAATACCCTCCTTCTGGAGCTCCATCCGTTTATTTTTGGTACTGACAGCGTTCGGCAGTGACGTCTACAGCTGTCTTCTTATTTTTCGCCACACTCCTCCTCATTGACGGCGGGTCACGATCACTCAACACACTTTTCGTCCGCGCCGTGACTTAGCTGATGATGATTTTCCGCTTTCCCTGTAGGCGGTATAAATCTTAGATAGGTACCTGTTGAAATACCAAACACTTTGGCTACCTTGATTGCGGAAGCATCCACCACACAAGCATCAACAATTTGCCTACGTTGGAATTCACGTAGCTCTAACATAATTCACACACAACTACAGTACACAGAACACTGTTCTGACCAAATCGTATTGAATACATTGCACAGGTGCCGTTCGTTGTCAAAGACAACAGCGCATCCGGAAGGGGGCTAGCATCGGCAGTTATGTTCAAGTATGCATTTCTCGTAGAGTGTTTCCATATTTTTGTTCAACACTTGTATTTTCGTGGCTGTAGGAGGATCGTTCTGTCGCAAATCCCGTTTACGCAAACTTTCTCAACAGTGTTTTCGCGAAAAGAATGTTTTCTTCCCTCTAGGGATTCCTTTTTCAGTTGATGGAGCATTTTTGAAACACGTGTTGGTCGAACCAACTGATATCGAAACCAGCAACAGGCCTCTGAATTGCTGACACGTCATCATTTAATCTGACGTGGCGGAGATCCTAAACACTCGGAACAGTACTAAAGAACGGATCGCACAAGTGTTCTGTTCGCAGTCATCTTTATAGATGAGCTACATTTTTTCTAAAATTCTCCCAATAAACCGAAATCAACTATTCGCATTCCCTACAAACGACCTTAGGTGCTCGTCGTATTTCATTTCTCTATGAAGTTTTACGCAGAGATATTTAAACCATGTGACTGTGTCAAGCAGCACACCACTTGTTACTCGAACATAACAGGATAGTTTTTGCTACTCATTGCATCAGCATAATTTTTTCTGCGTTTTGTGCATTGCCATTCATCACACCAAAAGTAAATTTTATCCACATCACCCTGTATCCTCCTAAAGTCACTCAAAGACGCCACTTTTCCCGCACGGTAGAGCCATCAGATAATTGTCGCAGATTGCTGCTCACCCTATCGGTCAAATTGTTTGTGTTTACAGGGAACCAGAGGGCTTCTATCACTCTTCTTTCCCTGGTGCACTCGACGATACTTTTGTCCCCAACGAACTGTCGCCGTCGAGGGCAACGTACTGGGTTCTATTAATCAAACAGTTTTCAAGCCAGTGTGGCACTACAGACTGGAATACGGGATCTGCCCGTTGTCCTCCATCGAGGGTTAACAGGCTATCGTATGAGAAACGGTCAATCTTGAGTTTCCCGTGACCGATACTTTCTAAATTCGTGTTGACTGTGGTATTTGCCCAAGAAAAGTAACATTCTCTGCTTTGACGAATTTTGATTTGCGTCCATAGCAGTCACAGTTTCGCACCATAGTTGTTACTAATAAATAAATGAGTGAAAACAGGACGAATACCTGTAATATCAGTGTCTCGGTTTTTTTTACTGTTCTGTTATGAAGTCCACATTCAGAAATTACGCCTGATAGTTATTAACAAACTGTGAACTATGCTCTCGTTGGAGAACAAAATCCACATAAGCCGGGTTTATTTATTTACTTTTCCGCATAAAATCGGTTTTATCTGCACGTGTCACGCACAAAATTGTGTCACTGTAGCTTGTATGTAGAAACGTATGTGGGACAAGCACTTCATATGCGTAGTGTCTCATCCGCCCCTTCAAGACATATTAAACAGCTGTTTCAGGTGTCTGGGCGTACCATGGGGGAGCTGTCAGACTGATTTTTCTGGACTGCACAGAAACTAACGCGACTACGCAACTTATCTGTCATCAGAAACATGCCGTAGTCGTCGAACTGTTTTGCCCAAGTTCATTGTCTCTTAGAAATCGCTTATGCCATGTTTGTACTTTTTGTCGTTTGAGCGAACGCTTTTACTGAAGTTACAGGTCAAACTAACTTTCAGACCAATAAAACAAACTTAATACTTCCTTTGTGCATGTCCATATCTTTATTACTTTGGAATCTAGTGCACAATGAAGTTAGGAAATTACGAACAAGACCTCCTACAAACTCATTCGTACCACGCGCCCAAGACGAATCCGCAACACGCGTCGAGGGACTTCAATCTCAGCAAACCCAGATTTTTCGCCATAGCCCGTTTCATCACATGTGGAAGCACAAATGCTAAGATTTTCAATTTTACGTGCCCTTACGTATTTTACATAAGGCGCAAAATTGCAAGCATCTCATAGGTAAGGCAGTTCGTAGCACTGCAGGGTGTAAGTGAAACTACGTTCTGGACCGGAACCAAAATATGAACCTTGCCTTTCGCAGGCAACGCCCTTTCCGACTGGACATCCAGGCAAGACTCACGTACCACCATATTCAATTTTGCTAGTACCTCTCTCATACATGCGAATAGTAAGGATCTGGGCTCAAGACCCGGACCTGCTGAGAATCTTAGTCTAGCACGAAGTTTCATAAGCGCGCCTACTTCGCTTCAGAGTGAAAGGTAGTCTGTAAATAAATGTACCACGTCTGTAGTGAATGTTATTGCTGCTGAGCGTTGATTTTCGCGTGGAAGGAAGCCGTGTACGAAACATTTTAAAAGCGCTGTTGCTCAGCCCACATAGTATTAGCACTGTGTGGTGGTTACTACTGAAACAGGCTGTCTTTTGGTATGTGCCAGAAGCGAGTATTTTAAGAAATTACATTTACAATAAAAAGCAATAAATAAAGCACTTCGATACTGTCATGCAGCTATTGCGCCAAATCATTTTTCGTAACTATTTAAGAGCTGTAAATCATCGCCGCCTTAAAATAATTTTTAAAGAAAGTTATGAATGTTCTTACTCATCAAAGAATATCTGTTTGCAATTATTTGATTTCAAGCTCATCAGATTTCAACGACATTCCTGTGACCATCGTCATATTCAATCCTGTATCCTTTTAGTTCCCGTTTTGCTTATAATCATCATGTGTTGTCTTCTTTTATGTGTATTTTCTCTAACAAATACAACGAGTGTTGCAGGAAACGCATGATTAGTTAGAGACTGGGCAGGTATTAGTTATCAAATTTATCGGTAGCTTGCGTGCCTGCACAGTATCACTCATATCATTGACAAGCTGCGCCTTTTTGTGACAAATATGCCCGCAGTACGGATAATACTGGCACTTACCAGTGAAGTTTGTGAATGGCATCGTGCGCAATGTATTTTTCATTCCAAAATGCTAAATTTTACCTGCTACTCTGAAAAAGCGACGCTCAGACATGATACTAATGTTTGTACAAAACCGGCGATGTATTGGAAGCCCAGTCAGAGGAGACCCAAACAGTCAGGAGATATGTGAAAGTCAGTTTTATTCAGCACCTTCAACTTAAATTGTTTATTAATTAATAAACAAACTGCGCTCATAAATCTTTTTAATTAATTTGTCAATTATCAATTTTTCTTTAACCCACACCATTTGCTAACTCGCGCAGTAATATTTGCGTGCTAGAAGGATTTAGAGGTGGAAACTTGCCTTCACGAACTCCTTCCCGTGAGGATCGCTCTGTCTCCCTTCTTTCTCCTAAGATGTGCTGAAGTAGTGTTAGAATCCGTTTCTGTGGCAACTGGTGTGGCCCTGATTTTAATTCACGAAACGTGTCTACGGACATGTCAAAATATTCCTGCTGGAATTTTGTTTGCCACGAAAATAATTTGGGGAAGTGTGTTGAATATAATTTAATGATGTGCTGGAACCCTAAGATGAAGAGCGAATCATAGACTGTTTCAAAATGAATATCGTGGTAGCATTTGTACATTCATCTTACAACTATAAATAATACATCACTTGAAAGAGCAACTCAGCTTTTCTTATAAGCGTTCAATGTGAGTATCTTTCGTTACGCGGCGCATATAGAGTCGATAGACGAATTCTTTCCATACATTGACCAATGTGTCTGGAGTTACAGTTGCAACAAAATGCTTCAGTCAGATAGGTCAGCTGATAGGGGAGGCATATGCACTTGATCCTTTATGAAACCCCAAAGGTAAAAATCGTATGACATCAGATCGGCTCTGTATGAAGATGAAACAGATGGACATACTGGAATTGTTCTGTCGTGCAGTTGCTTTGCTAAGCAGCTTCAGTAAGCCTCATAGAAGACAGAGTGTCTTTCTAGCACATTTTGGAATTCGACTGAGGAAGATTAGCTGCCTATAGGGACTGCAGATTACCATTCAGAGAAATGTCGATCGTGTCGGACGGAACCAGGCAACTGTAATGAGGGTTTGTAATCGCTGGATGCAGGAAGGAACGACGGACTGATGGGACTGATTGCACCCACCTCATTGCACCACTACATGTGATGAGAGGCATATTGTGCGCATGGCAGTGATGGATCGCTGTACCACTTCATGAATCCTGTCACAGCACATTAGCTGTGTTGCCCAACAAGCTGTGTCTGTGTACCATTCGACGTCGTTTGCAGCAGCGTGGAGTGTCCGCAAGGCGTCCATTGATGCATTTACCACCGAGACAATGCCACAGGCTTTTGGCCGGCAATGGTGCGATGAATGACGGACATGACAATCAAATGCAATGACATTACTTTATCGACAAATCCCGATTCTGCCTGCACCAACGCGATGGTCGAGTAAGAGTCTGGAGACACTGTGGTGAGAGAACGTTGAACTGTTGCCTTATGCATCGCCATACTGATTCTGCGCCGAATATTATGGTTTGCAGTGGTATTGAATTCCACTTGTGCCCCCCCCCCCCCCCCCCCCTAGTGCGTATTGCTGGTACTCTAGCCAGCCAGCCTTACATCTCTGAAGTGTTGGAACCTATTGCTCTCTCACATATTCGGGCTTACCGATGGGCACGGTGCAACAGGATAATGCGTAACCAGACGTGGCACGCAAAGTTCAAGACTACTTCGTCGCCCATCGGATTGCATCTCTGTCTTGGCCTCCCTGTTCTCCCAATCTCTTGCCTAGCGAAAAGTCTGGTCGTTGGGTGTGGAACGACTGGCTCAGGATACACTCGCTGCTACACCGGATCAACTTTGGCAATATGTGGAATTAGCAGGGACTGCTATACTCCAACAACACACCCAGAGCCTCTCGATTCAGGGCCGAGGCGTTTAGCAGCAGTTACAGCCAGCAATGGCGGCAACGCTCTATACTGCTTTCGTCATCTTCCTCTTCACACGGTGCTATATTTTCAATCATACGATCTTTGTACAGTGTGTTATCTCCCAAATCATTTTGGCTCTTCTATCGCCAGTTCTTCGTGGTGCTGCATTTTGGATGGCCAACAGTGTAAAAGAAATACAACACTGCAATAGGTAAACTCCCCTAAGCCACTAGTAAAATTCTTATGCTTCCACCCAAAGATACTGTGTGTGTAGCACAGTGCTACAAAATACACATCTAGAGAGAGAGCTAACTAAAATCTGCAACAACCCCAGTAAAAGGTGTGTCGCGTGCGGGGTAGCCTGTTCGTCTGCACTTACATGTTGTGTACAACAGCGAACACTGAGCTAGCAATGGCCCAGAAATTTGCACAATGCATGCATAATCGTCTCTGACCAATCTACTCGCGGTAAAAACCATTGCTGCTGCTATGCCAAGCGAGGGACCTTCCACCCATGGTAATAATGGCAAAACAGATTCCAATACATCGGCGGGGACCTACTTCATTGTGAATCTGGAAAAAACCAATGTGCACTTCAAGCCGAATTATGCATTTTAGTATGGTTAGAAATTCCGATGCTCTTGGAGTATCTCCTGACGTCCTGTTTATTTTATGACGTAATGTAAGCTTTCTTAGTGCTTAATACATACGAACATGCGGCCTTCCTGCACCCCTGCAGCCGCGCAGGCGTAATAATGCCTGTTTTCTGGCGCTCTCTGGCAACTGCTAAATAGAACCTGTTTCTAAGTTTCGGGATAGTATTGCGAACGGTGGTTCGAAAAGCGTTACTTTTAAAGTAAATTTCTTTGTACGCAAGATGAATTGTTGCGTATGAGGAAGTGGGATGCATTTTTTAAATCAGAGTGTGTAAAACTTTTAGCTTCTCTTGTAGCTTATTAATCTTAGAGACCAATATTATATGTGAAAGCTTAGCTGTTCTTGTAGCTATAGTTTATATTAATGTAAACCATTAACTTTTCCCCTTTGTGTGTTCGCGCTACGTAACAGTGATCTTGCTATTGGCTGACTATAACACGTGTCATATACTCAGAGTATCTGCTGTCATAGGCTGGCGAGATTGCGTGGCATGAGATACGACTGCCTTACAAAAGGCCATCGCAATCTCGATTTCAACGCTCCGGAAACGAACGTCATGTGATTGCTGCAATTCGAATTTATACTTTCGTAATACGAAAATATGCAGCGTATATGTTGCTGCACATCAAAGGTCTTTCCAAAACTTCTCATTTTTCTTTCCAAAATTTATCTTCCTCCTCCTCCTCCCCCCCCCCCCCCCCCCACACACACACACACACTTTTTTCCGGGAAGTTCTACGCCATTGTATAAAAACTTTAACCATTCAAAGGATTGATAAGTTTTACAGTTCCGAGGGAAAAATCTACGGAAAACCTGCTGCCATTTAGCACGGAAAACGTGTATTTTAGCCCGGGGAAAAAGTATGTTTTTTAAACGTGATATCCGGAAATTTTTTTTCCTTGCCCGCGTATACACCCAGCATTACTTATATTGCTTTCTTCGTATGGGTGACAAGCCCTACCGCAAATATGAGCGCCGATCGATGTCTCTTTTTTCAATTTGTTTTACGTATGTTCCTCTCGACGCCTTAACCCCGGACTCCCCTCGTCTATGCGTAGAAGCCCCTGATGGTAAACTTCGCCACGGACGATTGTCATGTCACCAGCGGCAATACAGCAGGCTCTTGTTTATCACGAAACAAGCAGTTTACCAACACGTCCCTAATACTCATTGCTCGTTCAAGCCATTTTCCCGTCTGAAATACTCGTTTGAGACCATTGCTCCACATCTCCAGATACTCAGTTTAGGGTCCTCCACTGTCTCCACAGTTTTGGCTCCAAAGGCTTGAAATGAGCAGTGTAAGCAAGCATCAAGGATTTCATCTTTAAGACCTGCTAACTACTAGTTGGAAAACATGGAGGCACTTTGGTCCAAGTAAGCCTTTCTGAGCCCATGAGGGGTAGCTGAGAGCGCAGTAGTTAGCGCACTGGACTCGCATTAGAGAGGAGTGCACTACAAATCCCTGTCCAACAATCCCGATCTAGGTTTTCGGTGATTTCCCGAGATCGGTTAAGACAAATGCCGGTATGGTCGCTTTGAAAGCGCACGGCCGATTTTCTTGTTCATCCTTTCCTAAACTGAGCTTGTGGTCCGTCTCGAATGGCCTCGTTGTAGACGGGACATTAAAGGCTAACCTTCCTTCCTTTCCTTCCTTCGGCGCACAACATCTGACCTTGCAGCAAGTGCAGATGGTTGGAATTAGGGATGGGAAAAAAAGATCGGTTAAAACCGATACCGATATTTCAGTTCCGAATAGCCGGTATTTTTCCGATATTTGTTTTATCTCGGTTTTATCAGGTGTTTTTTATTTTTTATTAATTATCGAGTAAAAAACGCGAAATATCAGTTAACTATAGCAGTATTGCTAAGATTTTTCGTTTTTGATTAAATCTTTTTTTTTTAAAAAAAGAATAATTTTTATTCGTGATTTCCATTAGTTGGAAATATTGCGTTATTATAAGAAATGGGAAACAGTGCTATGTTAATAACAATACCGACAGGAACGAGCCACAACCACATGACATAATAATTGGTACAGCATTACTGAGACAATAAAGTCTCTTTTGCCGTGTGACTTGGCTTCAGGTGTGCGTGTGTTCGTGCAGTGAACAAGACTTCCCCCCTCCTGGTCTGTTCGGTAGTTTCTCCCTGTCGTCGTCGGACATCCGTTGTGTTGCAGAATATCATCAACACTAGCCTGGAAATAATTTTACGAAGTAACGTAGCAATGAAGTACAATGCTTAATTTGATTTAAAAGATTAAAGATTTGTCTGCTATTTCTGTGAAACAATAAAAGAGGAATGAAAGTATTATTTTTACTGTAGTTGAAGCCTTAACAACAATTCATCCTTTGTATGTAATAAAAATGCTTATATCTACAAAATGACTTTACCTGCTTGTAGCCCTTGAAGTAGATGGTCGAAGTAGAGAGGATATAAAATGTAGACTGGCAATGGCGAGGAAAGCGTTTCTGAAGAAGAGAAATTTGTTAACATCGAGTATTGATTTAAGTGTCGGGAAGTCGTTTCTGAAAGTATTTGTATGGAGTGTAGCCATGTATGCAAGTGAAACATGGACGATAAATAGTTTAGACAATAAGAGAATAGAAGCTTTCGAAATGTGGTGTTACAGAAGAATGCTGAAGGTTAGATGGGAAGATCACATACCTAATGAGGAGGTATTGAACATAATTGGGGAGAATAGGGGTTTGTGGCACAACTTGACTAGAAGAAGGGATCGGTTGGTAGGACATGTTCTGAGGCATCAAGGGATGACCAATTTAGTACTGGAGGGCAGCGTGGCGGGTAAAAATCGTAGAGGGGGACCAAAAGATGAATAAACTAAGCAGATTCAGAAGGATGTAGGCTGCATTAGGTACTGGGAGATGAAGAAGCTTGCACAGGATAGAGTAGCACGGAGAGCTGCATCAAACCAGTCTCAGGACTGAAGACCACAACAACACAGCCCTTGAAATCGGACAAATTAACACAAAAAAGAGTTCATCAGCCTCAGTTTTTGCTCTTTGTCAATGACAATTCGTAAAGCCCAAAATACTGGTATGATCCGTGATTACAACATGATTTTTGAGTAGAGTTTCAAAAAATTAGAATCAGTTGGAGAATACCGGTAATGTTTTGTAATATTCAGCCACTTACCACTTATGGGGAGAAAAGCAGCAAAAGTGAATGGACTTAACCCTAAAGAGACGTAATGGGGTGTTAAGCACCACCAATAAATTTTATTTTTTTTCAATAGTTCCACATTTTAGCGAGACGAAAATTTCGGTCCCACTGTAAATTCAGTTGGTACAATTGCGAAGATACAGACTTGGGTTTGAAGAGAGTGACTTTTCTGACGAAGAAATCGCCAATGAAGAAGCTGACCCAGAACCATCACAAAATGAAAGTAACAGAAACTTAGTGCCTGGACTTCTGAATGCTTCAGTGCCACATGAAAGAGTTAGAAATGCAGCTGCTCGCGTTGGAAGAAATGGACACATATGGAGCGTTCAGGAACTTGAGCGACGAACACTAGCGAGAAATTTGGTCACTCACTTGCTTGGAGCGAAAGACTGGCTAAGGATGTAAGTAGTCCTTTCTCATCTTGGAATTTACTAATAGATAATACAATCTGAGACAAAATTCTACTAATAACAAATCAAGAAATAGAAAAGTCCAAGAAATTAATACAAAACAAAGCTATCACGGGATTGTAACCAAAGAAGAACTTTTGGCACTTTTAGGTTTACTTTATTTGTCTGGGATACAATGAGTTTGCCATGCGAATTTAGAAGACTGTGGTCCATCGCTTTTGGATCATCTATTTACCGCTCAACTATGTCTTCGAACCTTTTCAAATGTATAGCATAATGCGTGCGATTTGATGACAAAGCTACAAGACAAGAAAGGAAATGGACAGACAAATTTGCAGCAATATTTGGTATTTGGGAAAAAAAATCGTAGAGAACTGTAAATCCTTGTATATACCACCAGAGTACGTGACAATAGATAAACAGCTTCTACCTTTAGAGGTAGATGTCCATTTAGAGTGTATATAAGAAACAAGCCCGATGAATATGGCCTGAAGCTTGATTTGATGAACCGTGCTAAAACATTTTGTATGCTAAATGTATCACCATATGTATGAAAATTCAAACCCCCAAATAAAGAACCAATATCATCCTCTTATGTAAGAACTATGTCTGAGCCAGTCCACCGAACTAATCGTAATATAACAGTCGATAATTGGTTCAGTTCTGTGCCTTTATTCCACCATATGCTCTAAGATCATAAATTAACTATGAGGGAACCTTGAGGTCAAGTAAAGTAGAAATACCCTCATCGTTCACGGCAAGAAAACCAGAGGGAACTTCTTGTTTTGCTTTTGATAATGACAAGATGCTTGTTTCATATTCCCCAAAACGTAACAAAAATGTTCTCTTGTTGACTTCTATGCATCTCAGCAAAGAGATTGATGAAACCACACAAAAACCAGAAGCTGTTTCATTTTATAATTCAAAAAAGGAGACGGATTCATTCGATCAATTATTTGATTCATACACAGTTAGTAGGAAGTCCAACAGATAGGCATTACGACTGTGGTATGGAGTGATGGACCAAAGTGGTATAAATGCCATGGTCCTTTACAATTTGTGGCCACAAAACACAAAGATGAAGAGACGTAATTTCTTAATGGATTTATCACTGTCAGTGATAAAACCATATATCCAAGCAAAATTGGAAGTTCCTACACTCAGGCGAAGTATCCGCAACTCAAATTGTGAAATACTGGGTGTACAAAATAATGAAGCAGTGATTCGCCCACAAGATGATGGAACAGCCCTGCAGAGGCGATGTAACTTCTACCCCAGAAATAGAGACAGAAAAACAAAGACTAGATGTATGTCCTTCAAAAGGTATACGTGTGACGAACATCGTGTCAAACTCTGCTACGAGTGCGAGAATTGAAAATGTAGGATAATTATTTTGCAGGATAAGCCAAACTATTGTTTATACCTTTGAATTTTGTATTTTTATGTAAATACTCTGTATTAATACTTTTTAAATTTATTATTGCCCTAAATCAATTACAAAGAATTACAAAATTTACCATGCACATATTGTGCAAAATAGTACACTAAAGGGTTTATTATATAATAATACGTAGAGTACTACTTATAATCCAATAATTCTATACACACACAACAGAAATAACCTACAGACAAATAATTACTTGGGTAAAGTTATATAACATACCGTTAAAATTAAAATTGTGTTTAACACCCCGAAGTGTCTGCTGTGTTAGTATTTACTAAGTGTGTCGCACTACGGTTAATATTTTGATTCTATATATCCTGAAACTGAGTCAATTTTCTTCAATCTTTGTTCGATTTCTACTTTTGTTACAGGACATAATAGGAATAAAAAAACCGAAAATCTATTATTTCAGAAACCGATTATTTTGAGCAGTGTTAAGACAGGTTAAACTGGCGTGGTAGAAAAAATAAAATAAAACGGTATAACCGAAAACCGGCTGTTTCAGCATAACCACCATCCCTAGTTGGAATGTGGTCGTGGTCCTTTTCCTTGAGCCGGTAACATTAAACACCGCTCAGATGTTCATCATTTGGATTTGCAGCTCCTTGTGTTTACCGTGTTTGCAGTTAAAATTCTAGGATGTGAGGTCCGCCAGTTACGCAAAACACCGTTTTTTTCCAAGTTCCCAAACATGTTTCAGCACCACTGTGCCATCATCAGTGGGTTTCCGTTTTATTTAATCTGTAATGTGAGCATTTTTATTAAATCATTACAAAATTATGTGGATATTTAGTTCAGACAATAGTTCGTTTCTTTTTGTTAATACCTTTACACTTGGTGCGCATAATTCCTCAGGACCACTTGTGTGTTATTTATTACAGGCAGCTTGTCATCTGCAACCAAACGATGTTGATGAGAAATTTTGGTGGGAGTTAACCTATCACCTAAACGTAATTTAGTTTGTCGCGATATTTCGCGCCTATATTCGTTTTTACGTACGTTTTCGTGTGGCAAGCCCTTTTGTTCTCAGCATCATGAGGTGTCGTGATGCAGAAGTAAATATAACACGTATTTTCGCAAGTAAGGTCGTAAAAGCACTTTGCACTTCACCAGAACACAGTGTAATCGTGGTTGTTGTGTGTCCCAGCCCAATCAGTATTCATTCGTTCACCAGAGAGTGCGGCGCCTAATTGGAATTTTGCTTACATTTTATCTTTATATTTGTGTGTGTGTGTATGTGTGTGTGTGTTTCTGTACGCTTCTTAGCTGTTTGTGTTGTCTTTTACATGGTGTTCCTTTTGTGTGTAAAATGGGGAGTCTTTGCAGAGTGTGGTGTGTGTGTGTGTGGGGGGGGGGGGACACTTTATCTGTTTGTGTTGTCGTTTTTGTAAACAAGTGGTCCTGAGAAATCATGCTTGCCAAGTGTAATGGTATTAACAAAAAGAAACGAACTATTGTTTGAACTAAATATCCACATAATTTTGTAATCATTTAGTAAAAATGTTCACATTACAGATTAAACAAAAAGGAAACCCACTGATGATGGCACAGTGGTGATTAAACATGTTTGGGTACATGGAGAAAACGGTGTTTTGCGTAACTGGCGGACCTTACATCCTAAAACTGCACAGATGACTGACATAGTAATCAGTACTGTGATGCCGGAAAGTTTCTTAAATAGTTTAAACTTAATAAAAAGAACCCAGGGCTCGCTAGAATGCCAGTCAACTTCTATGCAGAATTGGAGTGAATTAGCTCCAGTCGTAACCATAAATCACCACAAATTGCCTGAGCAAGTTTATTGCTCCAAAACGGCGCATCTTGTATATCTGCGAACATGTGAGGTGCAGAGTATGAAAGAATACGCCTTACGAAATGAAAATAACTGTACTGTGCAATAAAAACAACGCCATAACCAAAATGAAAACACTGTGTTCGAAAGTGCACAACTGTGAAATCAACATGTGCTTCTAGATAACATTCAATACGAGGATCGCTTATTAAGTACATGGTAAAGTATCATGAAAGAATGAAACATCAGTGCTGCGAATTTATGGTTGGTAAGCTTGATCATTTCAAGCATCGTTCAAATAATTTTGACAATGTACAGCTTAAGTACATTGTTGACATCCACCTGAATTGGTCATTGTTTCGACTGCGATTGAAAATGGAGAAAACCGAGTTCCGTGCTATTATTAAACATTTTCATTTGAAGGGTTCGACTGTCGCACAAATCAAAACTCTGCACCACCATTGATGATGATTTTTTTTTTGGATTAATGAATGAACCTGGAGGACAAGCAGCTAACACGAAGGGCGCTCCGGCCGTCCAACTGAGATCGCCACAAAGGAAACCACTGACAAAATCTGTGATATGGTAATGGAAAACCGCCTACTAAAAATTCGTGAGATTGCTGAGACTGAGACTCTAGGCAACTCAACTGAGTGTGTGTATAATATCCTGCATGGAGAATGGCTCTGAAGAAGCTGTGCGCGATATGGTTCCCGCGATTGCTCACAGTTGACCAGCAACGCATCCGGCACTACATTTTAACACAACGTCTGGCGATGCTTAATCGCAATCCGCAAGACGTCTTCCACCGATTTGTAGCTGTTGAAACCTAGTTCCATTATTAAACACTAGAGACAATTTTGTCAACTGGTAAGATGATAACCTCTGTATTTTGGTATACCAAAGGAATAATTCTCGTAGATCACTTGGAAGAAGACAGAAACATAACTGGGACCCTATTATGTTTTATTGGTTCAAATGGCTCTGAGCACTATGGGACTTAACTGCTGTGGTCATCAGTCCCCTAGAACTTACAACTACTTAAACCTAACTAACCTAAGGACATCACAAACATCCATGCCCGAGGCAGGATTCAAACCTGCGACCGTAGCAGTCGCGCGGTTCCAGACTGTAGCGTCCTGTTCATCAGCCTTGGCTCCAAGTTACTGCTTCCTGTTCCCTAACTTTGGTTTGCCGCGCAGAAATTTTCATCGAATGAGGAAGTGATAGTTGCAGGCAACGAGTATTTTCCAGTTTGACTGAACCTGTTTTCCCGATCGGATGAAAAAGCTGGAGGATGGTTGGACCAAGTGTATATCCCACACAGGAGACTATGTCGAGAAGTAAGGTGAGTTGTTTACGAAACTAACCTTGTTCTAGCTTTTTTACCAGATTTATCAAACCACTCTCCTGTTGTGTAGGCCCACTCCCCATCGCATTTTAACATGCTGTGATCTTCTTTAACATGCAGTACAAAAAGTGGCGGGATTTCGCTACTCACCCCTGTCCCACTATTAGGCGGCTGCCCACATACCATCTTAGAGTTTGTGAGGTGCAGGTGTCAGTTGGTCCCAAGCATGTTCAATTGGATTCATGTCAGCAGTTATCATAGGCCATTACTTACGGTGGGTTCTTGCCTCTTGGTTGAAGATGTTCAGGTGGTAGTCTCGTTGTGCTTGTACATTATCGTCTTTAAAGATGAACACATCGCAGAAATTTGTTGGTTGTAGGGCTGCATCGCAGAAATTTGTTGGCTGTAGGGTTGAACGACAGGTTGTAGAATCCTGCACCGATATTTGACAGCCGTAAAATTACCCTAGATTGAGGTGGGTTACATGCAACACCCATTTGCCTTCAAAACATGACTGAACCATCCTCCTGCTGAATTTGTGAGGCTGCGTGCCAGAGATGTGTATTGGTGGCACTATATTTGTGCTGATCATTAGACAAATACTGCTCTCGGAGGTGAAGAAGTCTGCCCCCCCACCCCCCCCCCTCTGAATATTTCACACACAAATCAGGAGCGATCCTGCGTTCCATGCAGATGTAGATCCATCGGTTTTCGGACTCGATACTAAATAATAACTTTTTCAGAGAAAACGTTTTCCATTCCAGTCTCTCCACCACACATTTCTCGATGCACGTTGTCAGGGGCTATCAGGAGTTAATACAAGCTATTGTACATTCTGTACGCGTGTATACGTGTTATCCGTTTGTCTTATGTCAAAGGCATCTCTACTGGATACGGTTAGGGAGAGAGGGAGGTCATGTTAAAATTATCAGAAATGATCGTTGATAGCGCTAAATACACAGTTTCCAAGGCCTTTCGGCTGATTAGTAACGTTTTCAATAACATTTAAGCTCAAGTTTGGACGAAAATAGCTCTGTAGAATCTTCTGTAATTGTCTTATAGATGATTCGTAACGTGCGGTTCATAGTTTCGTCACAGTATCTTATTTAGTAGCCCTTAAAACTTAATTGTGCAGCAGATTTCACCGATGCTCCTCATAGGTTTTTTAATGCATAGATTGAAGATGTGTTCTTAGTAGTTTATTAATAACGCCGATACAGCGTTGTGCACTGGATGGCTCAAACTGTTCAGAAATTCTTTTAGGTAGTTCTTGTACGTGCAGCCCCCACACGTTAGAGTTGGTCATGTGGTAACGCCACAGTAATTAATTGTTACGATCACCTGGGTGGGTATCCCCAGTATAATGATTTTTGGCGTACTACGTTTCCGTCGTTTGATGATGACTGACTGCTCTCTTAGTCACATTGGAGTTGATACTCTATGTACCAGTCCAGTCCCATAGGTCATTACAATCTTATCGGAGTTGATTTCTTAAGACTATGGGACTTGAGTTCTTAGAGACGATATCGGTATCAGCAGCTCACGTGATTATCTAATTACTAGGTAATATCAAACAAAACTAGTCTCAACCCACATTCCGGAGGGATCTCCTGCCTAGGTAATACTTCATACAAGTTTGTATATTTTACTCTTACCGCGAAGGTCCTTTCAATCAGATAACTGTGAAGCAATTATACGTACGATCGAAGAACTCCAGGTATAAAGACTATGTACAAAAGCGATTAGTACCACGCATTGTCAAATGTTGTAAGGACATTCAGTAACTCGAGAACACAGTAATCCATAATGTTTGATGTTAGGATTGCATCTTCAGGAAACTTTTACTGCTGCAGTTCCAACCCGCAACCGTTTTTCCCACATTACATAACTTGTAAAATGCCATATACTAATACTTAAAGTGTCAAACAGCCAATAGCCAACCTACTGGATACCCTCTTCACGTTGTCGGCAGGGCTCAGTGCAGGCGAGTCGTTTTCTGCGGTCTCTTCAGACAGGCTGCGAGCAAGAAGTAACGATCGACGCCGACTTTAGTTGTCCGTGGACGACCTTGCGGTGATCTATTTTGAATACCTCTCGCTGTTTAAAAGCACTCCACAGTCTTGGAATTATACCACTGAGACAGTTGCTGTCTCACGGTGAAACTTAACAACTCTCTTCTATTGTTTCGCCATGCCAAAGATTCCTGTAAGCTGGGACATTTCACGACCTTTACTTTATATCGGTGTGAACACTATTTCTGATGCATTATCCTGAGTTGTAGAAGGAAGAGTGTCTTGGAAAGCGGCAAACAGGCGTTTGTCTGCCTTGCAGGGGCAAAAGAAAAATTACAGTTATGCAAGTGTAATGGCATTGAATCTCGGGACGGAAGTTTGTGTATGTGACATGATCAGAAAATTTGGCACCCTCATATGTGGCGTATGTAATAAAGTTAAAAGAACGGCCCCGCAAAATTACAGGCCAATATCCAAGCATATGCCCACGAATCAGCACGATTTTAAAGAATCACTCGTGTGAAACTCAGCTCTTTCTCTTGTCACACGATACACTGCGTACTGTGGCTGGAGAGCAACAGGCAGATTATATATTTGTAAATTTCCGAAAACCATTTGACTGCTACCCCACTGCAGAATTTTAGCGCAGGTACGAAAATACGGAATAGGTTCTCAGATAGATGAGTGGCTCGAAGACTTCTGAAATAGTAGAAACCAGTATGTTGTCCTCGACGAGAAGTGTTCATCAGAGACAACGAACGGTATCGCCAGGAGTAGCCAAGGGAAATGCGATAGGACAGCTATTGTTCTCTATATACATAAATGATTTGGCGGACAGGGTGGGCAGCAATCTGCGGTTGTTTGCTGCTGATGCCGTGGTGTAGGGAAAGATGTCGAAGTTTAGTGGCAAGGAAAACACAAGACGACTTAAAGAATTTTTCTAGTTGGTGTGATGATTGGCAGCTAGCTCTAAATGTGGAAAAAAATGTAAGTTACTGCGGATGTGTAGGAAAAACAACCACGTAATATTCGGATACAACATTGGTAGTGTCCTGCTTGACACAGTCACATAGTTTAAATATCAGGGCGTACCGTTGCAAAGCAATATGAAATGGAAGGAGCATGTGAGGATTGTGGTAGGGAAGGCGAATGGTCGACGTCGGTTTATTGGGAGAATTTTAGGGAAGTTTGGTTCATCTGTATTGAGGACGATATGTAGGACAGTAGTGCAACTTGTTCTTGAGTACTGCTCGAGCGTTTGGGATCCGCACCACGTCGGATTAAAGGAAGACGAAGCAGTTCAGAGGCGGGCTGCTAGATTTGTTACCTGTAAGTTCGAACAACACGAAGTGTTACGGGTATGCCTCAGGAATTCAAATGCAAATCCCTGGACGGGACCGAGCGAGGTGGCGCAGTGGTTAGCACACTGGACTCGCATTCGGGAGGACGACGGTTCAATCCCGTCTCCGGCCATCCTGATTTAGGTTTTCCGTGATTTCCCTAAATCGCTTCAGGCAAATGCCGGGATGATTCCTTTGAAAGGGCACGGCCGATTTCCTTCCCCATTCTTCCCTCACCCGAGCTTGCGCTCCGTCTCTAATGACCTCGTTGTCGACGGGACGTTAAACACTAATCCCCCCCCCCCCTGGACGGAAGACGACAGCCGTTTCGAGGAATATTACTGAGAAAATTTAAAGAACCGGCATTCGAAGTTGTCTACCGCCAATACACATTTCGCGTAAGAAAGAGGATACGAGAACTTAAGGCTCATACGGAGGCATATAGACAGTCGCTTTCACCTCGCTCTATCTGCTAGTGGAACAGGAAGAGAAACGACTAGTAGTGCTACGGGGTATTTTCCGCCACACATCGTACGGTGGAAATGGGTGACCTCGCTGTAATTTTAATCTGTTGTCGAAAGTCAGTTACGTATTTATTACAGTACAATTTTTTTGCACGATGTACAAATTATATAACTGTGTCAGACGTATTACTTCACTATTAACATGAATAGTACAGCTTATTTGTATCTCAGTTACACCACTTTATTTATGTCACTTTAAATGGAGATATTTTTGTGCACGTGTTTTATTTGAATGATAGGGAAATTTCTTTTATTTCTGGGGAAGGCAACACCGTGAAAAAGGTACCCCAGTCGGCTGGCTAATTAATACTTTAGCATTAGTACACGGAGTTTTACAAATTGTGCAGGGTGGAGAAAAAAAAGCGGGCTGGCACTGCAGCGTTACACGTTTCTTGAGGAAGTAGTCCTAACGGCTTACATGATGGATTGCTGTGACTTGGAGGTACTGAATGTTTTCGCAACATTGTGCGACACCAATCGCTTTTGAACGTCATAAAATTTATACTCAGAGTGCCTCAACTGTACATATAATTACTGCATAGTTATTTCATTGAAAGACCCTTCTTCGCATTACGAGTAAAATACATAAACTTCTAAGAAGAATTACTTTCGCAGGAGATCCCTCGTGGATGTGGATTGGGACCAGCTTTTTGTGATATTATCTAGTAATTAGATAATCATGTGCGCTGCTGTCCCGATATCGTCTCTAAGAACAAACAGCCCATAGTCTTAAGCATTCAACGCTGATAGCTTTGTAATGACCTATGTATTCGGCTGTTAAATGGAGAACTCCAATGTGACAAAGAGTGCAGTCAGTCATCATTAAATGACGGAAACTTATCAGGCCAAACATCATTATATTGGGAACCCTCTGAACAACTTGATCCATTAAGTGCTCAACTCTGTATCGGCCGTTTCAGCAAACTGCTAAATAAACGTCTACAGATAATTTATAAAACAATTTTTACATTAGATAAATCGGTGTGGGGCATTGGGGAAATCTTCTGCACAATTACGTTTTAAGGGCTAATAAATAAGACACAGCGACGAAAATATGAACTACATGTTACGAATCATCTACAAGAGAATTGTAGAAGGTACTACAACTTGAGCTTAATGTTGTTGAAACTGTTACCAATCAGCCTAGAGACCTTCAAAACTATGTATCCAGTGCTGACAACAGTCAGTTTTGACCATTTTAACATGACCTTCCTCCGTCGGAGGTTCGAGTCCTCCATCGGGCATGTGTGTGTGTGTGTGTGTGTGTGTGTGTGTGTGTGTGTGTGTGTGTTGTCCATAGCGCAATTTAAAGTTAGATTAAGTAGTGTGTAGGCTTAGGGACCTATGACCTCAGCAGTTCTGCTGCGCGGGATTAGCCGAGCGATCTTGCCGCTGCAGTCATGGACTGTGCGGCTGTTGCCGGCGGAGGTTCGAGTCCTCCCTCGGGCATGGGTGTGTGTGTGTCTGTCCTTAGGATAATTTAGGTTAAGTAGTGTGTAAGCTTATGGACTGATGACCTGAGCAGTTAAGTCCCATAAGATTTCACACACATTTGAACATTTTTTGAACCTCAGCAGTTTGGTACCATAAGACCTTACCACAAATTTCCACATTTTCGCTCCTTCCTCTGCTGTCCAGTAGAGATGCTAGAGATGTCTTTGATATAAAATCGGAGACAGCTAGCACGTAACGTATGTATCGAATGTACAATAGCAAGTGTTATCTCCAGGAGAAAGTGAAATGTCGAGCCATTTCAATTTGTTGTTAATCTGGATATTCTTAACGTATAATTAAGGTAGCAGGTTTAACAGTAGAGTTTCGTATTTCAGATAGTTTTCTGTACCTTTTACATAGAAAACTTTCAGTACAATCTGAGAATATGAAGCCGCCTTCACCATTCCGCTACCGAAACAACTCGCCAACTAGTTGCAGTCATTAGTATTTAATCGAAACAGTTATCTTCTGTGTCAACTTTTTCAAAAACTACAGAGAAGTGGATTGAAAGGCGCAGCAGGTCTTGATTTGTTTTCGATTAAGAACTTGTGTGTGAATATTCATCAAATTCTGTTAACAACAATTGCCGACCTCGCCTTGTAAGAATGGATGGGACCGATCAGTCAAGTAATTTACCAAAATAAGAGAGTGGTAAATCTTTCATTTTTTTATTGTGTTGCATTTTGCTTCTTTTTCCACGAGCAGCTCTACGTACTTAAAATGACATGGCAGCATCATTAATACTGGATAGGTGATCAACTCTCACATTGGAGTAATTTAGAAGATGACAGCGGTCTTCGGTTTCATTTGAGAAGAAAATCGTACAAAACCGATTCCTAAAATAACGGTGGCGACTGAAGATCATCACAGTGTTTGAAAAAAAAGGGAAAGGGGTGGGGGGACTGGTGGAGGAATCGATTAAGATAATGTTTAAGGGAAAAAAATCGCATTAATTGATCGGGTGCGTCTAAATCGAGATCAGCTCCAGTAGGTGTAACTGTAGCTGTCATGGTTAACGAAAGAAATTTCCTACAAGGCGCACTTAAGTGACTCAAAGATACACCTCTTGTCGTTCAAGTCGCGTTTGTTTGTTGCATAATTACCGGACCCTTGTTCCAGATTGGACTATGGTTACGAAGTGGCACCTTCAGCTTCTAATTTGTTGTACCCAGTACATCATCGCGGAGTAACACTTGCTTGTGGCGCCTTGCAGACTAGTCCTGTAAACATTCTCTTCGCCGAAACGGGGATCTTACCTCTTCAGCTCCGACGGTACCAACTCTTCCTCAGTTACGCCATCGCAAAACGACAGTGTCCTAAATATCTTTTTTTTTCGCACAGGGGTGATCAACAGATGGGAGTTCGAGTTGGAATGTGCCTTCGGCCATCTGCCACGAGCTCCGCCTACCCGTCTTAGAGTGCGCTCCCCATGCACTTATTGGTTAGTAGGCACACCACGATTTAGGACCTACTTATTTCAAGAATCTAAAAATTTCTCTAGTCCCCGTGACCTTTCAGAATCTATTCCTCACAGTTCTTCAGGAATACGAGGGTGCTGCCATCATTTACACTACCCCCTGCAGGTCCGGGGTAAGAATAGGCCCAAGGTATTCCTGCCTGTCGTACGAGGCGACTAAAAGGAGTTTCAACCGTTTCGGCCTTCCATGTGATGGTCCCCCTTGGGGTTTGACCTCCATTTTTCAAAATTCTACAGAAGTACGAGCCTTTTGGGGAAGGACGCCTTACGTGGTGTACCACTGGTCCTCAGTGCACTAAGACCTTGGCACTCAGCATTGTAACGGCGTTGTAACCATACCCACTATTCCTCAAATTGGGCCTAAACGCCTGATGGGTTGTACAAGTTACGCCCATAGTGCGTCCCCATCTGCACCTACGATCATGATGGACTTTCCATGGCACCCGAAATCCAGCACGGTAGCCAGCCCGTTGTGGTGGGGTCGTCATGTACCCTCTAGGTTGTAGCCCCCTGACAACACAGGGATCGTACTGACGATACCTGAGCTGCACCCTCCCCACGTCTGCCAAGGAGTAGATGCCCGTCTCCTTGGGGCATCAGGACTCCCGGCAACGGTCATCCTGCCAGGTGGCCCTTGCTGAGGCTGGGTGGCGCCCGTGGGGAGAGCCCCTGGTCGGAGTGGGTGGTATCGGGGCGGACGTTTCGCAGATGAAACGTCAACATATATCAGGTCGCTCTGCGGCCGAGTCTTATAAAAAGAAAGGTACTGTCTCTGGTTCTGGTTCTCCTGCCCTTTCCCCCTTGGCCACTCCCTGGGAGGAAGGACAGGCCCGCCGGCTTGGGGCAACGTACTTCCCCCGCTATTTGGTCTGTTCTCGAACCGATGGGGGGACTTTCGCCACCTCCAAGCCCATGTTCTTTGTTCAGCACATTGAGGACATCTTCGGGGAAATCGAGGCTCTTAGTAAAATGCGTTTGGGGTCCGTTCTTATAAAGACCACCTCCGCCACACAGTCGGCGGCGCTCCAGGCGGGCGACCGACTAGATGACATCCCAGTGTCCATTGTCCCGCATCTGGCACTGAATAGGACGCAGGGGGTTATATTTCATCGGGACCTCCTGCTGCAATCTGATGAGGAGCTCAGGGCCAACCTGGAGCGCCGAGGCGTGCATTTCGTCCGGCGAGTCCAGCGCTGCCCCAAAGACCGTCGCATCGACACCGGGGCCTTTATCCTCGCCTTCGAGGGGGACGTTCTCCCGGAGAAGGTAAAGGTGATGTGCTACCGGTGCGACGTGCGACCTTACGTCCCGCCTCCTATGCGCTGTTTTCGGTGTTTGCGCTTTGGGCACATGTCGTCACGGTGTGAGGCTGAGCCACTTTGTGGCGATTGTGGACGTCCTCTTCGTGAGGAACAACATGCACCCCACCACCTCGGTGCGTTAATTGTCCTGGCATCCACTCGCCTAGATCCTTAGACTGCCCCGCGTATCAGATGGAGAAGAAGATTCAAGAACTCAAAACTTTGGATCGTCTCTCTTATTCTGAGGCCAGGAAGAAGTATGACCGCCTCCATCCCGTGACGTTGACCACTTCGTTTGCCTCAGTCGTGTCCACTCCTTCCACAGTATCCTCACCCCTATCCTGTCCCCTCTCCACCTCCTCCCCCCATCCGGCGTCTATGCATCCGCCTCACAAATCCCTCCCTTCCAAATCCTCCTCCCCCGCGGCCCCCGCCCCCTCTGCCCCAGGGGCCACCCTTCCTCCTCCTCCCCCCCCCCCCCCCGCCTGAGAAGCGATCCTCTTCTCAGGCGTCCATCGGGGAAACGTTTACCCCAGCTTCCGAGGTCCGGCGTTCCAAAACGGGCCCCGCGCGTGAGGACCTCCTTCGGGTCCAGCCCACCATTCCTGTGCCTCCTCGGACTTCCAAGAAGGCCTCCAAGAAGAAGTCTCTATCCCCCTCTCCACCCCGGCGCGTTTCGTCTGACGCTCCGTCCGTGAGTCGCTGCTCCCGGCCGTCCTCAGTTTCGCCGGGACGCTCTGCTGCCAGGCGCTCAGCTGGCCTCTCGTCGGCAAATGATGCTGCCCCTCCTACACAACCCGGGACAGCGGCCGCAGCTGGCGACGACTCGATGGAACAGGATCCGCCTCCCGCCGGTTGTAGCGTTGTACCCTCGAAACCTGGACCTCTGCGGCCGTCGAGGTGACCAGCTCTTCCCCCATCTCGTTCCTCCTCTTTTTTGACTAGCGATGGCCTTGTTACATTGGAACATAAGAGGTATTCGATCTAATCGGGAGGAATTACAACTGCTCCTCCGCCTGCACTGTCCGCTCGTCCTTGGTCTCCAGGAAACCAAGTTGCGCCCAACTGACCATATTGCCTTTACCCACTATACCTCGGAGCGGTATGACCTCACCCCTGTGGACGGTATCCCAGCTCATGGTAGGGTCATGTTGCTCGTTCGGGACGATGTCTATTACCATCCCATCCCATTGACCACCCCACTCCAAGCAATAGCTGTCCGTATTACTCTTTCTGCTTTTACTTTTTCAGTTTGTACCATCTACACTCCATCGTCATCAGCAGTTAGTCGGGCTGACATGATGCACCTGATTGTTCAGCTTCCTCCGCCGTTTTTATTGTTTCGCGACTTCAATGCCCATCATCCCCTTTGGGGCTCTCCTGCGTCCTGTCAAAGAGGCTCACTCTTGGCGGATGTCTTCAACTATCTCAATCTTGTCTGCCTCAATACTGGCGCCCCGACTTTCCTCTCACGATTTTCTCAGTTGTGACAGTCAGGTCGAATACCTCACGGCTGTTATCGTCAATGCTGCCGAACGTTCCATTCCTCATACTACCTCTTCACGTCGCGTTTCCGTCCCCTGGTGGAATGAGGCTTGTAGAGACGCTATCCGTGCTCGACGACGTGCTTTACGCACCTTTCGCCGCCATACTACGTTGGCGAATTGTATTGGATATAAACGACTCCGAGCGCAATGCCGTAGAGTCATCAAAGACAGCAAAAAAGCTTGTTGGGCCTCTTTCACCAGCTCCTTTAACAGTTTTACTCCCTCTTCTGTCGTTTGGGGTGGCCTGCGCCGGCTGTCGGGCATTAAGGCCCACTCCTCGGTACCTGGCCTGACTTCAGGTGATGAGGTCCTTGTTGATCGTGTGGATGTCTCCAACGCCTTCGGCCGCTTTTTCGCGGAGGTTTCAAGCTCCGCCCATTACCACCCTGCCTTCCTTCGCAGGAAAGAGGCAGAAGAGGCTCGGCGACCGTCCTTTCACTCGCTGAATCTGGAAACTTATAATGCCCCCTTTACTATGCGGAAACTCGAACGTGCGCTTGCACTGTCCCGGTCCTCTGCTCCGGGCCCAGATGCCATTCACATTCAGATGCTGGCACACCTTTCTCCGACGGGCAAAAGCTTCCTTCTTCGTACCTACAATCGCGTCTGGACCGAAGGTCAGGTCCCCATGCGTTGGCGTGACGCCGTCGTTGTTCCTATACCCAAACCTGGGAAGGATAGACACCTTCCTTCTAGTTACCGCCCCATTTCTCTTACAAGCTGTGTCTGTAAGGTGATGGAGCGCATGGTTAACGCTCGGTTAGTCTGGATTCATGAATCTCGACGGCTACTTACCAATGTTCAATGCGGCTTTCGTCGCCGCCGCTCCGCTGTTGACCACCTTTTGGCCTTGTCGACATTCATCATGAACAACTTTTTGCGAAAGTGCCAAACGGTAGCCGTGTTCTTCGATTTGGAGAAGGCTTATGATACCTGTTGGAGAGGAGGTATCCTCCGCACTATGCACAGGTGGGGTCTACGCGGTCGCCTGCCCCTTTTTATTGATTCCTTTTTAACAGATCGAAAGTTTAGGGTACGTGTGGGTTCCGTATTGTCCGACGTCTTCCTCCAGGAGAACGGAGTGCCTCAGGGCTCCGTCTTGAGCGTAGCCCTTTTTGCCATCGCGTATGGATTGCATTCCCCCTAATGTCTCAGGCTCTCTCTTTGTCGATGACTTCGCGATCTACTGCAGTGCCCAGGGAACATGCCTCCTGGAGCGCTGCCTTCAGCGTTGTCTAGACAGCCTATACTCACGGAGTGTGGCAAATGGCTTCCGGTTCTCTGAAGAGAAGACGGTTTGCATCAACTTTTGGCGATATAAAGCGTTCCTTCCGCCATCCTTACATCTTGGTCCCGTTGTTCTCCCATTCGTGGAAACAACTAAGTTTCTAGGGCTCACATTGGACAGGAAACTTTGTCTCCGCATGTCTCTTATTTGGCTGCCCGTTGTACACGTTCCCTTAATGTCCTCAGAGTTCTTAGTGGTTCATCTTGGGGAGCGAATCGCACTGTCCTGCTTCGCTTGTATCGGTCCATCGTCCGATCGAAGCTGGATTATGGGAGCTTCGTCTACTCATCTGCTCGGCCATCCCTCTTACACCGTCTCAACTCCATCCACCATCGGGGGTTACGTCTTGCGACCGGAGCGTTCTACAGTAGTCCCGTCGAGAGTCTTTATGCTGAAGCTGCCGAATTACCATTGACCTACCGGCGCGACGTACTGCTGTGTCGGTATGCCTGCCGGCAGTTGTCAATGCCCGACCACACCTCTTATCAGTCCTTCTTCGCCGATTCTCTCGACCGTCAGTACGGGTTGTATGTGTCTGCCCTGCTGCCCCCCGGAGTCCGCTTCCGTCGCCTGCTTCGACAATTGGATTTTGCCCTCCTTACCACCTTCAGAGAGGGTGAGAGCCCGACACCACCTTGGCTCCAGGCTCCGGTTCCTATTTATCTCGACCTCAGCTCACTCCCGAAGCAGGGTACTCCGGCTGCAGTGTATTGCTCACGGTTTGTCGAACTTCGTGCTCGACTTGCCAGTCACACCTTTATTTACACCGATGGCTCCAAAACTGACGATGGTGTCGGCTGTGCCTTTGTCGTCGGGGCCGTCACCTTTAAATACCGGCTCCTCGACCAATGTTCCAGCTTTACGGCCGAGCTTTTTGCTCTCCATCAGGCCGTTCAGTATGCCCGCCGCCACCGCCATTCATCGTATGTACTCTGCTCTGATTCCCTCAGTGCTCTTCAGAGCCTTGGAGCTCCCTATCCGGTCCATCCCTTGGTGCAACGGATCCAGCAGTCCCTCCATTCTTTCGCTGATAATGGTTCTCCTGTCAGCTTTCTGTGGGTTCCCGGACATGTAGGAGTGCTTGGGAATGAGGCTGCTGATGCTGCAGCCAAGGCTGCAGTCCTCCTGCCTCGGCCAGCCTCCCATTGTGTCCCGTCATCTGACGTTCGTGGGGTTGTTTGTAAGAGGCTTGTGTTGTTGTGGTGGGATGCTTGGTCATCCCTCCAAGGAAACAAGCTCCGGGCAGTAAAACCGTTCCCAACTGCTTGGACATCCTCCTCCCGACCATCTCGGCGAGAAGAGGTCCTTCTGACCAGGTTGCGGATTGGGCATTGCCGGTTTAGCCACCGCTACCTGCTCTCCGGTGACCCAGCCCCGCATTGCCCTTGTGGTCAAGCATTAACAGTGCGCCATGTTTTATTGTCGTGTCCCCGCTTTAGTCAATCTCGTGTTGTCCTGTCCCTGCCATCTACTTTACCGGATATTTTAGCTGATGACGCTCGAGCAGCTGCTCGTGTTCTGCGTTTTATAACTTTGACTGGCTTGTCCAAAGACATCTAACTCTTTTACGTCTTTTATCTGCATCTTTGTCAGGACTTTCTGGTGTCCCCCCCCTCCCCTTGAGTTTTACTAGATTCCATGTGCTCTAACAACTGTGACTGGACGCTAATGACCTCAGTAGTTGAGCGCCCTTAAACCCCACAAAAAAAAAAAAAAAAAAAAATCATTTACACTGTTGGCTCTAGAACGGCGGATATGATAGGATATTGCTTTTGGATATCCCGTCTGTCACGAAACCCATTCGTTACCACGAACATGCACCGTTTTTACGGCGGAGCTGATAGCCGTTAACAGAACCCTACGTTTTATTAAACTGACCTTCCTCGATCGCTTTCCTATTTGTAGTTACTGAAAGAACTGTCTCCAGGTTATTGACCGATGTTACACTTGTAATCCTGTGTTATCTGCTATTCACAATCTTCTCTCTAACCTTAGATGTACCACATCCTCAGTTGTCTTTCTCTGCGTCTCAAGTATATGAATATCTCGACAGTAGCTCACACCCTCGTGGAATGCCACGTCCTTCTGGCTCTCCGTGCTAAGCATGGTCTTCTGGATTCTTTACTTTTAATATTGGTGGGTAATGTATGGAGACCTGAACTAGTTTCTGACGAAGTACTTTTTATTTGCAGATCTAACGGGTTAAACAGCCTTAAGGGCAGGGTCACGGTGATTGGGATTGGGGTGCCCCAATGCAAGAGTCCCTCGTACCTCCCTCCCTCTCTCTTCGGTCGTTCGTCATTTACTTTGTTTAAATTGCTATTAGATGTGTTTAGTTCTTTTTCTGCCACGTCACTTCTTTAGGAGTGTCTTTTCATATACCACTCAGATGTATGCGAGACCTTAAGAAATCCTTATACTTGATAAAAGTCGATGGCGAAGGAGCCTCTGAACAGGGTTTATGTTTCCTCTGCGAGAATGGGTTCTATTCCATACGAAACAGTTTGACTATACCGAACCTGGTATGGGACAGTTGAGACTGTGAACCTGTCGCCGCATGCTGAACCCCGGAAGTCTCTTGGCTATGCCCACCCACCTACCGATCTGATGATGACTTCCTGTTGTACTGTTGTTGGTCCTACTGGTGTTCAGTAAGCTTCTAGCCTTTTCACTTTTGCTATTACAGTTCTCCTCTTTAGCCCGGTAGAAGGAATTACTTATTCCGTTTGTCTCATATCCCTGCGTTGGATCAGTGGGGCAGCAGGTCGTCAGATGTGGTGCAGGTACCTCTCGTCACAGATGAGCCCTGGGAAGACGTCATTGGCTTTTGGCCGTTCGACAACATGACCTTATCAGTCAGATTCTGTCAGACTGCCATTATGTCAGCTCCCACGTTTTGGTGTGAGGCCTCGGTCAATTAGAGATAGCATCTGAAGCTCCTCGAGAAATACTATCAGTGATGTCTCAGGAGAATACTGAAAGTGAAATGCCAAGGCCAGATTTCAGCATCAGTATCCTGGGGGATACACACTATCAGCATAGTCATCATCATCATCACATCATCAAACACCAGCTTCAGTGGGCTGGTCGTATTACCCACATCCTCGTCAGACGTCTAACAAAACAAATAAAATGTTCCCACCTCAAACAAAGACAACGTAAAAGGTACAAAGACGTTTTGAAGCCATACTTTAAAAAAAATGTAACACGACACCAGCGATTATGAAACCACCTCTTCCAGTAGTCGACATGGCATCTGACTGTTTACGTTGGCTCACACTACTTTAAACAACAATGGTGAAGACTGATATCGGGCAAAGGGAACCGCAGGAAAGAGCAAGAAAAAGTCAACCCATGATTGGCATGGACAGGATGTGTCATCACTGTAGTAGAAAATGTGGTTCCAGGATTACTCTTCTCATCCACTCGCCAACTCGTAAAGGACAATGAACATTTCTCGCGGAAGATCAAGAAAAAGACTCGTTAGCGAGTCAGTGCGTGGTGATGGTTGTGATCTCTCATGCAGTTATTTCTCATCTCTGGCATGAATATTGCTTCCCGTGCTTCGATTCTACTACTCCTACGTACAATCACAATTCGATCATATTTCTGGCTGGCATCCAGATGAACTATCCAATGAACGAGAGACTAATGATCTCGCTGGTTAGTCCCTTAACCCCCTCCCCTCCCCCCGCCCCAGTCAGCCAGCCAGTCTACCTGCAGACAGTAAAACATCCTGTGTTCAATCCATCTTTTAAATTGGTAATTGCATCCTATTGGCGTCGATCTGTTAACAGTAAATGCCTTGTTCCGTGAAATTTCAGGTGGCCTGCCGGACGTGAATAACTTGCTGCTACGATATTTTGGCACACGGTTCTTGCCATCTTCAGATGTGTACTGGCGAAAATAGTGAGCGGCGCGTGCGTGGTGTATCCAGTCGTGTCAAAGCATACACCGGCGCTCTTCGAGCAGAGGAGCTCATTGTACTTCCGCCAGTATACACGTGAAGATGGCCAGAACACTCTGGAGCAGAACTGTAGTGGCAACGAGTTTATTATATCCGGCACTTCGCCCGAAAATACATGGACTACACCAGGAAAGTTTTAAATTTCCCAGCTAAAGTTTTCTCTTTTATTGTTTTCGCTTCCTGATGCGGCGATCACGATGCAACCAGAATGTTAGCCCAACAGTATCATCTCGTGCTTGCGTGTCAGCTGCAAAAATGTCACCGGAGCTTTCACGCAACTCTCTCAAATTGTAGCTCTATAAAAATCTCATTACTTATTTAGGTGACGATTTTCACTTCATTGCTGGCGTTTTAAAACAATGTATTCAGACTGCATATTACGTAGTGCATGTATCGTGGAAACAAATCCGAATCAAAGCTGCTCATTGATTAGGGACAATGACCAGACAGTGTGTGGTGTCTTAAGTGCTTTCCTATATCCATTTGGGTGGTGGCAGTTCCGGTCTGCCACTTCGAGTGCACAGACAGTTGGATTACATCCCTCCGTGGTGTGGGTTGTGCTGAGGCCTTGGCAGCACTGGGGCATGCGGCCATTTATATATATATATACACGCCAACTAGCGTGACAGGCTACTACTTATCATAGTGCAGTCCGGCAGTCGGTGAGACTAACGTCTGCGGTGCCGCTAAAACAGGTCTGCCGGCCTGTTATTATCCTCTGTTGTATCCACCGCGCCATCACGTTTAATAGCCGCTGCATATTTCAGAATAACACGCTTCTCATTGTATAGTATTAAGAGTCTGAAAAATTTGTTTCCAGTTTGATAAAGAAGCCATATAGAATCAAAATAGTATTTTGTTGATATAATTGCCAAATAAAAATACTGATTACGAGATTGCGTTCATTTAATAAGAGGAGCAACTCTACCTCAAAACGCTGCTTCTGGAAAGATGGCACTACTTTCTTTTATGTATATAGATTGAAGCGGCAAGTGAAAATTTTTACCAAGGCCGAGAATTGAAACCAGGTCTCCTGTTTACTAGGCAGGCCGTGGTACAAATTTTCACTCGCCGCTTCAGTCTGTAAACATAAAATCATATTTGTATGAGACCAGTAAAGCCTCTGAAATTGTGTCATTTCATTTGTATAACTATTTTGTTTTATTAATCGAATGGTTCAAATGGCTCTGAGAACTATGGGACTTAACTGCTGAGGTCATCAGTCCCCTATAACTTAGAACTACTTAAACCTAACTAACCTAAGGACATAATACACATCCATGCCCGAAGCAGGATTCGAAACTGCGACCGTAGCGGTCTCGCGGTTCCAGACTGTAGCGCCTAGAACTGCTCGGCCACCCCGGCCGGCTGTTTTATTAATCAAGACCACCACGATATTTCACCTCAACATGTCCCGTGTATATTTTCTCCCTTTTGCATGCTATCATTAAACGCTTGATAGCAAGATTTTTTCATATTTTTCAGTCCAAAATGAATGCATAAAACCTCCGTGATTCTTTTTAAACCACATACGTCGTTTACAAATGGTCGTTAATTTTTATGGCCAGAATACGTTCAAAACTAAAAATTCCATTACACCAAGTTTTGTAACTGGTCTTGGTTTGTTTTTACTCACAGATACAGCTGTTACTAGAACTGAGGCAAGAACGAGCCAAGTGACGTAATTGTTAAGATACTGGACTTGCGTGTGGTAGGAATCTGGGATTGAATTCTCGATGTATGTGATACAGATTTATTTTTCCAGCGATATCCTTGAATCAACAATCAAATGCTGTGATAGTTCCTATGAATACGACACAGCCACTTTCCCTTCCTTGTTCCACTGAGTATATCCTCCGCCTCAAATCACCAAGACAACCAGATACTTACCTGTCGTCGTCGTCCGAAGATTAGCTCAACTCATTGCCAGTCCAGTATTGCGTGTGTTACCGACCTGGCTCGTTCTGTTCATCAGCAGTGATTGTTTTTGCTAGCGCTGTTTTGTTCTTGTGTCGCTGTTTGTAATGGCAAGTTTAAGTGAACAATGTGTACAGCTGTGAAATTTTGTTTTCTACCAGGTAAAAATGATGCTGAAACTGTTTTAATGTTGAAAACAGCTTACCAAGATGACGCTATAGGAAAAACTCAGGTGTACAAGTGGTTTGCTCGATTTAAAAATGGCGTCATGTCGATTGATGACAAACCTCGTTCTGGACGTCTATCAACTGCCCGAATTAATGAAAATATTGAAAAAATTGGAGAACTTATGCTTACAAATAGTCGACAGACAATTGATCATCTGTCAGCAATTAGTGGGTTATCATGGAGCTCGGTGTTAGTCAAAAAAGACCCGGTTTGTGGCAGACAGGAGACTGTTTCTTCCGCCACGACAACACAACTGCACACACAACCATATCTGCTAGACAGTTTTTGGCTAAAAATGGCATGGTTCCTCTGCCCCAAGCACCTTACTCGCCCGACCTGGCTCCGTGCGACTTTTTCTTACTTGCAAGCATGAAAAGGTACATGAGAGGATACCAATTTGACAGCATTGAAGAAGTCTAGAAAAGAAACGAAAGAGCAGCTGTCAGCCATTTTTAAAGATGGCTATAAAAATGTGTCGAACAGCGGAAGGACCGGTGGGACAAACTTATTAATTGTAATGGAGAGTATGTTGAAGGGAATAAGGTTGTTTGTAAACAATTTGAAAACATATAGCTTTTAAAAACTAGTTCCGGTTTTTTGGATACCCCTCGTATGTGATCGATTGGAGACCGATCTTGTGATCGAGGAGGCCAAGACAACATGTCGACACTCTGTAAATCATTTGGGCTACAACAACGGTATATGGGCAAGCGTTATCCTGTTGGAAAACACCCTCTGGAATGCTGTTACTATATGACAGGACAACGGGTCGAATCACCAGATTGACGTACAAATTTGCAGTGAGGGTGCATGGGATAGCCATTAAAGTGTTCCTGCTATGATAAGAAATCGCACCACGTACCATAACTCGAGGTGTAGGACCAGTGTGTCAAGCATGCGGACAGGTTGGTTTCAGGCCCTAACCGCCACTCGGCCATAGCTGGCAATACCCGCTTCAGAAAATACAACAGACCATCACCCTATCCTCCATTAAGCCCTCGCTTTACACCATTGAAGTCGAAAATGGCGATGGTTTGAGGTCAGTGGAATGCACCCTAGGGGGGCGTTGGCTCGGAGCTGTCCTTGAAGTAACCGATTTGTAAGAGTTCGTTGTGTCACTGTGGTACCAATTGCTGCTCAGTTTGCTGCTGCAGATGCAGTACGATGCACCAGAGCCATACACTGAACACAATGGTCTTCCCTCTCGGTAGTGGCACTGTCTTGCGACAGGACATCCTAGTGAACACCGCTGCCAGCAGTCATGTACAATAGCTACATACGTGCCAAGTCTTTCTGCAATATCGCAGAAAAAATTTCCAGCGTCTCGTAGCCCTGTTGCAGGACCACGTTCAGACTCGGTGAGGTATTGGTAATGGCGTCTTTATCACCCTAAAGGCATTCTTCACTAACATCAGCTCACCACGTCCAATCTCAAAGGTAATTAATGCTCACGACAATTACAGTGTCTTTTTAAATCAAACCTGATATGAATCCTCATAGTGACTCTTACCGCGAGTGGCGCGAAAGTTGAATAGATACCATCTCTCAGGTGTAGAAACACGCCTAACAACTTTCGTTTATACGAATAACTCCTGCTTGGTGTTATGTTCTTTTTCCGTCAGTTTATAAGCTAGTTGTGATGTAATGACGACAGTTTCCTTGAGAGACACAGAATTAATATAATCTACCGAGCGTCTTTTGTGCATGTCCAAAAACTGTTCTGACTGTACTCACATACGTAGAAATATACCTTTAATTGCAGAGTGTAATGGTTATTACCAGTATTAATAGTGTTTCTAATGTACAACACAATAGAAAAACGAATTTTGTAATTTTTTAAATGACAGGGGTAAACGTTAGCTTGCCCTCTTCTTTTTGTATTGTTGATATAGATCAGTACCCACAACTACAAACGTTGAGAATCGATTTTCAACCTTTATAGCCGTATCCAACCGATACCAAAATCACAATTGTATTAAAATAATGAATGAGAATCATATGATAGCATTTTCGCATTATACGAAAGGAAAATTCAGACCATCTAATTTTCTTAAAAATAAATGTAAAGTCAGCACAGCATGCAGTTGGTTATGTTGTTGTTGTGGTCTTTAGTCCTGAGACTGGTTTGATGCAGCACTCCATGCTACTCTATCCTGTGCAAGCTTCATCATCTCCCAGTACCTACTCCAACCTACATCCTTCTGAATCCGTTTAGTGTATTCACTCTACGATATTTACCCTCCATGCTGCTCTACAATACTACATTGGTGATCCCTTGATGCCTCAGAACATGTCCTACCAACCGGTCCCTTCTTCTTGTCAAGTTGTGCCACAAACTCCTCTTCTCCCCAGTCCTATTCAATACCTCCTCATTAGTTACACGATCTACCCATCTAATTTTCATCATTCTTCTGTAGCACCACATTTCGGAAACTTCTATTCTGTTCTTGTCTAAACTAGTTATCGTCCATGTTTCACTTCCATACATGGCTACGCTCCATACAAGTACTTTCAGATACGACTTCCTGACACTTAAATCTATACTCGATCTTAACAAATTTCTCTTCTTCAGAAACGCTTTCCTTGCCATTGCCAGTCTACATTTTATATCCTCTCTACTTCGACAATCATCAGTTATTTTGCTCCCCAAGTAGCAAAATTCCTTTACTACTTTAAGTGTCTCCTTTCCTAATGTAATTCCCTCAGCATCACCCGACTTAATTCGACTACATTCCATTATCCTCGTTTTGCTTTTTTTGATGTTCATCTTATACCCTCCTTTCAAGACACTATCCATTCCATTCAACTGCTCTTCCAAGTCCTTTGCTGTCTCGGACAGAATTAGAATGTCATCGGCGAACATCAAAGTTTTTATTTCTTCTCCATAGATTTTAATACCTACTCCGAATTTTTCTTTTGTTTCCTTCACTACTTGCTCAATATACAGATTGAATAACATCGGGGATAGGCTACAACCCTGTCTCACTCCCTTCCCAACCACTGCTTCCCTTTCATACCCCTCGACTCTTAAAACTGCCATCTGGTTTCTGTACAAATTGTAAATAGCCTTTTGCTCCCTGTATTTTACCCCTGCCACCTTCAGAATTTGAAAGAGAGTATTCCAGTCAACATTGGCAAAAGCTTTCTCTAAGTCCACAAATGCTAGAAACGTAGGTTTGCCTTTTCTTAATCTTTCTTCTAAGATACGTCGTAAGGTTAGTATTGCCTCACGTGTTCCAACATTTCTACGGAATCCAAACTGATCTTCCCCGAGGTCCTCTTCTACCAGTTTTTCCATTCGTCTGTAAAGAATTCGCGTTAGTATTTTGCAGCTGTGATTTATTATACTGATAGTTCGGTAATTTTCACATCTGTCAACACCTGCTTTCCTTGGGATTGGAATTATTATATTCTTCTTTAAGTCTGTGGGTATTTCGCCTGTCTCATACATCTTGCTCACCAGATGGTAGAGTTTTGTCAGGTCTGGATCTCCTAAGGCTGTCAGTAGTTCTAATGGAATGTTGTCTATTCCCGGGGCCTTGTTTCGACTCAGGTCTTTCAGTGCTCTGTCACTCTCTTCACGCAGTATATCTCCCATTTCATCTTCATCTACATCGTCCTCCATTTCCATAATATTGTCCTCAAGTACATTGCCATTGTATAGACTCTCTATATACTCTTTCCTCCTTTCTGCTTTCCCTTCTTTGCTTAGAACTGGGTTTCCATCTGAGCTCTTGATATTCATACAAGTGGTTCTCTTTTCTCCAAAGGTCTCTTTCATTTTCCTGTAGGCAGTATCTATCTTACCCCTAGTGAGATAAGCCTCTACATCCTTACATTTGTCCTCTAGCCATCCCTGCTTAGCCATTTTGCACTTCCTGTCGATCTCATTTTTGAGACGTTTGTATTCCTTTTTGCCTGCTTCATTTAGTGCATTTTTATATTTTCTCCTTTCATCATTTAAATTCAATATTTCTTCTGTTACCCAAGGATTTCTGCTAGCCCTCGTCTTTTTACCTACTTGACCCTCTGCTGCCTTCACTACTTCATCTCTCAAAGCTACCCATTCTTCTTCTACTGTATTTCTTTCCCCCATTCATGTCAATTGTTCCCTTATGCTCTCCCTGAAACTCTGTACAACCTCTGGTTCTTTCAGTGTATCCAGGTCCCATCTCCTTAAATTCCCACCTTTTTGCAGTTTCTTCAGTTTTAATCTACAGCCGGCCGAAGTGGCCGTGCGGTTAAAGGCGCTGCAGTCTGGAACCGCAAGACCGCTACGGTCGCAGGTTCGAATCCTGCCTCGGGCATGGATGTTTGTGATGTCCTTAGGTTAGTTAGGTTTAACTAGTTCTAAGTTCTAGGGGACTAATGACCTCAGCAGTTGAGTCCCATAGTGCTCAGAGCCATTTGAACCATTTTTTAATCTACAGTTCATAACCAATAGATTGTGGTCAGAGTCCACATCTGCCCCTGGAAATGTCTTACAATTTAAAACCTGGTTCCTAAATCTCTGTCTTACCATTATATAATCTATCTGAAATCTGTCAGTATCTCCAGGCTTCTTCCATGTATACAACCTTCTTTTATGATTCTTGAACCAAGTGTTAGCTATGATTAAGTTGTGCTCTGTGCAAAATTCTACCAGGCGGCTTCCTCTTTCATTTCTTCCCCCCAATCCATATTCACCTACTACGTTTCCTTCTCTCCCTTTTCCTACTACCGAATTCCAGCCCTCATGACTATTAAATTTTCGTCTCCCTTCACTATCTGAATAATTTCTTTTATTTCATCATACATTTCTTCAATTTCTTCGCCATCTGCAGAGCTAGTTGGCATGTAAACTTGTACTACTGTCGTAGGCGTGCGCTTCGTGTCTATCTTGGCTACAAGAATGCGTTCACTATGCTGTTTGTAGTAGCTTACCCGCACTCCTATTTTTTTATTCATTATTAAACCGACTCCTGCATTACCCCTATTTGATTTTGTATTTATAACCCTGTATTCGCCTGACCAAAAGTCTTGTTCCTCCTGCCAGCGAACTTCACTAATTCCTACTATATCTAACTTTAACCTATCCATTTCCCTTCTTAAATTTTCTAACCTACCTGCTCGAATAAGGGATCTGACATTCCACGCTCCGATCCGTAGAATGCCAGTTTTCTTTCTCCTGATAACGACGTCCTCTTGAGTAGTCCCCGCCCGGAGATCCGAATGGGGGACTATTTTACCTCCGGAATATTTTACCCAAGAGGACGCCATCATCCTTTAACCATACAGTAAAGCTGCATGCCCTCGGGAAAAATTACGGCTGTAGTTTCCCCTTGCTTTCAGCCGTTCGCAGTACTAGCACAGCAAGGCCGTTTTGGTTAGTGTTACAAGGCCAGATCAGTCAATCATCCAGACTGTTGCCCCTGCAACTACTGAAAAGGCTGCTGCCCCTCTTCAGGAACCACACGTTTGTCTGGCCTCTCAACAGATACCCCTCCGTTGTGGTTGCACCTACGGTACGGCTACCTGTATCGATGAGGCACGCAAGCCTCCCCACCAACGCCAAGGTCCATGGTTCTTTGGGGGAGGGGGGGACAGTTGGTTAACAAACATAAATAACAGATGCTAGTGCCCTGTCCATTTCTTCTGGGTGCTTGCGATTAAAGTGCAGGTTGTCACGGAGGTCCACAGTGGGCTGTAATTATCGTAAGGCAGCAAAACGTAATAGATATGCTAATACGTTAATGCAGAAACGATTTATGCTGCAAACAAAATTATGAAAATGAATTTTAAAAAAATCTCTTCGTGGAAAAAATAAATTTCTTGTTGTAAAACTACAAACATCAAAAAACGTTTTGGATCACCTCGGTTCCGAGAGTTCCGGAACCTGCACAGAAAATTGAAATAGAGATCAACGTAAACATCGTTCCCGCTCTTTTTATTGCTCATGAAAACCACACATTGCATGTTGCACCACCATACAGCGAGACGTTCAGAGGTGGTGGTCCAGATTGCTGTATACACCGATACCTCTAATACCCAGTAGCACGTCCTCTTGCATTGATGCACGCCTGTATTCGTCGTGGCATACTATCCACAAGTTCATCAAGGCACTGTTGGTCCAGATTGTCCCACTCCTCAACGGCGACTCGGCGTAGATCCCTCATCAGAATGGTTGGGGGGGGGTCACGTCTTCCATAAACAGCCCTTTTCAATCCATCGCAGGAGTGTTTGATAGGGTTCATGTCTGGAGAACATGCTGGCCACTCTAGTCCAGCGATGTCGTTATCCTGAAGGAACTCATTCACAAGATGTGCACGATGGGGCCAAGTTGTCGTCCATGAATACGAATGCTCCGCCAATATGCTGCCGATATGGATTGCACTACCGGTCGGAGGGTGGCATTCACTTATCGTACAGCCGTTACGGCGCCTTGCATGATCCATGATCACCAGCGGCGTACGTCGGCCCCCACATAATACCAACCCAAAACATCAGGGAATCTCCACCTTGTTGCACACGCTGTACAGTGTGTCTAAGGCGGTTAGTCTGACCGGGTTGCCTCCCAACACGTATCCGCCGATTGTCTGGTTGAAGGCATGTGCGCCATTCATCGGTGAAGAAGACGTGCTGCCAATCCTGAGCAGTCCATTCGGCGTGTTGTCGGGCCCATCTGTACCGCGCCATGGATGTCGGGCGGAAGTACGCATCATGCAGCTCACTGCGTACGGTTTGAGTCGCAACACGACATCCTGCAGCTGCACGAAAAGCATTATTCAACATGGTGGCGCTGCTGTCAGGGTTCCTCCGAGCCATAATCCATAGGTAGCCGTCATCCACTGCAGTAGTAGCCCTTGGGCGGCCTGAGCGAGGCATGTCATGGACAGTTCCTGGCTCTCTGTATTTCCTCCATGTCCGAACAACATCGCTTTGGTTCACTCTGGACACTTCCCTTGTTGAGAGCTCTTCCTGGCACAAAGTAACAATGCGGACGCGATCGAACCGCAGTATTGACCGTCTAGACATGGTTGAACTACAGACAACACGAGCCGTGTACCTCCTTCCCGGTGGAATGACGAACTGATCGGCTGTCGGACACCCTCCGTCTAATAGGCGCTGCTCGTGCATGGTTGTCTACATCTTTGGGCGGGCTTAGTGACATCTCTGAGCTGTCAGATGGACTGTGTCTGCGTGTGTCTGCGATACAATATCAACATTCAGCGTCTATCTTCAGTAGTTCTGGGAACCGGGGTGATGCAAAACTTTTTTTGATGTGTGCAGTAAATGTCATATGGAAAAGAATTAAGTTATAATAAATAACGACGGAAGACAACAAGAAAGAAACTTTTCTTCACAAAAGCAACCAATAGGAACTCTTCTTAAAAAATAATTAAAACATCTTAGGAAAAACGGTTGAGAGCGTCAGAGATTTGAACCAGGGAGCTACAGAACCAACTACAGCATCATTGCCGCAGTGATAACTGAGAGAGAGAGAATTCGCAACGTAAAATATAAGATTGTTTGTAGTTTCAGTGTGGATCGATCTTGCTAGAGTCAAAAACGTCGTCTCTTCTTCTTCTTCTTCTTCCTCCTCCTCCTCCTCCTCCTCCCCTTCCCCTTCCCACTTAAGCATTAGACCGGTTGGTTCATTACGACTTCTTGACCCTTCCATCTTCCCTTGAATCTACCAATGTTCGTATTTCCTTTAGGGATGTACTGTAGCAATTGGTTCGCAATACGTTAATCGCTCTTTTTTTCCCTATAACTCGTATCCATTCCTTTCTCTATCCCTTAATCTTTTCAGTTAATCAGTCGGAACTATATGATTACAGAGACGTTTCCAGGTCTCAAACATCTGTGGTGTATATATGTAGACTGAAGTGATACATGAAAATGTGTACTAAGGCCAAGAATCGAACTCTGGTTTCCTGGTCACTAGGCAGATGCGAACCACTACGCACAACTGCATGGACTACCGTAGCAGGCCTCCCTCTACAGTCCAAATTCCCATTCACGCCGTGGACCTCATGTTATTCCTCCTAAACTCAAACCATCAAACGAACGGGGAATGACAAGTGGGCTGAATGGGAATTTGGATTGAGGAGGTAGGCGTGCTGTGGTAGCCGGTGCAGTTGTGCAAAGCCACTGTGCCACGGTGACGTAATGGTTACCAGATCTCCCTAGTGGGCAGGAGACACTGGTTTTAACCCCGGCCTTGGTAAGAATTTTTCATTCGTCGCTTCAGTCTGCATATATATAATCTTTTCATTTAAGTTGTAAGTCGGTCTCCCTCCCTCCCACGACCGAGCGAGGTGGCGCTGTAGTTAGCACACTGGACTCGCATTCGGGAGGACGACGGTTCAATCCCGCGTCCGGCCATCCTGATTTAGGTTTTCCGTGATTTCCCTGAATCGCTCCAGGCAAATGCCGGGATGGTTCCTTTGAATGGGCACGGCCGACTTCCTTCGCCATCCTTCCCTAATCCGATGAGACCGATGACCTCGCTGTTTGGTCTCTTCCCCCCAGACAACCCCCCTCCCTCCAACGGACACTTTGCACACAAAATAGCGCAGTTGGGCTAAGAGTTTACAACTGGATTACAAGTACAACCAGATTTACACTGTACGACAGCAAGATCACATGATAGAAAGTACCGCCATTTAGGATCTTTAGAGTATAAAAGAAGACCTGAGAGCCGCAATTGATCATTCTTCCGTGGTAGCTGAAAGAGGATTCCTCCAAAGTGCTAAACATCCCTCAGCTGTTAGGAAGGAAGACAAGACCAACCGATGAACGCTTTGCTTTGTAGTTAGTACTGGAGAACCTGGACAATTTTGTTACTGATGTTGATATTGTAAGTTATACCAAAAATGATACGCTTCTTAGGAAGAAAAATTTAAGTTTGCTTACACCCATTACAGAACATTATGGTTGTTAAAATCTGTGATCAAGTGGAGCAGTTAGAGAAGGGACGGTCTGTAATGTTAAAAGAGATGTGGGGCTTATGTAACTATTATTTGCTTATTAAATTCTCCAAGTTGGTCACTGTGAGAGATGGTGTGAAAACGAAGCTACCGTTTCTCCTACACGTGAATGACAGTGACAGCAAGAGGAATACTTGAACAAATCGGGAAGGAAGTACTGGAAACGATTTTGCGGAAATATATACTTCCTGCGGCTATACCATATAAAGTAGAATTAACTGACATTAAACTGGATGTTCTAATGGAAGACCTGCCTGGAGTATTGCAGCAGCTACGTGTAGACGACTTTGCCGGAATTTTTAATAAAATGGAGGTGTGCGACTGCTTAATATCAAATCACGACTTCTGCTTGGGGGAAGACTGCCAGGGGAATGTCAGTGTGATTGTAGACAACGATAAGGCAGTTGGAATAGACTGTTTAACACGGATGTCCTCTAGTTGTAAAGATACATAAGAAATTTATGTATCCAATCACAAACCCAGGTGTGAACAAATTGGTCAGTAACCATCTTATAGATTTTATGAAGTGTTCAGAAATGCGACTACGAGAACCTCTTGCGTCCTCGTTGGCGAAAAAACATGGTATTATCAGATTGGAGGCTACAATATAAAACGACACAATCGATCATGTGTTTGACACTGTGCAAAACTGTTCAAGCGTTTTAAATTCTAACAGACAGTCTTTATAATGTGCTCCCTATAGTCTGTGCCAGTCACATCCATGTGGTGCCAGCTAACTGATGACTTACAGAACAGCTGTTGTGTAGTGTTTAACAACTTTCTGCAGTTGTCTACTGGGATAATAAGAGTACCCGAAAACCAGCTGCTGGGCCGAGAAAAGCTTATAAATTACGTTCTGCCTGCATTCGGTTTTAATTATGTACCAACAGAATAACGACATTTAATAGTAATTCGTTTGCGAAAGTTGTAAACTTAAAATTTTCACGTGGAAATTCCACAGGAACGTGCAGCAGAAGTGGTGGCGGTGTACACTGAGAAAGATGTGGGATATTATAACCATATTATTATGGAGGAGATTAGAGATAATATTAGATCCCCTGAATCCTGGCGGCTAGATGATTTTCGGGAAGGATCGGAACTATTTGTTAACGCCAAAAAGCAGATATTTTATGGGGAAAAACGTAAATACATATTGGAATTCGACGACATATCTTCTTTGTACCTGTCAAATTACGGGATGGAGAAAGAATTAAAAGATTCCAACGTAGATTTAAATTATAAGTTAAAATTAAGCTGGATGTTGTTAAAACTACAGCAAACAAAGATAAAGAAATGGCTGTTTTCTGTGTGTAAATGCATGTGTAGAAATCGAAGCTTTTGTACGAGAATATTTGCTTATGTTATACGGTAACCTAATAAAAATCCTAAGAATTTTTCTATTTGCGGTGAATTAAAGGTACGTATTTCGGACGCGGTCTGTGGGTTGTTGGATGACCCGGAAAAGTAGCGGAAGCTAGATAGCTGAAAGTATAGTGACCCCCAATTCCTACCTATATGACACGGTTGCGTGCGTGATTCGACTGGCTGACCTTGATAAATTCTCGGTGGTTCCCCAGGGGAAAGGGAGGGGAGGGGGGGGGGGGAGCAAGGTGCCCAAGTGTGTAACACAACCCCGGATGTCCTTATCAGTAATCTTTAGATATCTAGGCCTGAAACAGTCCTGTATCCCTACTGACGATTTTTTCTCTCCCTGTTGATTTCACACTAAACGACGCGATTAGGCTATCAGAATATTCATATGAGAATTTTTAAAGTGTAATTACAAGTACAGTAATTAATTTCCTGCTAGTGGCTGAACATGACTCAGTTAATGAAGCTAATTTAATTTTGTTACGTGCGCTAATGACATGCAGAATGAGTTTCGAACTGCTCTGACGTGTTGGTAGCTTCGTGAGCGTCACCGGGACATTATTTTGTCCTGATGACAATCAGAACAGAACGGAGACATGACAAAAACTCTCCACCGTTGTGGGTTATAATCTCTTCTTAGCAGTATGCAGTGCAATTAGTTACAAAATAAGGTGGGCTCAGTTTGCTGAAGGGTTCAATGAAAGCACGTTCATAACTGAAAAAGTAAAAGATAGTTACAATTACTCAGAGGGCTCCCATAGTAAATGAACATGATTGTGCAGATGGGCTGACAGCACTGGTACGGGTGTAGGACATCCGTATTCTTCTGATTCAGAAAGCAAAACTACAATTGCTATTAAACGGCAGATGTTGGCTGCGCCATTATAACTTGGACTAATTTGTGCGATGTAAAGAATTGGTCAATTATGTGTGAATACTATTGACATCTCTGTAACCAACACACTACATTGATAACCAATTTAGGCTGCTGGATATTTATTGGACACAGTCTGATGATCTGTTATCTGAATACACATGGTCCAGTCACATTAACGTGACCACCACCTAAGTTCGATGTCAATGTGCAATAACCACTCACAGAAGGCACTTCGCAGCACTAACAGTGGACAAAAAAATGGTTCAAATGGCTCTGAGCACTATGGGACTTAACATCTGAGGTCATCAGTCCCCTAGAACTTAGAACTACTTAAACCTAACTAACCTAAGGACATCACACACATCCATGCCCGAGGCAGGATTCGAACCTGCGACCGTAGCGGTCGCGCGGCTCCAGACTGAAGCGCCTAGAACCGCTCGGCCACACCGGCCGGCAGCAGTGGAGAGTATAGAAAGCGTGTCAGGGGACATGGAAAACAGTGCAGTCGTTGCCGTAATGCAGAAACAAACCGATTCACCTAATGTCAAAACGGGCATGATCATTGGCTATCAAGCCAAGCGTGGAATCATTTCCGAAACAACTAAGTTTGTGAACTGTTCGCGTACTGCCATGGTTAAAGTGCACTGTGCATGGTGGAATGGTGCTATCAAAAACTGGCGCTAAGGTAAGTGACGCACCACGTGCCATAGATGAGGCTGAACGACAGCTGCAGAGACATGCACGGGGGAACAGACGTGCAACTGTTGAGCAACTGACTACCCAGATGAACAAAGCTACTAACAGTGTCTCCTGAACGACCGTTCAGTGCATATCGCTGCATATGGGCCTCTGCAGCAGGTACCTAGTTCATGCAACCGTGTTGACTGCTGTTCAGCGCCAACGAAGGCTGGAATTTCAAGACAGTGTCGCAGCCGGACGTCCACTAATGGCAACAGATTGCCTTTCCAGATGAATCAAACTTTATGCTCCATCGGACAGATGGTCGTTGGCAGGTACAGCTTGAACCGTCCGAAAGCAAGCATCCTGCAACAATCATCAGAAGGGGCCAGGCCAGAGGAGGGAATATTAGAGGCTGGGGAATGTATTCGTGGCCTTCCGTGAGTGATCTCGTCATTCTGGAAGGCTCAGTGACTCAACACAAATATGCATCTATCCATGGGGACCTTGTACACCCGTACATAGATTTTCATTATCCTGACATCTGATTAAAACAACAGTCCAGATCGCAATAACATTTATTTACACAGTGTACGATCGTGGTATCATGTGAAGAACCGAGGAGCTGCCAGCACCAGCCATAGGGGGCCTAAAAATCGGAGGATTATCTTTAACCTAAGCCGAAATCGGAAATAAATTTGTTTTAATCAAAGTTAGCACCAGATCGCTGCACTCCGTAGACAATGTTGTCTAAATTTATTAACAATGATATCTCCCTGCAGGACAGTGCAACATGTCACGCAGCTCGCAGTGTACATGCATGGTTCGAAGAGCAGCAGGATGAATTTATCATACTCTCCTGGTCACCAATTTCCCTAGATTTTAACCCAGTTTGTGGGTCCACCTCCATCAGGCCCTTTAGCGCCATGGATCATCAACTGAGGAACCACGGGACTTGAGTCGACAAGGCTCCACTTCCCTAGCACCCTCCAGAACCTCACTGACTTCTGAACGTCTCGCAGCAGTGTGCGCTGAAAAATTTGGTTGGTCAGGCTTTTGACAGATGATCACATTGTGTGACTGGCCTGTGTATTATCCAGTTTGAGTTTAACCCTTTTGGTAAAAAAAAAAAATTGCCGTAAGACTTGCGAATCCCAAGTGTTTGTATTGAGAAACTGATAGATCACTGAAATTAATCACTACGTCATTTGCCCTCTGCCCATTTAAATAGAGTAAAGGCAAAACCACAAATAGATAATGCTTGAGATGTATAGACTATTTGATCAAGCCATGTTTCGACTGCAGAAAGACTGTAAGTAAATAAAAAGTTTAAATGAATCCAAAGCAAGTAATGGCGAAAGTCAACGATAAGGCAAGAAATAAGTTAACGGAATACATCAAATTCATCTAAACTAGCTTTCCTTTATGTCATTCCTTCTTCTATACAAGCATTTCCGTTTGTATTAATTTATGCAAAGCAGATCAATGGAAAATGCAGTCATTTAGAAAAACTTTAACACTAACAATTTAAAGTCAATTCTTTGGAGAATCTTTGCAATATTCTCGAGTGTTTGGCTATTTTTGTCGTGTTCTCATCCATATTATGTGTCACCTTATCATTTCGGTTAAAAATATTACTACGCATTGATTAGCTGGAAAAGAATTGTTGTATGGTTGAAACTGTCCCGTCCTCACAGAGCACCGTTGGGTTCTGCCAGTTGGTGATTCGTTGGTATGAACACTGCAATTGGCATAAGAGATGGCTGCCAGCAGGTCATGCATCGATACGAACACAGCTGCCAGCATACCTGGTGACTTTCAGCAAGCGACTCACTACGATCACTGCAGGCGTCATTTCGGAAATCTGCCAGCCGGCGACTGTACGATCACCACAGCCAGCCCACTGGCTGGCTACAGTCGGCAGCTTGTTACGAACACTGCAGCAGGCATACAGGGTGACTACCGGCAGGAGACTCAGTACCAACACCGCAAGCGGCATACCAGAAGCTTGTCAATGGGTGACCTGTTGGCGCAGACACCTCAGTGACGTGCAGCTTCCTTTGATGGCACATCTCTACAGGACAGGCAGTTTGCCCTCCAGAGCACCGCACGGGGTGGGTCCATGAGCCGCAGAGGTCCTGGTGCTCGCACAACAATCCTAACTGCGCCATGGACACAGCCATCTCCCGCACAACGGCTTCCAATAAGCATTGGATTGCAGGAAGTGCTAAACTTGCGGCCACCTCGTTTTTTCTTAAGTTCGCAATTTCTTGTATATTATGGTCATATGACACTTTTTTATTTTTACCAAGCAGTTTTTTCACAAATGGAGAGTGAAATATATGGATGAAGTCAATACTTGTGCATATAGATAAGCACTAATAAAGCATATCAGAGGAATGAGCATAGCCCCGTCGTATTTTGTAAAGGATTCAAATGTAACAGTTGATTTTATTGAAAATGAGCAAGGAAATCGTCTCGTTAGTATTACTTCGAGAAAATCACAACACCGAAACTTTAGAGCATATATTTTATTCAATTTTTTTGTATTTTTACTACTATTGTATGTTAGTCGCTGAGTTGAAGAGTGGGAATCCTGGAGTGCTGCCAGCTTTCATCACCCAGTCTTGACCACAGAATTGAATTTAAAAGAAAATATTTATTTATATACTTAATCCCATGTGTCAAATTTTCAGCATAAACAGATCTTGTTACCTTCTGTGCACATTTGTCGTGAAAGGACACAATATATTTGATTTATCGTCATCTTTTTCTTCCTACACAGTACTGAATCGAAAATACTTTCAAGGATTCTGCAGCGAATCAATGTTAGGGATATTGGTTTGCAATAGACTCAGCAATCCCCTGTTTCTTGGGACCCCCCATCGGAAGACAGTACCTTAGTGGACCTCTGAAACCAGTGTGGCCATTAGAGATCACAAGAAGGTTCTTCAACTCCAAAAATGACATCCATTCACGGAGCACTTCATTGCCTTTAATCGGCACCATGCCCCCGCGGGTGTACCTGGTATCTTTATGAAAGGTGATTTCTGCTCCGGTACAGACGCTATTGCCGAACATTTTGCTTTTCAATTATGCTTGAGTCTCTGCATCTGAGAATCATCAACCTTCGTTTCTTGTCCTCAAACAGCGAGTAGAGTGACTTCATTTACCATTTACTACACATCACCTGGAACTATATGCACAGATCCGTGAGTGGGAACACCTCACTGCCCTAGCCCTTCGCCCTGACAGCTCCAAAATGTTGAAGAACACAGAAAGTGACAGTACTTACATACCTACCTGTGGGTGGTCTCTGCTGCTGCCTCAAAAGACTAAATTTGCTTAATTGTAATGATACTAAATTGAATTTGTTATTAAGAAATACCGAATAATCATCCTCTCTATAGACCTCAAATGAAGTAACTTGTGTAGTTACTATAATAATAATAATAATAATAATAATAATAATAATAATAATAATAATAATAATAATAATCTTAGGACAGCCACCAGAACAAGCACAAATAGAACACGAAGTGAGACACATGTTACATATAGAAGAAAAATTTCAGCTCACATATATAGAATACAAAGACACAAATACAGACATTAGACCATTCTTGCATAGACCGCCAAATAACCCACAAGTCGAAACAACAATAAAAACTATCAACACAATCATACACAACAAAATAAATGAAAACACAACTATGGAAGAGCTACAACTACTGGTTTATATAGGAGCACTCACTACACTAAATATACACACTAGGCAGAGATCATAACCAACCAACACACAGAAGAAACCCACAAAACCAGCATGGTAACACAGGCTACAGATCAGAATAGAAAAACTGAGAAAAGACATCGGACAGCTAACACAATTTATAAGAAATGAAATGTCAGAAAAAAAAACGAAAAAGGTTAGGTAACATCTCACAACAAGAAGCGACAGAGCAATTAGATGAAAAGAAGCAGAAATTACAAGCATTTGCCAAACGACTTAGATGATACAAAAAAAGTGAAAATAGAAGGAAACAAAACCAAATATTCAACACAAACCAAAAGAAATTTTACCAGACAATAGATAACACACACATTAAAATAGACAATCCACCAAACATAAGACATGGAACACTTCTGGAGCAACATATGGTCAAACTCGGTACAACATAACAGCCATGCACGGTGGATACAAGCAGAAACAGATACATACAAGATGATACCGCAAATGCCTGAAGTGATAATTTTGCAACATGAAGCCATCCAAGCAATTAATTCTACTCACAATTGGAAAGCCCCTGGAAAAGATAAAACAGCAAATTTCTGGCTAAAGAAGTTCACCTCAACACATTCACATCTAACTAAATTATTTAACAGTTACATTGCAGACCCATACACATTCCCTGATACACTTACACATGGAATAACTTACCTGAAACCTAAAGATCAAGCAGACACAGCAAACCCAGCTAAATATTGCCCCATAACATGCCTACCAACAATATACAAAATATTAACCTCAGTCATTACACAGAAATTAATGACACATACAACACAGAACAAAATTATAAATGAAGAACAAAAGGCTGTTGCAAAGGAGCATGAGGATGTAAAGAGCAACTGATAATAGATGCAGAGGTGACATACCAAGCTAAAACTAAACAGAGATCGCTACACTACGCATACATTGATTACCAAAAAGCTTTTGATAGTGTACCCCACTCATGGTTACTACAAATATTGGAAATATACAAAGTAGATCCTAAATTGATACAGTTCCTAAACATATTAATGAAAAATTGGAAAACCACACTTAATATCCGAACAAATTCAAATATCACATCACAGCCAATACAGATTAAGCGTGGAATATACCAAGGAGACTCATTAAGTCCTTTCTGGTTCTGCCGTGCTCTGAACCCACTATCCAACATGCTAAATAATATAAATCATGGATACAATATTACTGGAACATACCCACACAAAATCACACATTTGCTATACATGGATGATCTAAAACTACTGGCAGCAACAAATCAACAACTCAACCAATTACTAAAGATAGCAGAAGTATTCAGCATTGATATAAATATGGCTCTTGGAACAGACAAATGTAAGAAAAATAGCATAGTCAAGGGAAAACACACTAAACAAGAAAATTACATATTGGATAACCACAGTGACTGCATAGAAGCGATGGAAAAAACAGATGCCTATAAATATCTAGGATACAGACAAAAAATAGGAATAGATAATACAAATATTAAAGAAGAACTAAAAGAAAAATATAGGCAAAGACTAACAAAAATACTGAAAACAGAATTGACAGCAAGAAACAAGACAAAAGCTATAAATACTTAGGCTATACCATTATTGACCTACTCATTTGGAGTAGTGAAATGGAGTAACACAGACCTAGAAGCACTCAATACATTTACACGATCACAATGCCACAAATATAGAATACATCACATACATTCAGCAACAGAAAGATTCACATTAAGCAGAAAGGAAGGAGGAAGGGGATTTATCGATATAAAAAACCTCCATATGGACAGGTAGACAATTTAAGAAAATTCTTTATAGAACGAGCAGAAACTAGCAAAATACACAAAGAAATCACTCATATAAATACATCGGCTACACCACTACAATTTCATAACCACCTCTACAACCCTTTAGATCACATAACATCAACAGATACCACCCGTATCATCTAACACAGCCACACATCGATCAAGACACATCCAACACATGGCTAAGAAAAGGCAATATATACAGTGAGACGGAAGGATTCATGATTGCAATACAGGATCAAACAATAAACACCAGATATTACAGCAAGCATATTATTAAAGATCCCAATACCACAACAGCTAAATGCAGTCTTTGCAAACAGCATATAGAAACAGTAGATCACATCACAAGCGGATGTACAATACTAGCAAATACAGAATACCCCAGAAGACATGACAATGTAGCAAAAATAATACAACAACAACTTGCCATACAACATAAACCATTAAAACAACACGTTCCCACATACAAGTATGCACCACAAAATGTACTGGAGAATGATGAATACAAATTATACTGGAACAGAACCATTATAACGGATAAAACAACACCACATAACAAACCTGACATCATACTCACCAATAAAAAGAATAAATTAACACAACTAATCGAAATATCCATACCCAATACAACAAATATACAAAAGAAAACAGGAGAAAAAATTGAAAAATACATCCAACTGGCTGAGGAAGTCAAGGACATGTGGCATCAGGATAAAGTTGACATTATACCAATTATACTATCAACTACAGGAGTCATACCACACAATATCCACCAGTACATCAATGCAATACAGCTACATCCAAGCTTATATATACAACTTCAGAAATCCGTAATTATTGATACATGTTGAATTACCCCAAAGTTCCAAAATGCGATATAACATATACCGTACAGTTAAAAGGAAGTTACGCTTGATCAAGGTCCGCGTCACTTTCCATTTTTGGCCTGACATAACGTCTGAGAAAAGAAAGAAATAATAATAATACTAATAGTAATAATAATAATTTTGTAGCAAAACGCCCTGTCCCGAACAAACCTGATGTTTCTCTCCTCATCCTGCACACAGCTCGAATGGAGCATCCTGCACAACTGCCCTGGTAATAATAGGGCTAGAGGGGAGAATGGCTTTGGTCCAGCTGTGAGGGGATGGGGAATGGTATGTAGGGAGGATCTGCAACCTGATGCTCATGGCTAAGGCCATATAGTATGCCCAATTGCCTCCAATGTAATCTCATACTCCATGTCAAAGCTAAGTGTAACCTGACACTGGAAGTGACATCATCAAAGCAATTCTAGATATGTATTAGTAGGAACCCAAAGGTATGGGCAAGACTTCGAGGGAGGTGGAGGGGGGGGGGGGCATGGACACCCCTGATACCCCTCTTAAGGTCAAAGCCAATCTGATATGTCCAGTTGCTGTAGCTGTATCACGATACCCCCTTAAGGCATCTGGATCTGAAGATGAAATTAGCCTGACTGGAAGTGATGTTGTCAAGGTCACCAAGGACTGCCATTGAATAACTACTTAAATGTGTTGGTGAAACTTTTTAATTACTTGTTAATTGGGGTAAAGTTTTTGCTCTCAGCGCAGGTTGGCAACCAGCCCTTGAAGCAATAAAAAATGGTAGCCGACAGTCTGCATCCCTTATGGCAAGAGTGAACAGCGGACGCGAGTTGCCACCTACGTAAATAATTGATGGAGCCACTGTTAAACTGTCGCGGTCACACTACAATATTAAGGTGTGTTCCACTGGTTAGTATCTTCTGCAAGTACACGCTGAGATGTTTACGTGGGCCAAGCTAGTAGTAGGAACTGGTTGCAAATACTTGCAGTAGTGTTTCCATTGGAGTCGTATCATAAGATAGGCAGATAGACGTTTACAATGTTGTGCTCAAAAATCATATCAGCAACAACTGCTGTTGCATCAGTGACATTACAGAAAAATTGTGATGAAAACCAATCAGTAGGTGGAGAAATAAGAATAGAGACATACATACTGCAATTTTCAAGAAAGTCTGTTAATTTCTTCACATACTCAGCCCGTTTCTACAGAAATCAGATGGCAGCTATAAGAGTCGAGGGGCATGAAAGGGAAGCAGTGGTTGGGAAGGGAGTGAGACAGGGTTGTAGCCTATCCCCGATGTTATTCAATCTGTATATTGAGCAAGCAGTAAAGGAAACTAAAGAAAAATTTGGAGTACCGGTAGGAATTAAAATCCAAGGAGAGGAAATAAAAACTTTGAGGTTCGCCGATGACATTGTAAGTCTGTCAGACAGCAAAGGACCTGGAACAGCAGCTGAACGGAATGGACAGTGTCTTGAAAGGAGGATGTAAGATGAACATCAACAAAAGCAGAACGAGGATAATGGAATGTAGTCGAATTAAATCGGGTGATGCTGAGGGAATTAGATTAGGAAATGAGACACTTAAAGTAGTACTTGAGTTTTGCTATTTGGGGAGCAAAATAACTGATGATGGTCGAAGTAGAGAGGATATAAAATGTAGACTGGCAATGGCAAGGAAAGCGTTTCTGAAGAAGAGAAATTTGTTAACATCGAGTATAGATTTAAGTGTCAGGAATTCGTTTCTGAAAGTATTTGTATGGAGCGTAGCCATGTATGGAAGTGAAACATGGACGATAAATAGTTTGGACAAGAAGAGAATAGAAGCTTTCGAAATGTGGTGCTACAGAAGAATGCTGAAGATTAGATGGGTAGATCACATAACTAATGAGGAGGTATTGAATAGAATTGGAGAGAAGAGAAATTTGTGGCACAACTTGACTAGAAGAAGGGATCGGTTGGTAGGGCATATTCTGAGGCATCAAGGGATCACCAATTCAGTATTGGAGGGCAGCTTGGAGGGTAAGAGTTGAATACACTAAACAGATTCAGAATGATGTAGGTTGCAGTAAGTACTGGGAGATGAAGAAGCTTGCACAGGATAGAATAGCATGGAGAGCTGCATCAAACCAGTCTCTGGACTGAAGACTACAAGAACAACAACTGAGCCCGTAATTTGTGGCATTTCTACTATGTGCGGATGTGGTAGTAATGTAACTCCCCGCGAACTGTTAAATACTCCTGTATTTGGTCGCTCATAGAACAATTCCGACGTAAGTGAAACTGCCATCAATAGGAGGCTAATATTCAAAATCCTGGAATATGCATAATGGATATTGTTTTTAACACTCTGTTTTTGGGCCTGATCTTACAGGTATATTTGACTGTGTGTTGAATAAAGTTCTTCACTACATAAAACTTCAAAGTTTAGAGTCCTAAGAATTTCTATTAATCACAAAGAATAAATTTTCTGCCAAGTCCTCATAATTATTTCTCGCATAAAGTAAAAGTTGCATTGTACACTAAGGCGATAAAAGTCATGGGATAGCGATTTGTGTATGTACAGATGGCGGTAGGATCCTGTACACATGGAATAAAAGGGCAGTGTATTGGCAGAGATGTCATTTGTATTTAGGTGATATATTTGAAAAGGTTTCCGACATTATTATGGCCACACCACGGGAATTAACAGACTTCGCACGCGGAATGATAGTTGGAACTAGACGCTTGGGACATTCCATTTGGGAAATCGTTAGGGATTTCAATATTCCGAGCTCCACAGTGTCCAGTGTGTGCCTAGAATACGAAATTTCAGACTATTCTTTCACCAATGTCAACGCAGTGGCCAATGGCTAGTTAACGACCGATAACAACGGCGTTTGCGTAGAGTTGTGCGTGGTTACAGACAAGCAACACTGCGTGAAATAACCGCAGAAATCAATGTATAACAAAATTTGACTTTAATGGGCTATGGCAGCAGACGACCGACGGGAGTTCTATTGCTAACAGCAGCACCTCTCCTAGACTCGTGACCATATCGTTTGGACTCTAGACGACTTTAAAACGGTGGCCTGGTCAGATGAGTCCCGATTTCAGTTGGTAGAGCTAGAGTGTGGCGCAGGTCCCACAAAGCCGTGGCCAAGTTGTCAACAAGGTACTCTACAACGTGGTGGTGGTTCTGTAATGGTGCAGATTGTGTTTACACGGAATGAACTGGCTTCTGTGGTCCAACTGAACCGATCATTGACTGGAAATGGTTATGTTCGGCTTCTTGGAGACCATTTTCAGCCACTCATGGACTTCATGTTCCCAAACAACGATGGTATTTTTATGGATGACACTGCGCCGTGTCAGCGGGCCACAATTGTTCTGGACGACTCAAGTGAATGATTTGGCCACTTCCAACGAATATTTATGGAGCATAATCGAGAGGTCAGTTTGTGCACAACAACCTGCACAGACAACATTTCCGCAGTTATCGCCAGCTGTAGAGGCAGCATGGCTGAATATTTCTGTAGGGGACTTCCAACAACTTGTGCATGTCACATCCATTTGTTGCACTACGTCGGGCAAAAGGAGGTCCGACAACGATGTTAGGATTTTGTCATCTCATTGCATATTAATCAACAAATTACTATTGAGCACAACGAAAATACTTAGAAAAGATAACTTCATTATATTCTTCAACCTCTCATATGTCGCAATGCGCCTCGTTAATCCGTGTCTAGCTTCTAAGTATTTCCATTCAAATAGTGTGGCGTAGCGCAACATAAACCATTACGTAGTCCGTTAATTATACAAATCAATGACAGAGTTTTTTTTCCGTAGCTGCAATGGTGTCAGAGCACTCCTTGACTGCCGGTCCATTGTCGTCGCCCTGCTGTCACCGCGAACGCTGCTAAGGACAGGTACTTCTTTCAACAGTGCTGCAGACTGCTCTTTGACAGCGTATTGTTATTATTTTAACAGTCCTTAAAATAATTACTACAAGGTTACTCCCCCACTCGTAACTCAATTCGGTCACTCAGCAACCTTTCCTCTACACAGGCGTATGAGCGGCTGATATAGATGGACCCTTAAAAAATTGTGAATGTTTTTCGTATTACGGTATCTGTTGTCTCAAAATCTGCCACATCATTGTCAAGTGCATCCTGCTTTATAACGATATTTTTAAAATCCACGGTTTTCGTGTCCTAGGATATAGCAAAGCACGCCACTTCCTGAATTAACAGTTGTGTTCTTTCACTTATCAAGTATTTCTGGTTCAAATGGCTCTGAGCACTATGGGACTTAACATCTGTGGTCATCAGTCCCCTAGAACTTAGAACTACTTAAACCTAACTAACCTAAGGACATCACACACATCCATGCCCGAGGCAGGATTCGAACCTGCGACCGTAGCGGTCACGCGGTTCCAGACTGAAGCGCCTAGAACCGCACGACCACACCGGCCGGCAAAGTATTTCTGATTTTTCGAAACTGACACTCTCATACCGGTATTGAACACATGGAACGGAGCGGTATTTCGTTCGGTCCGTATCAGTAGATGCGGAGCATTGTTAGCCGTTCCTTGACGCCGGTCCACCTCTTCCTCTCTCCCTCTATTACACGCACGCGCGCACACACACACACACACACACACACACACACACACACACACACACACACACGAACAAGTAGGGGGTAGTAATTGTGATTGCTTCTGCTCTTTTCAACTTGTGGATAAATTGTTGCCGAGTGTCTAGCATCACAATACAAAATTTACAGTATTAATTTAAACATGTTTGTGGGTTTGAGATCCGTGTCTGTGAACTGAATTACTTGGAGATGTACAGTAACCCACCACTTTTTTATCTAGCCTTATGCCTACCAAGACTCATTTTGGCTTCCAATAGTTTTCATTACCAGTGTAATACATTTACGTCATCTTCAGAATACCATTTTTTGGAATTGCTTTTGAGCCGTGTTCTTGTCTTTTGTTCTGTAATTTATAGCGCTTTTTTCTGCCATTATATGAATAGGACAAACACTTTTACGTTCACGGACGCAGCATTCGCCATGTGTGTTTTTTTTTTATAATATTTCAGATATACGGCGTAATTTTACAGTAGTATGTACTGGTGGCTCGAAGCAAGAGAGACCCTCGACTGCTAAGTAATTTCCCCTGAGCATGTCTTTAAGTTTCAACTTCCTAATCCGTTTATATTTCTTTATTGTGAATTTTACAGGGTATGGAACGCACTAGTGCACGAAAAAAGGCATTTTAGCAAATGTACTCAGTAGGGAAAAAAATGGAGTTAATACAGCACACACTGCTCCTACTTCAACAGCAGAAGAAGCAAGTATCAGTCAGTTGGCACTGGGGTTTGTGGGAATCTATGGAAATGAGCAATTAGAGAAGCATCCAAGAAGGTCTGCAGGGAACAAACACAGTATGCCATTTCCCCGGAAGCTGTCATCTCGCTATTGAGTCAGTAGTGGTTTAGCAGTAAGGAACAGTAAGATGCGGACGGTGGAGCCATCTATTTGGTTGTGGCGAACCTCATGCTTGTTATTCTGACGGAATGAAGTACTGCTGACTCTACTGGGACACTGTCCACTGGCAGCACACGGCTTCATACTCTAGCCAGGGGTCTCCCTCAATTCGTGATAGGCTACCTCTGACGTAAAAACCACTGTACGCCGGTGTGAATTTTGTATCATGACGAGAGGATGGAAACAAATGTATGTCGGGACGTGTCCTTCTTTTTACTGACATTAATATGAATGTTTCTTAAATTCATTACTTGATGGTTTTACTGTGTCGCAGAGTGGTTGGCTCATCCTTTTTAGTCCAGTCTCAACCGAACGTATACGCCTTAGTATCTTCCCTTTTTAATCCATTATTTACCATTGCTTCTTTTTTTGGATGGAAACATTTTATTTATTTCTACATAAGCAATGAAAAGTTTAGCTTCGATTTTTGTACCTAAAAATTGAACTAAATGCTGTAACGTTTGCAAATGGAAAACAAATAATTTTTCTCTAATTAGCTTATTTGAAGAGAGGAATTAATTTGTCTGTTTTCTATCTTCGCACTTGGCTATGCTTTATGCCTGAGAGTAGTTTCTGTAGAACAATGATTTGTGATTCAGTTGTCTGGGTGTATTTGTTATGAACATACATTCAGTATATTTCAAATTTCCTGAAATAAGTGCAGTATCAGTTTATTTTATGCGCCTCAGTTATGGGTCAGTGACATGTTACATTCGCGTATGTCCTCAGTTGTTTTTTGCGCCCTAAAACAAAACAAAAAACAACAAACTCCTTTCGAGATCTGCCTATTTGTAAACCTATTACATGCAAAAATTATTATTTACTTTATTAAAATCTGCTTTCATTACGTCCAGGGTTAGGTAGTAGAATGAAGTATTCCCTTACACATATTACGATTCCAATCGGATAAAAGCTTGCAACTGAAGAAGTGTTAGCAAAGCTGGGGAGTTATGAAGTGAGTGAAGACGATGCTGATGACTTAAAATTGATGCTCATTCTACTCGATGTTGATGGAATAACAGATGAAGAAGACATTGAAGAAAATACACTGAATAATAACTACATTGTACAAGATGTAGCAGATACATAGAACTTATAACCACAAAGAGTTGAAACTAATGTTACTGGTTTACCGCGAGAAGCGAAGCGAAGAAAAGCAACAAGGCATGGACTGGAAGACACAATTACGCAAAACACATATATAAGCGGGATGTCAAATCAAACGCCTTTCAGCCGTCTAGTTAAACTAACTGGTTGAAAGGTATTTGATTTGACATCCTGTATAGAACAGCCGTGTCCCGCAACCATCTCTGAAAAGATGGACATACAGACACATATATTAGTGGTATAGCAAATAAGACAGTGTGCCAGATGTTTGAGGAATTTTTCCCTGAGGAGCTAGTAAGTACAGTTACAGAACAAAGCAAAATCTATGCATGCCAATAGAACAACACTAATTTTATTCTAGCCAAAGCAGAGAGCCGGCCGGAGTGGCCAAGCGGTTCTAGGCGCTACAGTCTGGAACCGCGCGACCGCTACGGCCGCAGGTTCGAATCCTGCCTCGGGCATGGATGTGTGTGATGTCCTTAGGTTAGTTAGGTTTAAGTAGTTGTAAGTTCTAGTGGACTGAAGACCTCACCTGTTAAGTCCCATAGTGCTCAAAGCCATTTGAACCAAAGAAGAGAGAAAATCCTTTATAGGCGTACCACTTCTGAGTGGGTGTCATAAGCTTCCTCATGAGAGTATGTACTGGCTACAGGCATTGATCTACTGGACAAGCTGATATCACTTTATAAGACGATGACAAGGTCAAATAAGTGGTGGTGGCCATTATTCATGCAGATAAGTGGTATCTGCATAGTAAACACTTGACAAGCTCATCAAATTGCTAACCGAAATGAGAAGCTCTCACTTGAGGATGTCCGAAGGAGAATAGTTAAGTTCCTTTCAAAGAAAATGGATCAACACAGAAATACAGAGGGCAACAAGGAAACAAAGCTTTGGAGGACGGGTGAGCGAAGAGGTATGCCTGGCTCCAGGAAACATCTGTATTGTGACAAATAAAATACAGAAGAGTGTGCATACTGCAAGAAAAAAGGTCACAAATGTGTGGTAAATGCAGTATTGGTGTACATGACAATTGTTTTGTTTCATTTCGTACTGAGTAGACACCCCATGATATTACAGTGTTTTTATTTTGTTCACTATGTTTCATATAGTTTTCTGCATTGACTTTAATACTGTGCATTTTGACAGCTAATTTGGCCAATGTCTCAAAAATGGTGCAATCTGTAGTTTTTGTACTAGTATACAGAATTTTTTTCAAAACTGGTTTTTCCTTGATTTATCAATCAGGCTGTCATTAATGTCAAAAAAATGTTGAAAAAAATAAAATAATGAAATTTTGGCAAGTAATGGGTGTGTGAGCTGTGTTTCATTTTTTAAGAACTGATGTAGGAACACTTCTTACTAGGGAGCGCGTGCTTATATACAGGGTGGTCCATTGATCGTGACCGGGCCAAATATCTCACGAAATAAGCGTCAAACGAAAAAACTACAAAGAACGAAACCTGTCTAGCTTGAAGGGGGAACCAGATGGCGCTATGGTTGGCCCGCTAGATGGCACAGCCATCGTTCAAACGGATATCAACTGCGTTTTTCTTTTCTTAAATACGAACCCCCATTTTTATTACATATTCGTGTAGTACGTAAATAAATATGAATGTTGTAGTTGGACCACTTTTTTCGCTTTGTGACAGAGGGCGCTGTAATAGTCACAAACATAGGCTCACAATTTTAGACGAACAGTTGGTAAAATGTAGGTTTTTTTTTTAAATTAAATACAGAACGTAGGTACGTTTGAACATTGTATTTCGCTTGTTCCAATGTGATACATGTACCTTTGTCAACTTATCATTTCTGAGAACGCATGCTGTTTCGTTCATTGTAGTTTTTTCGTGTGATGCTTATTTCGTGAGATATTTGGCCCGGTCACTGTCAATGGACCACCCTGCATATATATGGACAAACTTTAGGTACAGTTTCCTTATATCAGAAGAAGAAAAAAAGCGCAGTAAACAAGGGCTCTAAAGAATCTTCAGATATATGAGCACTTATTCATCTTTGATGCTATGAAACACATCTCTTCTACTGCAACCTCGTTGCTTTTCATATTTTGGGAGGCGGTGGTACGGACAAAAAGAAGAAAAAAGTCTAGTAAGCATGGGCTCTAAAATGCATACCTTAAGAACTGTGAGTACTTTTTCATCTTCGCTAGTGAGATCACTATCATATCACACTAGAGAATGTGAAAAAGTTCTCATAGCTCTTATAGTATGCAGTTTAGACCCCATGTTTACTAGACTTTTTTCTCGTTTAGATCAATACGTCCTCCTCCCAAAGTAAGGAAAGCAAAGACTAGACTTGCAGTAGAAGAGATCTGTTTCATAGTATACAACTTAGAGCCCATGTTTACTAGAAATTTTTTACTTATTTCTGTATAAAGAACATACCCCCAAAGCTTGTCACTGGCTCCTTATGTGAGTGTATATTTGAACACAAAGGCTCAGACATTGCACACAAAATCACCACCACCACCACCACCACCACCACCACCACCACCACCACCACCACCACCACAACCACCACCAATGTAGACTGTTAAATATGTTAGATCAAGTTACGAAAATTCTCTTTTCATTGTGCTATATCTCTTGCGATCCCTGAATTTGTCTGTATATGACGACCGAAACTGTTCTAAAATACTTGCAACAGTAGTAACGCTAATATATTATATGTTATATGGTTGAATAATGAAAACCTCTAAAATGTGTAGCGCGGTCTCCGTTGGGTAGGAAACGTTAGATTTATCATTGCACTGCATCGGTGACAAATATCTGTATATAGGAGGATAAACGCCGAAATACAGTTTCTTCAGCGGTCAGTTGTAGATAATCTGTAGAGGCTTCCGTGCAGTCCAGCGTGTAAAGCAGCGAGACTTTGGTTCAGGTAGGAGGGGCTGGGAGCGGGAGTTTTCGTCGGTTTGCCAAGGCCGAGACGGCACCCCATGTCGGCTCTCATGCCTTCCAATTTCTCTTTATTTACAGCCGGGCCTTAGTTCGTGACTGTATAGCCTATTATTTGAGTGGGGATACTCTGGTGTCGAAACGGGGAGAGACAATAGAAATTAGCATAAGCTTTCATTAATTCATTACGTGTGTTACTCAGGCGAAGCAAATGCCTATGTTGGGAATTGTTCCACATCCTCTTACAAGTAGCACAGCGAGTTTTGCATTTACGGCTACAAGAAACGGATGCCAATTAGTTGGATACTTAGTGCGATCTTCTGGTTGACTTCGTTGTGCACTTCCTTTTTTAAAAACTCTGTCGTTCCTACTATGCGTTTTGAGAGAACGTAAAATGAAAGAGCAATGAATAGCAACTCTAAGAAGATAAGAATTGTTTAATATGTTGATCGACAGTGGACAACACTAAAGCACAATTTGCAAGTTTCTTTTGGTTTGTATAGTAGTGATAATACGCTACGAATCTCGTTCCTGGAAACACAGTTTCTCCTATATTCAGCGCGCGCATCCCTGTGTGTGTGTGTGTGTGTGTGTGTGTGTGTGTAGACGGTCATATCGACAGTGTCGTTAAAATTAAAATCACTCTTCTATTAAGCTGTAAGCTTTCGCTATTTTGTTCTCGGTACTGAAAAAAGTGGGAGCGGATAAAACGGAAAATTCGAGAAACAGGCATAGAAAAGAAACGACTGTTGACATTGAGAAATATAAACCTCGACACCAGAAAAAGATTCTTGAAATTCTGTGTTTGGACCAAATTCTGAACTGCAAATCATGGGCAGCTGGGAAGCCAGAAATTAAACGAGCAGCCTCGCAACTGTATAATTAAAAGACACTGTTGGAAGATAAAATGGACTGATCGAGTAAGAAGCAAAGACGTTCTGTACCGAGTGAGCGAGAAAAAGTGTGTAATAAAGACCACGAAGCTACGAAAATACAAAATATTTACGCAGCTATTACGAATTAAGTCGTTAGTGAAAACAGTATGGAAACTACCATAGTGAGGAAATAATTGTTTTCATAGAAAGCATATCGTCGAAGCTGGTTGATGTGGCAGTTATACTAAATTTGATGTGATGATAGCTGGGATGCGACAGGTTTGAAGAGCTTAGACTTGATGATAAAATCACGAGAAGCAATTTTTTTTGCTCAAAAATAATTGTCGAACAAAAATAAGTATTGTTGCTTAAAAATAATTATTTTTCCTTAAACATAATTATTGCTGCGTAAAAACAAAGATTGTTGCGTAAGAAACTGACTTTTGCATGTAATACTGTCATTACTGTTTAAAAATCACATTGATCATGGACAGTGTTGAGTTGGGGCGCTTGTTTAGCGAATTACTTCCATGTACAAATCCAGAATTTACCAACGTATATTCTGATGAAAAGCTGTCGTGTTTCCCGCCAGGTGGCAGAGTTGAAATTACGTTGCAGTGTTTGGTGAAGAAGTTTGAGTATGTCAGAAAATTATGTAATTTCTATAGAGCGAGCAAGTAGTATCAAGTTTCCCTGTGTTCTGGATTGTACGAGTACCTTACAATAGTACAGAATGATAAATGGGTACTCTGACATAATTGGCGCTCGGCAATGGAATTTTATTCGCATGTTATGGAGGTCGTCCGCATAGCCGTCCACAGACATTTATATGAGGGAAGACGGGGAAAGGGCGGGAACATTCCGTTCATTTATTCTGAACTTACTCAGTGAGACTGAAAACGATAATTTAATTTTACCGGAGGTCCATGAAAGTTACAATATCGCAACGAAGTCACAGTTATTTACACATTTTTGTAGACAATTTCGTAGGATATCTATAAGATGTACATGATGCCATTAGTATATACTAAAAGTTCTCAATTATAAACTAATAGCCGCGTGGAGTTTCCTTGCGGTGTGAGGCACTATGTCACGGACTGTGCGGCCCCTCCCGCCTGAGGTTCGAGTCCTCCCTCGGGCATGGGTGTGTGTGTTGTTCTCAGCGTAAGTTAAAGTAGTGTGTAAGTCTATGGACCGATGACCTCAGCAGTTTGGTCCCTTAGGAATTCACACACAATTTTTTTATTAATTAATATCGTTATTGGTGCTATCCACTGTAATTTTATACATCCTTTTGGGGAGTATTCTTTACACCGAAACAAGAAAAAAGGTCCGAATAAACCTATGCTCTAAGTACACAATTAGTAATTGTAATGAAAGAACTGTTTTTCAAGTTCTTAGGTCAGAAACAGATAGCAAGTGACCATAATGATCTCCAGTTTTCTTTCCACGTTCATTCTCGCGTTGAACCTTGGACTATAGCAAACTTTCACGCAACATACTCATATAATGGCGTCATACGGTTTTGCAGGCACCCGTTAAGTTCCCAGTTTATCTGAATCGGAGACAGTAGTTTCTAGAAATGCATAAGAAGTCTGCGCCGAATAAATATTATGTATTCCAACTTGGGGGTGGGGGGGGGGAGACCCCTCCCCAACTCTTCTGAGGTGTACGATTGAAGATTGATTGTTCAGACGAGATGACCAGAAACAGTGTTATTTTAGGCGTCCTTAATGGGGTGGGGGCAACAGGGGGGCACATGCCCCCCGCCGCCTCCCCAGAATTTATATATAATGTATGGATAACCATTAATTCTCTGGTATGATAAGCTTTTATGTTACCTATAAAACTTAGTGCCTGACAAACATATTTGTAATAAAAATGACAATTACAGTGTTTTGCGGACACCCAGGCATTTTGGACATTTTGTCTAGGACAACAAATCCATTCTCGTAGATAGTTAATCTGCAAACCTGGCCAGAAGATTGTCAAGCTGGCCTCGGGTGTCATGTTAGAGAGACATAGATAATGGTGAAGAAATGTTCCCGTTGCCGGTGATGCAGACTAAAAGACGCCCGGTCGTCTTCCACGCAGGCTCCATTGGTGAGAGATTCGGGGATCGCACTAGTCAAGGAAGTTGACGAACATACTGGAGAGAATGTTGGATAACTCAATAGTGTGTACACTGCGCATTTACTTGCTGGAAAAGCACTTACCCTGACATTGCAGGAACGGTAACGGAATATGTTGTTTGATGGTCATTGTTCCCCCAAGAAACACAACAGGAGTACTGTCGTTGTAGGTTATGTTTCCTCACACCATGACGTCTGGAACTGGCGTTTTATTCCGCTACCTGATACACTCCGGTAGCTGTCGCTCTCCTGGTTGACGCCGCGCTCGCTAACGACCATAATCAGCGCCAGGGATAATCAATCACTTACATGCTTTATTCATTTCACTATTTACGTCTAATACACTCTCAGATCAAAAGTATCCGGAACGCGAAACTGACCGCAAGATGTCACGAGAGGCAGACTCTCCAGTGAAAAAGGTGGCAGTGGATGTTGTGAATAGAGAAGCAGCAACAGCAGGATGGGTCGGCTAGGAGAGATCATCGAATTCGAGGGTGAACTAGTTCAAATGGCTCTGAGCACTATGGGACTTAACTTCTGAGGTCATCAGTCCACTAGAACTTAGAACAACTTAAACCTAACTAACCTAAGAACATCACACACATCCATGCCCGAGGCAGGCTCCATGTTACCACTCTGTCGTGAAAACACAGCGCGGTGTTGAATAGTTATAATGTGTGCGTAATTTCATAGTGTTTTTCCATATACATAACAAAGACTGTAGCTGTCAATAACTACAACTGTCTGCCAACGCTGGCGTTACTTTTCGATTCCACGACTGTAGTAGTCACATGATTTTCAGGCGAAAACATGTACGTCGAAAGCATTTTTATTCGGAAAGGACCTTTCTTGAAGGTTGTTTGAAGAGAGCAGAAAATGTGAAACTCCGAGGGCGTGATATCAGGTGAATAAGGTGAGTGCGGAATAACTTCGCAACCCAACTCCTGTAAAGCGTTTTTTGTCAGGCTAGCAGAATGCGGCCGGGCGTTATCGTGGAGCGGCATCATTTTACGCAGCCTTTCTGGTTGTTCTCGGCCTGCGTCTGCAAGACGTCTCAGTTATTGACAATAAATATCAGCAGTGATTGTTCCACCTCCTGGAAGGAATTCTTAGTACACACCATCTCCGTCCCACCGGATGCATAACCCGTTGTCTTTTGTGGATCCGGTTCTTTGCATGGGGAGTTCTTCTCTGTTTGCGATTAACCATACCTTTCTTTTCCTTATGTTAGCATAAAGATACTATTTCTCGTCACCATTAATGGTACTAGATGGAATAGGCGGCGTTGTTCACGAGCCAGTTGATTTTTAAATCGTTTGAACCATTCGTAACATCGAGTACGGATTAAGCACTCATCGCCGTAGGCATCCTGCATCATTTGGCGTGTCTCTGTAAAGGGTTTCTTAATGCACACATGCTACTACTCTAACTCTGCCATCTCGAAATTCGCAAACTATGCGACACAACGTTCTACTTAATACAGCAGTGAACAATAACTAACTGACAAACAACAATGAAACATCCGGCAGTTACGCATTAGACGTAGGCGTGTGCAGGGATGTCAACCGCATTTCGCTCCAACACACCATTGGCGCGAAATTACGAATGTTGCCGTATTTTTTGAACGGACTTCGTATGTGTATCCTTACACTACGAAATAATGTATGCATAGCGTGTGTAGTGTGTGCGGTGATCGGTATCGAGAAATGAATGAACACTGTAGCATTAGCTCTTTACGCTACTAATAACTGGTTTTGAAAAAAATGTAATACATTGAGGACAAACTGTTTGAGGGCTCGCCGTTTTAAACAGACTGATCTAGTCGAGAGAGTGGAGGCTCCAGTCTCCATCAGGTCATCGTGATCGGAGGCTTTCCGTGGTTTATCTAAATTACTTCAGGCGCATTCCGGAATGCTTCCTAACTTGTTAATATCTAAATACCTTTCCAATTGAATTATGTTCCTTTTCTCCTAAATACACTACTGGCCATTAAAATTGCTACACCAAGAAGAAACGCAGATGATAAACGGGTATTCATTGGACAAATATATTATACTAGAACTGACATGTGATTACATTTTCACGCCATTAGGATGCATGGATCCTGAGAAATCAGTACCCAGAACAACCACCTCTGGCCGTAATAACGGCCTTGATACGCCTGGGCATTGAGTGAAACAGAGCTCGGATGGCGTGTACAGGTACAGCTGCCCATGCAGCTTCAACACGATACCACAGTTCATCAAGAGTAGTGACTGGCGTATTGTGACGAGCCAGTTGCTCGACCACTATTGACCAGACGTTTTCAATTGGTGAGAGATCTGGAGAATGTGCTGGCCAGGGCAGCAGGCGAACATTTTCTGTATCCAGAAAGGCCCGTACAGGACCTGCAACATGCGGTCGTGCATTATCCTGCTGAAATGTAGGGTTTCGCAGGGATCGAATGAAGGGTAGAGCCACGGGTCGTAACACATCTGAAATGTAACGTCCTCTGTTCAAAATGCCGTCAGTGCGAACAAGAGGTGACAGAGATGTGTAACCAATGGCACCCCATACCATCACGCCGGGTGATAAGCCAGTATTGCGATGACGAATACACGCTTCCAATGTGCGTTCACCGCGATGTCGCCAAACACGGATGCGACCATCATGATGCTGTAAACAGAACCTGGATTCATCCGAATAAATGACGTTTTGCCATTCGTGCACTCAGGTTCGTCGTTGAGTACACCATCGCAGGCGCTCCTGTCTGCGATGCAGCGTCAAGGGTAACCACAGCCATGGTCTCCGAGCTGATAGTCCATGCTGCTGCAAACGTCGTCGAACTGTTCGTGCAGATGGTTGTCGTCTTGCAAACGTCCCCATCTGTTGACTCTGGGATCGAGACGTGGCTGCACGATCCGTTACAGCCATGCGAATAAGATGCCTGTCATCTCGGCTGCTATTGATACGAGGCCGTTGGGATCCAGCACGGCGTTCCGTATTACCCTCCTGAACCCACCGATTCCACATTCTGCTAACAGTCATTGGATCTCGACCAACGCGAGCAGCAATGTCGCGATACGATAAACTGCAATCGCGATAGGCTACAATCCGACCTTTATCCAAGTCGGAAACGTGATGGTACGCATTTATTCTCCTTACACGAGGCATCACAACAACGTTTCACCAGGCAACGCCGGTCAACTGCTGTTTGTGTATGAGAAATCGGTTGGAAACTTTCCTCATGTCAGAACGGTGCAGGTGTCACCACTGGCGCCAACTTTGTGTGAATGCTCTGAAAAGCTAATCATTTGCATATCACAGCATCTTCTTCCTGTCGGTTAAATTTCGCGTCTGTAGCACGTCATCTTCGTCATGTAGCAGTTTTTGTGGCCAGTAGTGTAGTAATATCTTTACATGCCCAGTACCTCCGTGAAAGTGATCCATTGTGGGATTAAACAACTAATACTGCTATTTCGATTCGTGACGCTCTAAATACGAGTCTGACTTTGGTAATATAACCAGCATAAATTAATAACCGTCCCGTATCATTCCTGATATTCATACAGGTGCTGTGCCTCAGCGACACCGCAAAAACCTTGAACTTCAAATATCAGGTATTACTTTTGTATCGTGCAGCTAATACATCAGTGTATTCTCTTGAGTTTTATTCTGTCATTGCCTATAGTGGGTGATTCATAGGCTGTCATCAGTATTTAAGTGAACGTTGGTTGGTGGCGCTGCACAGTTACGTAAATCGACGAGAACCGTTACACTGTGGTGTTGTGGCAGTATGATGTTCACAGAAACGCAAGGATGCTTGTTAAAAATTGTACACTTCCTTTCTTCAAAATGGCCAGTTAAGTACAGGTCTTAATCTTGAAATCTTAGTCATTTGTTAAGCAGCTGCGCAACCAATCAGAAATGTATGAAGTCGTCCTTTAGGTGCGAAATAAAATATTTGGATACGAATAGACCATTTTAATCTTCTAATTGCCTTAACCGTTTCTTTTCTTCAAGTTACTTGCGGTAACACCTCGATGCACACTTCGTCTTGTCGTAGATTGTTTCTATCTCTTGTGCATGGACTGAGAAATACTAGTGGACTACAGTGGACTTACGGGCGTATGTGAAAATGTAAGGGCTAAGTTACAACTGCGGTGCTGGCAAATGCAACTCCCCTCACTTTTGGTATCATTAAAGGAGCCATAGAGCTTGCCGCCCCCATCTGGCAGACGAATTACTAATGTCAGAAGCCTTCTTTCTGTGAAAAACTGTAGAGAGATTTTGTATTTAACTCTGAAATTTGGCTTTTGTCGATCAGAAATTGTAAATTTCCCCCGCTACTCGCTTTGCTAGACAAATATTGAACATGTTCTTTCACTAAAATTCGAGCCCATTACCTATGGTGTTAGGAAGAACTCCGCTCACAGCTGGTAAAATTGTTGTTCATTGAAACACACCGGGTTTGCGGCTTTAAGCCGCATCATCAGGTGAACAATGTTAAAAAAATCATAGGCATACCCATCGCTACTAGTCAAAAATTACTATTCAAAGAATATCGTCAATATTATGGCGAGCGAAAGGTAAAGAAGTAGTGCCCCGTTCTTTAAAATTTGCCTGCGTCAGTATGACAGTAGGGCAGTTCAGTGCTGGGCAAGGCAAAAGCGGCCAGCACCAACGAGAAACAGAGACTCAGACTGCAGCCCACGCTGGATCTCTGTGAGTAGCTGCACATTAATTATAACCACTCGGTATCTACATCCACACTTTGCAGACCATTTCAATATGCTTGATAGAGGGTCCTTCTCATTGCACCAGTTACTAAGGCTTTTTCCTATTCTATTCACGTATAGAGCGGCTGGGGGTTGTATACTTCTAGGTTCATTGCTTAAAGCTTGTACTTGAAACTTGGTAGGCAGGCTTTCTCACGTTAGTTTGCGTCTGTCTTCAAGCGTCTGCTATTTCAGTTCCTTCAGCATATCTGTGACACTCTCTCATGCGGCAAGCAAACCTGTGACTATTCGTGGTGCCCTAATCTGTAAAAGAACAGTATCCCCTTCTGGTCACATTTGGTGCAAGTCCAAACACTTGATCAGTATTCTAGGATTAATGACTAAGTACTTCGTAAGCAGTGTGCTTTGTAGACTGACTCAATTTTCCCAGTGTCCGGCCACTGAAACGAAGTCTGCCATCTGCTTTACCTACGACTCATCATGTGATCTCTCCATTTCATATACCAGAAAATTGTTACACCCACTAATAGGATGCTATGTTTAATTGTTTTGTGAAGTGCACAAACGCAAATTGCCAACCTTTGCACCACTTCATAATCCTATCAAGATCCGTTGGAATATTTGTGCATCTTTTTTGTAAACTGTATTGCATTATAGACAACAACATAAATTGCGGATAGTCTGATGTTACTATTAATGTTGTCTACAAGGTCATTGATATATGACACGAACAGAAAATGTCTCAACACCTCTACATCTTTCGATGACTCTTCATGCAACGTAAGTTGCTGCGTCTTCTCCTACATAGCAGAGATGGGTGTTATTCGAATAAATATCTACATAATTGATGAAATAAATCGATAATTTGAAAAATTTTATTCGCGGATTATGGGATTATACCTCTCCGCACAAAAAAATGTTTGTTGAATACCACAGCATTCTTCTTTGTTTACTTTTTTAATAGAACTGTCACGCATAACCAATGTTTCCATTTGTGGCTCACTGCAGCTTCTGTTTGATAAAGAATTTATTAATGCATTGTCCAGCAGCATGTCTCGGTGGGTTAATGCGCAAGTTCCAGCCTACACAGCCAAAGGCTGGGGGTTCGTCGACCGTCTTGGTCCTAGGTCTCTTTCCTGTCACTTGTCACTTCTTTCACCTCTAACAGTGAAAAAATAAAAATGACAGCTTGCACTGCGTTTCAGATTAGATACTAAAATACAGTTCCCCCATAACTGGCTCATAAGTTAGTCCCCCCACCCCCGTGAACCATGGGCCTTGCCGTTGGCGGGGAGGCTTGCGTGCCTCAGCAATACAGATAGCCTTACCGTGCAACCACAACGGAGGGGTAACTGTTGGGAGGCCAGACAAACGTGTGTTTCCTGAAGAGGAGCAGCAGCCTTTTCAGTAGTTGCAGGGGCAACAGTCTGGATGATTGACTGATCTGGCCTTGTAACACTAACCAAAACGGCCTTGCTGTGCTGGTACTGCGAACGGCTGAAAGCAAGGGGAAACTACAGCCGTCATTTTTCCCGAGAACATGCAGCTTTACTGTATGATTGAATGATGATGACGTCCTCTTGGGTAAAATATTCCGGGGGTAGAATGGTGCCCCATTCGGATCTCCGGGCGGGGACTACACAAGAGGACGTCGTTATCAGGAGAAAGAAAACTGGCGTACTACGGATCGTGGAATGTCAGATCCCTTAATCGGGCAGGTAGGTTAGAAACTTTAAAAAGGGAAATGGATAGGTTAATGTTAGATATAGTGGGAATTAGTGAAGTTCGGTGGCAGGAGGAACAAGACTTTTGGTCAGGTGAATACAGGGTTATAAATACAAAAACAAATAGGGGTAATGCAGGAGTAGGTTTAATAATGAATAAAATAATAGGAGTGCGGTTAATCTACTACAAACAGCATAGTGAACGCATTATAGTGGCCAAGATAGACACAAAGCCCACGCCTACTGCTGTAGTACAAGTTTATATGCCAACTAGCTCTGCAGATGACGAAGAAATTGATGAAATGTATGATGAGATAAAAGAAATTATTCAGGTACTGAAGGGAGACGAAAATGTAATAGTCATCGGTGACTGGAATTCGAGAGTAGGAAAAGGGAGAGAAGGAAACGTAGTAGGTGAATATGGATTGGGGGTAAGAAATGAAAGAGGAAGCCACCTGGTAGAATTTTGCACAGAGCATAACTTAATCATAGCTAACACTTGGTTCAAGAATCATAAAAGAAGGTTGTATACATGGAAGAAGCCTGGAGACACTAGAAGATATCAGATTGTAAGACAGAGATTTAGGAACCTGGTTTCAAATTGTAAGACATTTCCAAGGGCAGATGTGGACTCCGACCACAATCTATTGGTTATGAACTGTAGATTAAAACTGAAGAACCTGCAAAAAGGTGGGAATTTAAGGAGATGGGACCTGCATAAACTGACTAAACCAGAGGTTGTACAGTGTTTCAGGGAGAGCATAAGGGAACAATTGACAGGAATGGGGGAAAGAAATACAGTAGAAGAAGAATGGGTAGCTTTGAGGGATGAAGTAGTGAAGGCAGCAGAGGATCAAGTAGGTAAAAAGACGAGGGCTAATAGAAATCCTTGGGTAACAGAAGAAATATTGAATTTAAATGATGAAAGGAGAAAATATAAAAATGCAGTAAATGAAGCAGGCAAAAAGGAATACAAATGTCTCAAAAATGAGATCGACAGGACGTGCAAAATGGCTAAGCATGGATGGCTAGAGAACAAATGTAAGGATGTAGAGGCTTATCTCACTAGGGTTAAGATAGATACTGCCTACAGGAAAATGAGAGACCTTTGGAGAAAAGAGAACCACTTGTATGAATATCAAGAGCTCAGATGGAAACCCAGTTCTAAGCAAAGAAGGGAAAGCAGAAAGGTGGAAGGAGTATATAGAGGGTCTATACAAGGGCGAGGTACTTGAGGACAATATTATGGAAATGGAAGAGGATGTAGATGAAGATGAAATGGGAGATATGATACTGCGTGAAGAGTTTGACAGAGCACTGAAAGACCTGAGTAGAAACAAGGCCCCGGGAGTAGACAACAGTTCATTAGAACTATTGACAGTCTTGGGAGAGCTAGTCCTGACAAAAATCTACCATCTGGTGAGCAAGATGTATGAAACAGGCGAAATACCCTCAGACTTCAAGAAGAATATAATAATTCCAATCCCAAAGAAAGGAGTTGTTGACAGAGGTGAAAATTACCGAACTATCAGTTCAATAAGTCACGGCTGCAAAATACTGACACGAATTCTTTACCGACGAATGGGAGAACTGATAGAAGCCGACCTCTGAGAAGATCAGTTTGGATTCCGTAGAAATATTGGAACACGTGAGGCAATTCTGTCCCACGACTTATCTTTAAAGAAAGATTAAGAAAAGGCAAACCTACGTTTCTAGCATTTATAGATTTAGAGAAAGCTTTTGAAAATGCTGACTGGTATACTCTTTCAAATTCTAAAGGTGGCAGGGGTAAAATACAGGGAGCGAAAGGCTATGTACAATTTGTACAGAAACCAGATGGCAGTTATAAGAATCGGGGGGCATGAAAGGGAAGCAGTGGTTGGGAATGGAGTGAGACAGGGTTATAGCCTCTCCCCCATGATATTCAATCTCTCTATTGAGCAAGCAGTAAAGGAAACAAAAGAAAAATTCGGAGTAGGTATTAAAATCCATGGAGAAGAAATAAAAACTTTTGAGGTTCGCCGATGACATTCTAATTCTGTCCGAGACAGCAAAGGACTTGGAAGAGCTGTTGAACGGAATGGACAGTGTCTTGAAAGGAGGATATAAGATAAACATCAACAAAAGCAAAGCGGGGATAATGGAATGTAGTCGAATTAAGTCGGGTGATGCTGAGGGAGAATAGATTAGGAAGTGAGACACTTAAAGTAGTACTTGAGTTTTGCTATTTGGGGAGCAAAATAACTGATGATGGTCGAAGTAGAGAGGATATAAAATGTAGACTGGCAATGGCAAGGAAAGCGTTTCTGAAGAACAGTATAGATTGAAAAGTTAGGAAGTAGTTTCTGAAAGTATTTGTATGGAGTGTAGCCATGTATGGAAGTGAAACATGGACGATAAATAGTTTAGACAAGAAGAGAATAGAAGCTTTCGAAATGTTGTGCTACAGAGGAATGCTGAAGATTAGATGGGTAGATGACATAACTAATAAGGAGGTATTGAATAGAATTGGGGAGAAGAGGAGTTTGTTGGTACAACTTGACTAGAAGAAGGGATCGGTTGCTAGGACATTTCTTGAGGCATCAGGGGATCATCAATTTAGTATTTGAGGGCAGCGTGGAGGGTAAAAATCGTAGAGGGAGAGCAAGTGATGAATACACTAAGCAGATTCAGAAGGATGTAGGTTGCAGTAGGTACTGGGAGATGAAGAAGCTTGCACAGGATAGAGTAGCATGGAGAGCTGCATCAAACCAGTCTCAGGACTGAAGACCACAACAAGAAGTTAGTTCAAAGATCAGAAGAAAGCAAGGGAATACTACCTTCAGTAAACCAATGCACTACACTGTTCAAAACAACCTTCGATCGAGCAAAGCTGTACCATGTAACAAATGCAGAATGAAAATGCTTCATAGTCGAAACCACCCATGTTGCCCAATTCAACTGACTCTTGACTTCGCCAATGATTTGTCCACGTCTTTCCCATAGCAAGATACCGAAGCTATCTGATAACTACAGTGGAGTAGGCGATTGAACATCCCTGACAATTACTGTGGGCTTGGCGCAGTTGCTCCACGAATCTATATTAACCAGTCATGGAACGCGATTTTTTATACGTCTCTGTAGCAAAGACTCAGTGTTGCCGCGGCACTTCTGATTACTGTTTTTGCTTGCAGCCATTGGTCACAGCGTTGCCAACTGTCACTTTGCTTCACAACGTAGACTCCTCTGAGGGATAGAAACTTGGTCCAGCGACCCTCCAGCGTTTTCTTCCCATCGGAGAAATAGGTTCTGTAAAACTCGGAAAAATACTCGTGACTACGACTGCCACTTTCTCATTTGGTCAAAATGACTTCCAGCAAGCCAAAGTTTCGAATTAGGGTAGAGCAAGAAGTCAAATGGGTTGGTTGGTTTGGGAGAGGGGGCCAAACAGCGAGGTCGTCGGTTCCATCAGATCAGGCAATGATGGGGAAGGAACCCTTGTAGCATATGCCTGAAGCTTTTGGGAAAATCACGGAAAAGCTAAATCAGGATGGCCGGACGCGAGTTTCAACCGTCGTCTTTCCGTATGCGAGTCCATTGTGCTAACCAATGCGCCACTGTCACTTGGGGCTAAGTGTGGTGAATAGGATGGAAAATAGGGTTGCCATATCGCGATCTTCTTGTTCAGACATTTCAACGAAACCCATTTCTGTCCCGATTTTGCAAAATACTGTTACGAGCTTGACTCAAGTTCCGAAATAACGCCATCTGTTTTGCACAACGTGCAGTTATTTTATTTATGTCAACGAATTTGTGTTGACAAGATCATCTCACAGATGATGCAGGAACCTTCTAGATCTAGCGCCATCATTCGAGAAAATATCCACTAGTACGGAGCTGGAACTATTTGAGGAGCGCCATGCGGAGGAATCGGGCAGTTCCCGTTTGAATAGCAGTCTGATGAGACGATTATTTATAAACTTAATACGAACAACGAGTGCAAGATAGTAATGTTTGAAGTGTTCACTGCGGTAATACAGGGCGTGAAGTGTATAGTAACGTGTACTTCGATGGCTATGGTGTTATTGTTGACTATTTACCGCCCAATAAACTTATCATAGCTTACGAAAATCCCTAAGGCTGGAAAGATAGTGTTAGTTTTTGGATGAATACAAAAGAGAGTGGTATTTAGTCAAGAAAGGACGTACGGATTTGTAGATGTTACATCTCAGTAATTTGAGGAAGAGACAATGGCTTTCTATACCATCGCATTTGATTACGTAGAGAAATGGGATATTTCTATAATAAATATGAAGTATTTGGTTGTATGACCCTATCTGAAACCCCAGATCAGGTGATGACTGAAAACCTATCATATACCTAATGAAAAATGGTGTCTTCAGTAGTCTGCCAGTTGAGTTCCTTAAGTATCCCCGTGACACTATCCCACGGATGAAACAAACCTGTGACCATCCGTGCTGCCCTTCTCCGTATACATGCAATATACCCCGTTAATCCTATCTGTTATGGGTCCCAAACATTTGAGCAGTATTCTAGAATGGGTCGCACGAGTGATTTGTAAGAAATCTCCTTTGTAGTCTGATTGCCCTTTCCCAGTATTGTACCAATAACCCGAAGTGTACCAACTGACTTACCCACGACCGTGCCTATGTGATTATTCCATTTCATACCCCTACAGTGTGTTACACCCAGGTATTTGTATGAGTTGGCTGATTCCAACAGTGACTCATTGATGTTATAGTCATAGGATACTACGTTATTTCGTTTTGTGAAATGTACAATTTTGGATTTCTGAACATTGATAGTGAGTTTCCAATCTTAGCAGCACTTTGAAATCTTATCATATATTCCATCCAGAACTAGTAGTGTGGTTTAGCCCATCAATAAAGAAATTTTACTACAGTGTAAAGCATTATTCAGAAAACTGTCTGACAATATAATTTCCGATTGCTCTTTTGTCACGTCAGGTTTATTAGCGTAACAGTATTGTTAAACTTCGGTCATTTGTGCATTGAAATTCATCAAGTATGCCTGCTACGCAGCTCAGTATGCAGAACAACGACTACGATCGTTTGATATTCCATCCTAATTCTGTCTAAATAAAACTAGTAATTATTATGAAGTATCTGAATGCCCTAATTTTTCTTTCATCTTCTATAAGGAATGTCATTATTGTGCAATACACACTTATCATTAGCCGGCCGAAGTGGCCGTGCGGTTAAAGGCGCTGCAGTCTGGAACCGCAAGACCGCTACGGTCGCAGGTTCGAATCCTGCCTCGGGCATGGATGTTTGTGATGTCCTTAGGTTAGTTAGGTTTAACTAGTTCTAAGTTCTAGGGGACTAATGACCTCAGCAGTTGAGTCCCATAGTGCTCAGAGCCATTTGAACCATTTTGAACACTTATCATTTTTGTGAACGACGAACTGTTTCATTGTTTGTAAAATATGTGGTATGCAAAAATTATCGTAAAAACTGTGCTGCAGGAATTTTTATACAATATTTAGGTAGAAATTTTTATAAATATTTAGTTTCAACAAATTAAAGTCGCGATTATTAAAGTGCCGGTACCATTAAACACCCCACGTCCGATTCTTTAAGCTTTAAAGAATCGAACTACCATGTATAAAAGAGCATCAACGTCTGATTAACTTACAAACAAGTTAATTTGTTAAATATTTGACATTAAGCATGTAAAAACGTTTATGGTTGAGGGCTTTGTAGTTTCTGTCGCATATCTCGAGAACTATGTGACATACAGTGGTATAATTTTGCGCGTACATTCAGTGGTATCTGTGGATACTGCCTGCAAAGTCTGTTGCGAATAGAGTTTCTGTGTTAAACATTTAACATAAGATTTTGAGAACCGTTGTCTGGAAATAAAGGGATAGAACAGAAAAACAATTGGAGAATTATTTCCCGCAAGTGATACGAAACACGGTGCCTTAGGAGTCTTTTGCAGTGGATGCCTGACGCAACTTGAAAATCCTCAAGGATTTAGTGCACGAAGTACATTGTGTTTCAAGTGTAATTTAGTAAATAATTTATCAGTTTCCACGGAGTAAAGTGCAAGTAATGCAGTGAACTTTCAGCTGTGATGCGTAGCATTTTTGGAAATACAGTAAATAGTATTTCCAGGTAAAGGTTGTTCGTGCAGTCCCATCCGTGAGCCAGGATAATCGGAAGCTTCGTGTAACTTTATTACTGTATTTCGCGCACTCTGAAATAGATGAAAATTAGTTGCAACTTAATTTGGCAGCACACACACACACACACACACGGGGGGGGGGGGGGGGGGGGGCGGACGAGCGAGCGAGCGAGGTGATAATTTGTTTGTGAACTGGCGAAGCCAGCGAATGTGAATGCCTAATAAAGGATTTGGTAACAGACTGACCTGGAGCATTTAGCAATGTTTACGTTCGCGCCATATTTAATTGGTCGATTTCAGCCGGTTTCGTTGCTCGTGCCATACACACGAGCGACGCATCGCTCGCAATCTGTCGCTTGCTTCGACCCCGTCACAAGCTATTTACCTGGCAGTCCACCAGTATTTGCGACGCCACCGTCGGGAGGGTATGCTGCAGAAAATGAACTGGTGCAGCAGTGCCAGTTAAGCACTGTTTGTCCACTAAAGAATGTAAAGAAATAGGAATTTTTATTTACTAAACTTGCATTCTGTAACACAACCTATAGTTTTCAAGAAAAACGTTTCAAAACAGTTCATTTTTCATTGACACGAAGTTTATTGTGCACATTTTTTCTGTCAGTATTTCGCAAGTATTTTCTAAGATCTTCAGTTCAGTTCGTCTTTCACTTTTTGGTCTTTTATTGTAACTGCAAATTTTGATGTGATGGTTCTGAAATCTTGATGTACTCTTATTACAAATTGTATGAGAGAGATTATATGAAATGACAACTTTCAAGTTGTACAATAGGTATACCGTAAACATTTCAATTAAAATAGCCACTTAATGTTATCTGAAACTGTTTGGAAGCTTTAACATAGCGTCTACTTCCTTCATAAACAACTCAAAATCACCAGGAGCCGCCTTCCATATCGTGACTGTTGCTGTGAACATTCCATGAATTTCCAAATGCTAAATCTCAGGGTGTGTCAGTGTTTTTATACTTGCGTTCCTTCTTCAAAAAAGCGACGACTTCCTCGTGAATCCACTTTTCAGAGTGCTTTGTTCTTCCTGAAGAAGTATAGATGACGTGAAGTTCTTAATCTTCGTCGCCATAGCGAAATCAAAACAATTACACAACCGCGCCTATTTATAGGCACACGAATTTCAGCTAGGGAATCATATTGTTACACGTCGCATGCCGTTAATCAGATTGCTCTGTGCGATCGGCGATTAATCGCTGCAATGCGATCTGCGGACAGATTGCACGAGCTGGCGACGGATCGCAGTGCGGGTGCACCGATATGAGCATTGAGAGTGAGGTGAACAGGAGGGCGTGCCAAGCACCGCTATGGCGCGTTCGCAGTGGGCAGTCTTCATACCCCATTTCACTCCGACCCGTCAGCTGTGGCAGCCGTTAGGGCAGTGAGTAGAGGTGAGCTCCAGCCGCCTGCGGGCAGCGCAGTGCAACACGTGTCGACCCCACGATTTGCCGCGCGCGGTTGCCTCTGCGACGCTCTTAACACTAGCAATTTGTTTCCCTGGATCCGATCACCAAAGAAGCGGCATCGACCGTAAAATGGCTGTTGAGGTAGGTACTTGCTCTGCTTTGTTTGGTATTCGTGTACGTTGTAGCCCATTTACCGCGTAGCGCAATGTGGAAACGAGGTAGAACATCGTAGTTCGCATTCGTAGTGTATATTCCTCCTACGAGACAGTAGTGAATTTTAAGGTAAGGCATTCGAAGGTTCGTAAACACCCACTCCCTCGTTTTTTACGAAATTCATGCAAGATACATGTACATCACATGCACCAAACTACTCTTCAGAGATTAGTAGTGTATGTAGTATAGCTTTTCTGAATTCACTTCGAATTTTGACGGAAAGTTAGGTACCTATGTCTTAAACGTACACTTCGGTCTACGTTATACGTTAATCCGTTGGTAAAGTGTTTATTTTCTACTCAGACTCGTTGGCTTCACCATTTCACAAAAAAAAGTCGGCTTCAACCTAAGGTAGACCTAGGGCCACAGTATGTATGTCAACACAGGATTTAAAGGGGAGGGCTGTCACACTCTAACCAAAGCTTTTTCACTCGAAAAAAATTGGTTTTTTCTTGTTCTGTGGAAGTCCGCAAAGTGTTAACGTTTCTACTTTTCACGTATTGCATTATCTCATGTGCGGGGATGGGTACTGTAGTCCTTATTTTGTTGAGTTCCACCAAGCTGTAAATAACGTAGCCTTCTCTATAGTTAGTTACACATGAAGGAACGTCATCTTTGTCACTTCATATATTTTTTTAACAAGCCGTTCTTGCTTATTCTGTACAGTTCAACGAAATGGAGTTAAGAGCTTTTCGCTGCCTATGTGATTCTCAATGACAGCCCTTCGTAATTAGAATTCTGTTTTCGCAGCATTCTTCCTACCAGCTTAAACTGAGGTAGTACGTATGTTTATTCCGTAAGCGAAACTTAAGCATGTCTACTTGATCGTATTACTTAACGGATAAAAGAAATGTACAGTTCATGAAAGGCTGCAGTGCATCCATGTGAGTGCATTTTTGGACGATATATTAAATTTCATGCTACTCACAAGTTGCTAGCTACTTTTGTGAACCGTTACTTCAGAGGATTGGGGGGGGGGGGGATTCTTGCGTATCGATGAGGCAACAAAGATTAAACTGTGAAATGTGTCAGGCCGATATGCCCTGTATTACGCGCAATCTTGCCCATCTTCAAAATCGTTAAATTTTTCTTTTATTGCGCGTCATATGGACCGCCTTGCGATCATCAGTCATTTTTGCAACCGGCCGTGCATTTCCGCACTGTTAACTGGTGCGTGACTCCACGCTCGAGAACCTTCGGTTATTGTGCAGAACGTAAGGTATTGTCCTGCCAAAAGGGAAACACCTCATTAACTACCGCCATCTGGTGGAAGCGGAGTCATTCACACCTACCCGAAACATGCGTTCAGCACACTTTAACATATGTTTACATGGTCGTCTTCTGGGCGTAGTATAACTGTAGTTTTCTAGACGTTCCTCCGGCCTCTGCATTATTAGAAACCTTATGTAGATTGCATTAAATGCCCTCTTCCTCATTTGCTCTTGGTTTCTTGATTATTTAAACGGCATGTGGGATGTCGAAGGTCTTTTATCAAGCAAAATGGTTTGTTACAACACGCAGCACACATTACTGCGTCCAGTGTGCGTTCATAGTTCCTATTTACATTTTCTAACTTTCCCATAATCATTTAATTGGGACGCCAGTATTCTCTTACAATAAACATTTCCTTCTCCCACTTTAAGAATTTCGTTTTTCCAAAACCAACAACGTATCGAGACGAAGCAGCAGCAGAATAAAGAAATAAATATTTTCTGTTTCCACCAACTGATACATAATATAATGGCAATTGTGATGCGAAATGCTAACGAAGGTTCTATCATAAAAAGAGAACTTTGTGGTTCTGACCGTCATGAACATGTTGCAGCACTTAGATATTACGGGTGTTTAGAAAGAATGTCTTTATAACACGAGGCAAGTTCCCATACTCACACGTTCGTCGTAAGTTCGTGAACTTTTGCGATATTTATTTTTTTCTTCCGCATTTGTAACTGAGTGGGGCAATTCAGTTACTCGTATTATTCTCTCCTGTAAAAACCATACGCTTGCGCCGTAAATGAATGCATAATAAAATGTTACCGTCGTACGTCCACGATACACGTCTTTTCTTGAGCAATTATTCACAGAAAACTGAACTTTAGAAACCACCTGGAAGAAACGCAAAATTTTCACGTCGAAGAAAAATTGTTTCTGAAAGTAAGTTTTTTCTTTGGTGCAGAGATAATGTAGGATTAGAGCCATCGATGTTGCCAACGATATTGTAGTCGAAATTAAAATCGATTACGATGTATGTTAATTCGCACTTTGAATTCTGCAGTGAATGAAAAAACTACAAAGTGACGTTTGCTGTAAGAGGTAAGCTTCGTTGTGTCGATTAAATGTTCCCTAGCTACTTCTAAGATGCTTAGGTTATTTTGATTTCATTCCGTGATGCTCATTACTGTATTGGATCGGATGTTAATGTGATACAGAAGGAAGCCTGAGGAATCGCAATATTAACATACTCAGCGTAACGGTTATTACTACCAGTGATGTAAGAATAAATAGTTCCTCAGTACGCTCCATAGCTTAGGCCGACTCCAGAAAGCTGTGGCTTGTTTTTTTAGAATCATTTCAGGATAAATTGTATGCTGTACGCAATTCTTTAACAACGAACATTCTACAAGGCTTATCACTCTGTTACTTAGCACTGTTAAAAGTAAATGGTCTTACAAATGGAGAATCAGACTTTTACAAGGCCCATTTTCCAGTAATATTTCAGGTGTATCGTCTAGAAATATAAACACTGTCTCCTTCTTGTAATATTGTACGTTCTCTCCAGCACTAATCATTTCAGTTGGTACTTTATTTACGGTATTTGTTAGTACTCTTGGTTCCGGTGTCCGATAACTTGGACGTGAAAGGTGGTAGAAAGCGTGAGGACAGTGTACATATTTTACACATGACAGTTTCTTTAGACTTCTGTATTCGTTTTTAGGCAGTTTCTAATATTGACAATAAAGACCGCGATTTTATCGTATTGTCACTAAAAGTCTTCGTTATTTGAATGAGATATGGAGCGGGGAACACATGCCCCGAAACAAAGATACGCTCTGGACTTAAGATTCGTGGCAGACGTCTCAGCTGTCAACTACAGGAACCGGTTTTTTAAGGGTTGTCATAAGTTAAAAATTTCAAGTGAAAAAGTGTGACAGCAGAAAGTTCGGCGGATGGCGGATCTCTAGGGATTTGATTGATGTGTGACATAAACTGAACGAGAGCGCCGTTTGTCACCTCTGTCAATTCGATGAATTTTCCCCAAAGTTTGTTAGTGAAGCCCAGTTTGGGAGAGTGTACAGTTTTCTAATATCTTACGTGTTGATATTGTGTGATTAATGATCTGATTTTGCAGTCAGCCCTTGTTCTTCCAAAGGACATTAATAGATTTTCAGTAAAGAGGATTTTTCATGACATAGGAGTTAGTAAAATGTACCGAGAAAGAGATACGATGACAAAATTTTTTCCAGCAACAAAAATTAAAGCCATTCACTGTTGTATTAATAGTTATTAATGAAAATGTTAATTTTTTGACGCTTAAACACTCAGAAACTGTCATTTCAAAATTTTGTTGTAAATGTTATGAACTATTTAATGAATGGTGTCAACCACAGGGGAAGAAGTGGCTTCCTCTGAAGTGGCCTATATCGTGGCCAAAACTGACTTTATGGCTTTTACATTAAGAAAAATAGCTTCCTGAAATTGCAGTAGTTAAGTTTCAACAACCAGTCTAAAGGAACAATGTCAGTGGTTCTGTTATTCAAAGTCGAAATATTTCCATTAGGATTCGATGAAACGTGAAGAGGAAGTTTTCAGGAAGAATCGGAGTCACTATGTCGTTCGGTCGTCAAGACACTTGCACCATTTACGGGCTTCACACACAATACATTTGATCTTCCGCAATATTTTTATGGGAAATAATTAAAACATCGGTCATGTTTAGATCTTAGTCCAGAAGCCAAATAATGCTGAAGTACTTACATATTAACAAACAGTAGAAAACACTCGCAAGATCTTTGCGTATGGCCGTTCTTAACATTCCATAGAACAACATACTTCTTAATGCCACCGCCGCCACTTTTCTCCTTCTTTCCCCGCCCTTCTCCATTTGCCGCCCCTATTCATTGATTCCAACCCCCCTCCGCCCCCCACTCCATCTCACAGTTCGCAGACCCCACGCTTGGAGAATTTTATTTTTGGCGCCTCACGAAGTAGATGACGTTGGTTCACTCTATTACGTCAAAATATTTAATATATATTTATTTTGTTTTAGCCAATGCAGACCATACAGGCAGCACTAGTTACAACAGTACAGTTACATTCATAGACAGGGGAACCCTTGCAACCACTTTCCTGTACAATACTTCTTGTGCATATTTGTGTTTATTGAAAATCCAGTGTTACATAAATTAGATTAGCCAGATCTCTTTGATGCTCATCGCAGTGTTCAGAATCTAGACGTTTTAATCGATCTGAATGTGTAGGGTAACATCCGCGTTCGAATGATGGAAGTCACATGACATCTATTAAGCGCCACATAGTCCAACCATGGTTGAGGAGAGATGGCCGGTTGTACGGCCGCTTGGTGTCTGCCCTTACATTGCTGGAACCCATGCCAGTCACATTTCCAGTCGCAGGAAACAACTTTCTGAATCGCAGATCATAGATTGGTGTTTAGACGGAATCCTCCTTCAGTAATCGTAGTCTTCGTTGTGTGATAGACTATTTCGTTACGTAAAATTCCACGATACCCTTTTATCCGTAGCAAATGGATGTCTGTCGTTTTTTCTTGGTACTGTTATGGCCTTCAGTATATCCATAATACATCTATTAGTCTGCTTGTCGAATATTGACTTTGTAATTTCTGTATAGCGCTTTGGGACTCTTTTAAGTACCAATAGGAGCTTGAAAGTCTGTACGCCATAATAAATGCCCTCCCTTCTGGCCAGTAATCCCGCAATGTAGATTGAAGTTTCAGGAGGAAGTGCAGTCTTTTCGTAGATGCCATTAGAGGGACCGAAGGAGGCTTACGCCACTCAGTTTTCTGTTTTAGTCCTTAATTGATGTCCTCAGCTTTTTTTTTTCTTAAATCGTGTGGCGTATGACATTGGGGCTGCATTAAAGAATATATAAAACGGTTAGTGAAAGCAAGATAAGCTGTCCCGTAGGACTACTGGTAAGAGGTTTCGCCATTTCTCGTAGTTCTTGGTAGCAGAGGAGTTCGGTTCGTGCTTATTTGTGAGTTGTTTGTTTTAGCCCGGAGAATTTAAACACTACCTTTAGGGATTTACAATCATATATCGAAAACTGACTGAAGAGAAATGTATCTGACATCTGTCTTCTTATCTGTAGTAGCATTTCGGTTGATTCTGTGGCATTTCGGTTGATTCCACTAATAGTGCTTTGGTGGGAGTTGATTTCATGGCTCAAAGTGTTAAGTGTATCACCATATAATGGAGGTCATGAGGAACAAAACGGTGTGGGCAGTTAACTCGGAAAAAAAAAGAAACGTTCAGTTAATTCGTACAGCTGTAGCTTAGTAACAATGGTTGTACGTAATAACCAGGATTCTACAGACTCCTCGATTTCGTAGTTCCCTACACTTGAATGTTTAATCGTGTTTACTCTGACATTTCATCCGATTTCAGATTTCTGTACTATTTTGTGTTAGTGACTTCGTCATATTCCTCCCGTCGTGCAGGAAGTACCCGGAAAAGGAACTATGGAGACAGGCGTAACCTTTCATTCAGCGTCGCAAACTTTCACCATCTGTCGTACCCACAATGCAGAGAACAGCAGTGAGCCTATTTTGCCCAAAGTATAGGCACTGAAACGCGTTCTTCCATGTGTAATTATTTTTGGTACGTCCGACAAACACACAGAACCGTTTGTTTTATTGAGTTCGAAATAGAAGTGTTTTTCGTTGTTGACTTTTCGTTTTCTGTTTACAGTGTCCGACATGACCTGACTTGTGTGTGTGTGTGTGTGTGTGTGTGTGTGTGTGTGTGTGTGTGTGTGTGTGTGTGTGTGTGTTCAAATTCCCGTCCGGTCATCTTGGTTATGGTTTCCTAGGTTTTTCGTAAATCGCTTAAGAAGCGAATGCCTGGATGGTTCCTTTAAAAAGGACTCAGGTGAGTTCCGTCCCCACAGTGAGCTTGCGCTCAGTCTCTAATGAGCTCATTGTAGACGGGGCGTTAAAGCATAAACTCTCATGCGTTACGGCGTTCGTTGGTTAGTTTACCGTATATTCACTTGGCTTCATGTCTCGCTAAATTCCAATTCATTCACTGCAATTAGATATTTCACTCAAATCTGGCTTATGAACAGTAACTCAGTCTTTATCTACTAAGCTCTTGCATTCGTTGTTTATCACTCTAAGCAAACAGTACGTGATCTAAAAGACACGTGGACGCCTCGAGTGTATACCAACCACCTGCATTCTTTTTTAGATTTTAAAAATCACAAAATTTATACTAGAGCCACAAAGAATAGTTGGGTTAAAAGTAATCTCCATGTCTTATCGATTCTGGATTCCTCATTAAGGGGTTGAAATTTAAAGGACGTGATCTACTTACATGTTTTTCGGTATATTGATGTAAGTTGAATTGGTGCCTTATTTCTAAAAGCACTTTTATTACAGGTTTGGTTGAAAACAATCAGAAGTATTCTCAAAATATATGAATTACGTACAAAGTAGTTTCCATATTCACTACTCTCCCCTATATTCCCGTTCACGACTACTTGCAAATGGTCGTACAAAATACTTCCAGCCTCCCTCTACCATCCATTCTCCTCGCTGTACGTAAATTTCATCTTTGTTAAGGTAATAATACCTCTAGAAATGCAACCTGTTTTCTGATCCCTATGTTGGTTTATCTGGTAATTCTACACACACACACACACACACACACACACAATCTCTCTGCTGCTCGCTGAACAGTTACTTAACGGCATTCGCAACTCCCTCTACTGTAAGTCGAAACTGCTAATATTCACTGACTGCAAATTTTCCGTTTCCCACACACTAGAAGCGTAGTTGCCAAAACTGTTTACTGAAAGACCGTTCTTACTTTTCCTCTCAATTCAGTCTTCGTCTTCAGCTGTCCTAAATACTAAAACTCATCAGCCGGTCGTAAGACTTCGTTATTAATTCTTAGCATTTTCTTTTCGATATGAGGATGATATATCTCATCTATTATTGCAACAAATGGTCTTTCATTAAAAGTTACACGTTTTAAAATTTAAAAAAGTAAACCACCCAACTTACCAAAGTAAATAGTACCTTATTTTGAAGCTAAGACGTTGCAGTTAGGCTGTAAATAAAATATCGTTCCGATATCGACCACAGCCTTGAACACACTGACGCACACGACGTCCCCAATTATTACTCGCTCTGTCCCACATTAGTGGTGTTACGTCTGCAATAGCATGACGGCTGTTCGCCTCCAAATGTTACAAAGTTTGTGGCTTGTCAGTATAGGCGTGGCGTTTGATGTAGCCCCAGAGAGAGAGAGAGAGAGAGAGAGAGAGAGAGAGAGAGAGAGAGAGAGAGGGGGGGGGAATGAGCTCGCATAACTGAGCTGCAAATATGGTAAATTTTTTAAATGATTCGTAAGCGTTCAGGAAGCGTGAGGGGCTGCATTATGAAATTGAAAATTGTACTGCAGGTTTTCACACCTAGAAGCACTTTCGAAAATATGAAACTGAAATTTCAGTTTTAAAAAGTATCTTTCTTAATGAAAGAAAATTCAGATTTTCAGTCCTACTTCCAAACGAGCTCTCTTAAATTCTTCCATCTGCTTTTGCATTTATCTTCTGTAGAGATACACATTTCGATGTCATCCGTAAATCAGAAATGGTTATTTTTCCAGGTTTGGGAATCTAAAGATTTTCTCTACATCTTCTGAGAATAGTTTTTGTGATGCGCAATTAAAAATTGCGTGAATTCTCTTTCAATTTTGAATGCCTCATTATCTTGTGAAGACCAATGGAAGTTACAGCATTGACGTTCGCTGGAGCCTTGTTTTTCCGGGCGACACTAATCTGGAACTCTTTATTTATTTTTTTTTTATTTTTTTTAGCATAGTATCTGTGCAGTACTTGATATTCCAGAAGTAATAGGGGCATCAACCTACGAAGAGAATCATTAAATTTAAATTTAGCCAACCGACATACACGGACATGGACAGTACTGTTCCTTTCCCCTGTTTGCTGCGCATATAAAATGACATAAAAGAGAAGGAAAGTGGTCGTACACATTGACAGTTAGATGAACTACATAAAATGGATAAATGAGTTATTGAACATCACTGCTTAATTTGGCGTTGATGCATTTGCAAAGGTTTGGTTTAGTATGCTCCGGCATGGACGTTAATAACGTAAATGACTTGATGCGAAATGGCAATGACCATTGTTACGGTATGATTTCTGTGACGTAATTATCGCCATTCGTTCGTCTGCAAGTAATGATGATAGCGACGACGTATTAGCGTACGAAATTGGCGTCGCTATTTATGACAAATAGAGAAGCAACAACGCAGCTGGAAAAAATAACGGAAACAGCTTCGGTGGAACTCCTACTGGTGAAAGGACCCACGTGATTGGGCTGCACATAAACATACACAAATCTGTTTGCAAAACTGACTGCTTTATATCTGCTTAAATATAATGTGAAGAAATGTAACTCTTGTTAATCTGAAAATAAACATAACATGTATGTTTACGCCATTTAACGAATGTCATTGTAATTTTTTCTGAATTTCCGAATAACTAAATTTTTCAGTGTTCCGGATGACTGGCCGTCCCACCTAATAGGGACAAACGAGATTCCTCTGCATGTATTTTTAAACTATATTCTTCAGTATACTAACATGTTGAATCCATGCCTTGTTTCTCAAGGGCTGTCAATACAGATTTTCTGAAAACTTTTCCAAATTTTGTGAATCCCACACAAAATCTTAATTCCATATCACTGATAAAATCTGAAGTTTCGTTGACGACTTGCAAAGTCTATACGTTTCTTCGCCTGATTAAATTTTTAGACGACTGATAATGTTGGTGAGGACTACCTCTCGTAAGCTATTGAGAGAAGGCTGATAGATCTGTAGTTTTTAGGTCTTTGGTCTCCCTCTTGTTAAGTGGAACAATTAGCAGTAAAGAGCATTTTTTGGGAGAATGTCCTTTTTCGCAGTCATTCTGTAAATAATTTTGCGAGTTCGACCGACTAGTCAAGAACCAAATGGAATTGTAATTGAAGTTGACTATATTTTGACAAACCATAAACGAATCGCACTGGGTATGACCACCTTAGGCCACATTAGTATCTCGAGTGATCGTAGAGTAATAAGAGCAGAGTATAAGAAAGCATGTGAATGTATTTAAGATGTGGAGCAGTACTTTAATCATCCGGAAATTTCAAGACTTCATGGATCTAGACGAAAAGGGAAATCATTTAAAAAACACCTACAAACAGCTAAAAATGTTGCATGTATGAAGAAAGTGAAGAGAAGAAAATCAATGGGAACAAGTTACTGCATTTATTGTTGGTCTTCCCATCACGTCTTTAGCCTTCTTAGATCGCGGAATGCAGCGTGCGTGTATACTGACCCTGATAAACGTGCAACATTCATCTGTTCTACATGTCATCTGACGATATTCAGTGCTATGAAAGTATGGAAATATCCTTAGATGCGTCCCCCCCCCCCTCTCTCTCTCTCTCTCTCTCTCTCTCTCTCTCTCTCTCTCTCTCTCTCTCTCTCTCGTGTGTGTGTGTGTGTGTGTGTGTGTGTGTGTGTGTGTGTCGCCTGTAACCGTTAGAAAAAGTATTTTCAGAAGCATGGATTCCACATTTTTTAAACAAGGATCTTCATTAGAACTATAGATGCCTGTTGATACAGTCAGTCTTGTTATAAATTCGGTATAGTGTCTTTTCTTCGAAATACTTTTTATATTTTATTTTTTGGTAGCACGTACTATAACACATTCTTATAATTCTTTTCACATTCCATTCTCTTCCATGAGGGGAAAGGCAGATTGTTTGAGTCATATTATTTTGCCATTTTGGGCTGGATTTTGTGGTTCCAATTCCCTCAAATGGTGAACCTTACACCCAGGAAGGGAAACCTAGTTAATTTGGATAATGGACAGCTACAACCAACATCGAGCGGCCACTAAAAGGCACTGGGTCCAGAAAGTTTGCATCTTACATTTCATACTCAAATGCTTCTTTCACTCTTTTTTTTTATACGAAAAGTGCATCAAAAGGACGCTTCTTAGTTTCTGTGAACGAATCCACAAAGTATAACTACATTTTTTGCATTACAAGTTCCACTTTAGAACTGATTTTCTTCAGCGTCTTGTTATGCCTTTTCCTATAAAAAGGGATGAGAAAGGTATTATGTGGTGTATGTCTGGAATGAGAATGAGATACACAGCGATATTGCGACCAGAAATTTTGCAAGTCCGCTATACATTGGTTTTAAACGCCTATCAAAAACTCGTCGCTTCCCCCATTACTGGTCCGCGGGAATAACGATTGCTGTTAAGCTTCCATGTGAGCTCGAATAACTATAATTCTATCCCCAAGGTCTTCTCGCGGCATATATATTGGGCAATATATTGGGTGATCCTTCTAGGAACATACGCCCTCAGAACTTGAGCGGTAAACAACTCCGTCTGTTGCATCTGCCACTGGATTTGGCATTTTGGCTGAGCAGCACTAGCGCTTTCGTTCTTAGTAAATGAACCTGTGACGAAACACACCTCGCTTCCCAGGATGTTCCTCTATAAATTATATCTGGTACGGACCTCAGTATTGAAGTATAGGTCGAACGAGGGTTTCGTAAGCTACCTTGGTACTGGATGGACTACACTTCCTGAGCATTTTTTCAATAGATCTGTCCGGCATCTGCCTTACCTGCAGTTAGCGTAATGTTGTCGTCCCACTTCAAATCGCTCCGTAGCCATACTCCCAAATATTTAATGGATGTGTCTGCTCAAATGAATGAATGTTCTCCAGTCGTCTGATCATACATTAATGTCTCTGCCTTTTTATGCACAGTAACTTACGGTTGGGACATCTGCTAATCCCTGCACCGAGCGTCGATCCTCTCCAGGTGTTGAATTCGGCTACTGTTCTGTAGGGTTGCGACTTTTCCGTAAGCACCAGCATCATCCGCGGAAAGCCTCTTGCAACTTACGTTATCTATTAGATCACTCCCTATTATGATCTGTTATATCATTAAAAAAAAAAACGCATTCGTCCCGAACCGACTGTTGCGTGGATACATATAAACAGATTGGCTTACAGAGTTTTAGACCGTAAATTGCCTTGAGTCGTTAAAGCCTCTGATGATAACTGCAGCATTGAAAAACGAAACGTGAGGCAGAGAATTATGCTTTGGACCACTCCCTTCTGTCCATAAGTAAGCAGTAATCGTGCGGTTTTTTTTTTTTTTTCGATAGCATCTCTTCAGTCCAATCACACAGCTCGTCTGATATTCCATACAGTCGTCTTCTGTTCTTTAGGGCGTCTGGCGGTTATTTAGCCAAGCAAGCTACTATGCACATGATTTATTTCCGCGAGATAAAGTTACCATCAGCTGTTTTCTTAGCACCTGTCTTTTGTTGACCACGTGTGTAAAGTTGCACCACCAATCCCATTTGTTGGGTGTTGGGTGTTGCCCGTTAAATGAGACGACTGCATGGCAACAAATCAGAGCGCTGGAGGCAGGCGATGGTCAGCAGGCTCAGTTTCCGGAGGCTGGTCAGCCAGGCCAGCGCCGCTGCCACGCAGCGCCGTTCCTCCGGTAGCCGCTCTGCGTCTCGCGGCTGGCCGCGCCCACACAAAGGGGGGGACGCTCCCAGCAGTCGGGCTTCATTGACGACGCGTGGCGGCTGCACCAGCGCCGCCCATGACTGACTGCGTCTGACACCTGCGTAGAGACCGGCAGGGCAACCGGTTCTTCTGCCGCGCTACCTAAAGGCACTTAGCTGTACATCGGACGGTGTAACATTCACAGCTTACTTGAGTATGTCGAGTAACAAAGTCGCGCTGAACCGACCTGGGGAGAGAACAGCATCACAAGACACAACGAAGAAATGTGTTCAGAAACGTGAAATTCTGATCCCTGCCGCATACTGGCAATGAAAGAATTCATTGGCGAGAAATAATATTTTAACTAAGGCCAGCGTTCGAACCTGGGTCTTCGGCGCCCGTTGGTACATCTGCACAGACTAAAAAAGCACACCTCCATCCATCCCTCCCTCCCTCCCTCCATCCATCCATCCATCCATCCCTCCCTCCATCCATCCATCCATCCATCCCTCCCTCCATCCATCCATCCATCCATCCCTCCCTCCCTCCCTCCCTCCCTCCCTCCCTCCCTCCCTCCCTCCCTCAGCCCAAAGTCCCATTTGCTGCACACTACCAAAGTAGCGTACCTTACAATTTTTTCCTCGTCGCATCACGCGAAGTCCCTCTGGTGGTCGGGCGAAGTGTGCTGTGCCGCATATACAGTGGTCGAAATATTTATTGCATCACCTCATACAATTAACTATTGTTTTACGATAATTGCATAATTGAGCTGAATTTGCCTGATTCCTCTTGATTTCTATGAGAAATGAATATACACAATAATTTTTGCCAATTTGCTTTTATTCTTAATTTTTGTTTCTATCAAAATATTTGTTTTTTGTAATTTAACACTTTCTTGAAAATGAGTAAGTGGATAGTGAGCTATTCTGTTTGCTGTTCTGAAATATGAACATTAATGTTGGAAGAAACACTGCATATTAATGTTGTAACATAACACTGATGGATTTTAGTGTTTGTATTGCCTCATATGAACACAATGTTGCATTAGTACTTTGTTGCTCCATCACGCACCTTAATCAACGCTTGGCATCGTGAAGGCATTGAAAGAATTAACTTCTTAATGTACTCCTCACTCAGTTCATGAAAGCGCGCGCACTCACACGTACACAAAGGTCTCCAACAGATCCCGATTATTCAGTGGCTTCTTTTTGTTAGCATTTCCCATAACCTTCCAACAGTTCTCAATAGGATTGAGATCAGGGCTGTTTCCAGGCCACTCTAATACTTGAACCCCATTTTGTCGAAGGAAAGATTTTGCCTAAAATGTAGAAGTACGTGGTAATTAACGAAGAGAATAATCTGCTTCGTATTTGGTACAAATATTAGTTATAGGACTCACCTTCAAAGCTCCATGGCAAGGAGCGGAGTCATCTTGGAAAATGCCATTGGAAACCTCTCCAAACTGGTATCTAATGGTTGGCATAAGCTTCCTTTCAAGGGTGCTTATGTACACATCTGCGTTGATAGTGCCATTGATGAAGTCCAGACGACGTACTCTGTGACTATCTGTCCTTGTGGGTGTTCGACTGTATGCGTTATGCATGACGACAAAAATTCTTCACCTTTTCTTCAACGCACGAACACTTTCCCATTTGAGCCATTCATATTAAATTTGGACTCGTCTGAAAAGATTACTTTTTCCACATCTCTGGCGTCCATGTCGCATGTGTCTTTGCTCATTGTAGTCGCTGTTGTCGCATTATCTTGGTCAATAAAGGCTTCCTTCTAGGACAACGGGCTGAGCGTCCAGCCTCCAGTAGCCTATTTCTAATAGTTCTACTGGTTACTTAGATTTCGCACATTTCTTCCCAGTCTCTCTTTAGTTCAGCTGATGACAGGCGACGATCGTTGAGCGAAAGCTTTTTCAGTACCATGTTCTGTTTGGTAGTAGACGCCCTTTTCCGACTTTTTAAAAATACAATTTACTTCAGTATTTAGTAATTATCTAATTACGCTCCTTTGAGCATTAACGATCTATAAAAATCTCTGACGATAATAATAAAAGCTGTGGCAGGTTCAAGTAAAACAAGAATAAAAAAATTCTGGAGAGTATAAAAACATGTAGTTCATACTTTCCTCACAATAGAAACTGTTACGCTTAAACCATGTTATATTCCACAAAACAGTGGGGAGAGGAGGGGAGGAAGTAATAGTCCCTCGCCACCTCCGTCCTTCCAAGGCACTCTCTTGCCTTATGCTGACTCACTGCAAAACGTTGTTGAGCTCCTCCTGAATCTTCTATCGTCTGCGGTGTGTTGCTGGTCCTCTTCAAGCTATAAGTCTCTATGTTGAGGTGATAAGGGAAAAAGCAATATATGACGGCGTTCCTAATGATCTCCGCTCATCCATAGCAAGTACGGGCACATTCAGCATATACTTTAATAAAAACAACATAATTCACATTAAAACGCAAAAATATCAATCGCCTACAATATTGCCGGCCAATAAGGTAATAACGTACGTACATACGTGGCCTAAGTATGTAAAAGAAATGAAAAATGCAACCTTTATGGGTGTTTTCTCACTGCGAGCGTACATAAAGTTAAAATACTCCAGCATAACGATGGTAGACAATGAAAACCTAGCTCTATTCTGTTAAGTTTTACAGACATGGTTATTGATATATGAAAGAAATCCTTCACTTTCAAATCTCTTCGATAATGGAGTTACTGGAATCATGAGATTTCACACACAGATGGAATAAAGAGGTTTTCATTGCCTACCGTCGATAAGTATTGAAGTGGAAAAACACATCGCTTGGTCAACACCTTCATTCAAATAGGATGCATGTAAACGACCTTAGGAACAGAGTTGTCCATTTGAGATATGAAAAACGCTATTTGGCCTTCGGCGCTGCCCCGTACAGCCATGACTGTGTACAATAAAAAAATGAAAATAAGGAAAGATATTGATACGTCTTGTCCATGAAAGATTGTGAAGATTACGAGTGGTTCAAATCACACGATGCATATTGCTCAAGAAAACACTGACGATCAGACAACAGATACTTAACAAATGTTTCGGTTAAGGCTGAGGGGAAAATAGTGTTCTCAGGCTTCAACAACATAAAACTCAATTTAAATTTTTAGATAATTTTCTCAAATATCTGTGTACATTTTGAATGCTTAAGGCCAGAAGACACTGAATGTTAACAGAATGGGCATTTTCAGCCTTTTAAGCTGTGTACAGTATTCTTCCTGTCTCACGTCCCTCTTGCATTAAAAATATGTTTTCACTACAATACTTACCCTTGTTTGTACTTGAACCTGCCATAACTTTTTTGCTTGATAAAAACTAAGGAGATGAAATTAAATTAGCTAATTGCTGAATAATGACACAATTTCTTCTGAAGACCTGAAACGCTCTTGACTCGTCCTCGAAGATCCCCGTGGCATCACGCGATGACTCACTCGCAACCGCAAATCCAAGGACTCCTACCGATGTGCGACGAGCGAAACTATTTATGCCGCGCATTGCATCACTGAAGCGTAAGAAGACGCTTATAGGCAGATCCGGATCGATTGTCGTCGCTGCTGTACTTGCAAAACAGTCTAAGGGTCACGAGCCATGCTTTGACCAGCGAAACAAGGCGCAAAAAGGCCGTGCTCAAAACTTAATTGAAGTTTATAAAGCCAGTAAACCAGAGCCAGCAAGAGTGCCCAATGGGTAGAGAGATTTTGCAGTCAGTGCCGTCTTTGTCACTGTTCTACATTAATTACAGATCACCTCTCTTATGTACAGTATATCCTGCGTTGTCGTTCCATAGAATAGAACGCATTACATATTCACGATATTTTCTTACTTTCGCCGTATTCCTCCCGTGTCTGTCTACCTCTCTTCTGTTCATGTAATATAATTAGCGAGGTAATCTTATTAAATAAGTGGTACAGTGTTCTATTTTCCCATTTAGCTTTTTCCACTAGTAATTTTATCGATTTCGTGTTGTTTGGTCTGTTCCGTAACCCTGCTCTTCTGTATGTTACAATTTTTATCTAAAATGGTCACAAGATCGTCTCAGAATCACTGTCGTCTCTTAACCATTTCCTGTTTAATAGTTTAAATTTAACCTTTACGACACACACACACACACACACACACACACACAGTGGCTGCTGCATCACAGTTAATGAACTGTAGCGCTGTTAACAGTATGACTCCGCCGGCAATGTAATCTAGTTCACTTTATATTTTAAGTATGTGCGACGATGCTAAACTGACTTTGTGTGTGTTTTTTGAAGATGCCACTGTGACTTCGTTATAATAAGACACGTTTTGAAGCTGTTATGCCTAGTCATACTTCAAGCCCATGTTTTCCAAATCTATGGACGTAATACTTGTCTTCATGACCTATTTTGTGTTAAGAGGATACTGTCCACTAATTTGATTTTCGCAGTTTTTGCTGCAGATCTGAAGTTGGTTATCGTTGACCAAACCGCTATTACAAGGGCCAAGCAATTTTGTGATCGTAGGCGGAAATAAAAGAAATTCCTTCTACACTTTCTGTATCACTGTTCTATTCGCGACTACGTCACAGATCGTGGCTTAAAGCTTTCTCCTTCTCTTTCTCCACTTCAGCCATACGAATGTGGAACAAACTACCCTGTAACCTGCATCTCATCTAAAACCACTCTGCATTCAAGAGGAGATTAAAGCTTTATCTACTATTGTCGGCGTAGCTTCCCTCTCGGTGTGTTCCAGTTCTCCCCGCCTGCTTCCCCGCCCCCCCCCCCCCCCCCCCGCCCTCGCCAAACAGTGAAAGAATATCTGTCACGTTGTAAACACTCTTTCTTCCTCCCATTTCCTTTGCTAATCATAGTGTATTATTTCTCGCTCTTTCTCTGACCAGTCAGCTTAATCTCCGCATTGATTATTTCTGTGCCTTTGTCTTAAGTTTGTCATAACTGACATTCGACAAGACTGTCAAGAAATTGCTTAATGTTAACAATACTGTCATTTCTTCAGTTTCACGTAATTTCTGTACGTATTATAATCTATTGGTCTTCCTCCTCCTCCTTCTTCTTCTTCTTCTTCTTATTATTATTATTATTATTATTATTATTATTATTATTATTATTATTATGAAGATTATAATACATTGCTCATGTGCTATATAAATTGTAATGTTGACTAAGGATATCTGGTTAGATGGAAGAGATGACCTGAAGTCCCTAACGTTGCCACGTGAAACGTATTGTCGTCGTATTCAGTCCTGAGACTGGCTTGATACAGGTCTCTATTGCTACTATATCCTGTGCAAGCTTCTTCATATCCCAGTACCTACCGTAACCTACATCATCCTGAATCTGCTTAGATTAGATTAGATTAGATTAGATTAGATTAATACTAGTTCCATGGATCATGAATACGATATTTCGTAATGATGTGGAACGAGTCGAATTTTCCAATACATGACATAATTAGGTTAATTTAACAACATACTTAAGTTAATATAACAACTTTATTTTTTTGTGTTTTTTGTTTTTCTTTATTTTTTATTTTTATTTTTTTAATATTTTTTTCTTTTTTTTTTCTTAATTTATATCTAAAAATTCCTCTATGGAGTAGAAGGAGTTGTCATTCAGAAATTCTTTTAATTTCTTCTTAAATACTTAGTGTATTCATCTCTTGGTCCTACCAACTGATCCCTTCTTTTAGTCAAGTTGTGCCACAAACTCCTCTTTTCCCCAATTCTATTCAATACCTCCTCATTAGTTATGTGATCTACCCATCTAATCTTCAGCATTCTTCTGTAGCACCACATTTCGAAAGCTTCTATTCTCTTCTTGTTCAAACTATTTATCGTCCATGTTTCACTTCCATACATGGCTACACTCCATACAAATACTTCCAGAAACTACTTCCTGACACTTAAATCCATACTCGATATTAGCAAATTTCGCTTCTTCAGAAACGCCTTCCTTGCCATTGCCAGTCAATATTTTATATCCTCTCTACTTCGACCGTCAGTTATTTTGCTCTCCAAATAGCAAAACTTCGTTACTGCTTTAAGTATCTCATTTCCTAATCTAATTCTCCCAGCATCACCCGACTTAATTCGACTACATTCCATTATCCTCGTTTTGCTTTTGTTGATGTTCATCTTACATTCTCCTTTCATCTTATATTCTCCTTTCAAGACACTGTCCATTCAGTTCAACTGCTCTTCCAGGTCCTTTGTTGTCTCTGACAGAATTACAATGTCATCTGCGAACCTCAAAGTTTTTATTTCTTCTCCGTGGATTTTAATACCTACTCCAAATTTTTCTTTTGTTTCCTTTACTGTTTGCTCAATATACAGACTGAATAACATCGGGGAGAGGCTACAGCCCTGTCTCACTCCCTTCCCAACCACTGCTTTCCTTTCATGCCCCTCGACTCTTATAACGGCCATCTGGTTTCTGTACAAATTGTAAATGGCCTTTCGCTCCCTGTATTTTACCCCTGCCACCTTTAGAATTTGAAAGAGAGTATTCCAGTCAACATTGTCAAAAGCTTTCTCTAAGTCCACAAATGCTAGAATCGTAGGAATCGTAGGTTTGCCTTTCCTTAATCTGTTTTCTAAGATAAGTCGCAGGGTCAGTATTGGCTCACGTGTTCCAATATTTCTACGGAATCCAAACTGATCTTTCCCGAGGTCGGCTTCTACCAGTTTTTCCATTCGTTTGTAAAGAATTCACGTTAGTATTTTGCAGCTGTGACTTATTAAACTGATAGTTCGGTAATTTTCACACCTGTCAACACCTGCTTCCTATGGGATTGGAATTATATTATTCTTGAAGTCTGAGGGTATTTCGCCTGTCTTACACATCTTGCTCAGCAGATGGTAGAGTATTGTCATGACTGGCTCTCCCAAGGCTATCAGTAATTCAAAGTGAATGTTGTCTACTCCCGGGGCCTTGTTCCGACTCAGGTCATTCGGTGCTCTGTCAAACTCTTCACGCAGTATCATATCTCCTATTTCATCTTCATCTACATTCTCTTCCATTTCCACACTATTGTACTCAAGCACATCGCCCTTGTATAGACCCTCTATATACTCCTTCCACCTCTCTGCTTTCCCTTCTTTGCTTGGAACTGGGTTTCCATCTGAGCTCTTGATATTCATACAAGTGGTTCTCTTTTCTCCAAAGGTCTCTAATTTTCCTGTAGGCAGTATCTATCTTAGCCCTAGTGAGATAAGCCTCTAAATCCTTACATTTGTCCTCTATCCATCCCTGCTTAGCCATTTTGCACTTCCTGTCTATCCCATTTATTAATTTATATCGGCTTTGCAGTTGTCATCAGTAAAAAAAAAGAAAGAAAAACCGCCCCTGTAGTGGAAGACGTTAACGCACGCCTATGTTTTGGTGGTCGATTCGGTAGTCAGTCAGTTCGAATGAAATTTTCACTACCAATATTTGACCGTCAGAGGGAGGGGAGGTGGTGTGTAAAGTTCCTGATCGATAGACTTCGCGCCAATGCTCTGGATTAAATTACAAACTTCCTGCAATGTTATCAGGAAGTGAGGGCTTGTAAAGCTGCCGATGGTGATGCGTCCTTCAGATGGAGACGTTAAACCTGAAAGCCTCCTTAGTGCTATTCGAGACGAGTAGGCTATCGGCTAGCACTGGGGTTCGCCCTCTCCCATCATCGTCGTGCAGAGACATACCACCAGCATACACAGCAAGCCATTACACTCGTGTACACACAAGACACAACTCTCAGGTGTCCGAAAGCGGCCATGTATGTGGAGGAAGAAATCTACATTTACATCGATTCTCCGCAGTCCACCTTACGGTGCGTGGCGAAGGGCACCCCGTACCACTACTAGTAATTTCCTTTCCTGTTTCACTCGCAAATAGGACGAGGGAAAAACGCCTCTACATGCCTCCCTATGAATCCTGATTCTCGTATCTTATCGTCCTTAGGCACTGCGTATGTTGGAGGCAACAGAATCGTTCAGCAGTCAGCTTCAGATGCCGGTTCTCCATTTTCTCAACAGTATTCCTCGGAAAGAACGTCATCTTCCCTCCAGGGATTCCCAATTGAGTTTCCGAAGCATATCCGTAACATTTACGTGTTGTTCGAACCTACCAGTAACAAATCTAGCAGCCAGCCTCTGTATTGCTTCGATGTCTCCCTTTTAGTCTAACCTGATACGGTTCCCAAACACTGGAGTAGTACTCAACAATACGTCGCACTACGTCGTATATACGGTCTCCTTTATATATGAACCACACCTTCTCAGAATCCTCATAATAAGCCGGTCGACCATTCGCCTTTCCTACCACAATCCTCACATGCGCATTCCATTTCATATCGCTTTGCAACGTTATGCCCAGATATTTAAACGAAGTGACTGTGTGACGCAGGACGTTACTAACGCTGTATCCGAACGTTACGGGTTTGTTTTCTATTCATGAGCATAAACGTATATTTTTCCACATTTAGAGCTAGCTGTCAGTCATCACACAAACTAGAAATTTTGTCTCAGACATCTTGAATCTTCCTACAGCCACTCGACGGCGACACCGTACCGTACACCACAGCATCATCAGCAAACAACCGCAGATTGCTCCCCACTCTGTCCGCAAAATAATTTATGTATATAGAGAATAATAGTTGTCCTGTCACACTTCCCTGGGGCACTGCTGACAGAACCCTTGGCTCTGAACACTCACGGTCGAGGACAATATACTGGGTTCTGAAACTTTAGAGTCACCCACATACTTGTGAACCTATTCCATATGCTCTCATACCTTCTTTAACAGCCTCCAATGGGGCACCGTGTGAAACGCTTTCCGGAAATCCAGCCTGTTGCCCTTAATGCACAGTTCTCGGTATATCGTGTGAGAAAAGGGCAAGCTGAGTTCAGCAAGAGCGATGTGAAAGGATTCTGTAGCAAACCGATGTTAGGGATAGTGTTCTGCAATTTCAGGAGTTAATTCTTTTGCGCTTCTTATACACTGGAGTCACCCTCGCTCTTCTCCGGTCGCTCGGGACTTTACGCCGGGCGATAGATATGCGATAAATGCAAGCTAAGTATTGGGCCAATGCCGTAGAGTACTCCATGAAAAACCGGATTAGGATTCCATCCGGACTTAGTGACTTATTTGTTTTCAGCTCCTTTAGTTTGTTCTCTAATCCAGGGATGTCGTCCATACGGGAGTCTGTTCGATGGTCAAACGACGGTATGTTTGTACGATTTTCCTGCATGAACGATTTCTTGAACGTGACATTTAAAACTTCGGCTTTCGTTTTGATGCCTTCAACTGCCACACCAGGCTGGTCAACAATTGACTGAATGAAAGCCTTAGACCCACTAAGTGATTTTACATGGGACCAGAATATTCTCGGGTTCTGTGCCAGATCTTTTGCTAAGGTGTGACTGTGATACTAGTTGTGTGCTTCAAGCATAGATTTTTCACTGACACACGAATCTCTACTAACCTATGCCTGTCGATATTATCGCCTCCTCGTTTGAAAAAATGCAGCAGCCTCTGTTTTCTCAGTATTTGCCGAATCTCGTTACTGTACCATGGTGGGTATTTTCCAGCCTTTATCCGTGATTTCACTTCACCCTCGTAGTGAGATGCTAACAGCTGCTTATCTGCTCTTACTAGCAAAAACACTCTCCTAACCTTCGTAATTAAGTTTCGTAACCATAGTCGTTATATCATGATCGCTAATCCCCGTTTGTATACTGACGTCGATAATGATCGGCCTGTCTGTAGATATAACGGCTAAGATGTTACCATTGCTGGCCGAGCGGTTCTAGGCGCTTAAGTCTGGAACCGCTACGGTCGCAGGTTCGAATCCTGCCCCGGGCATGGATGTGTGTGATGTCCTTAGGTTAGTTAGGTTTAAGTAGTTCTAAGTCCTAGGGGACTGATGACCTCAGCTGTTAAGGCCCATAGTGCTCAGAGCCATTTGTTACCATTGCGCGTGGGGTGTCAAACTAGCTGCTCAAGACACGTTTTCAGAAAACGTGTTTAAGACTATTTCTCATGACTCTTTCTGTGCCTTCTGCAATGAATCCATAGACGCCTGTGTATACTCTGTAGGTTAAAGTCGCCTCCAACTAGTATTACATGATCTGGGTGTTCACGCGCTGCTGACCATAGACATTCTTTGAATGACTCTAGCACTGTCGCAGCAGAACCGGGTGACCGGTAAAAACATAGAATAATTAACTTGGTTTCACCTACACCTGTTATAAGCGACCAGATAACTTCACTGCCAGACTCAAGTTCGACCTCATTAGAGACAATATTTTTGTCATATGCAATGCTCACTCCCCACTCCTGTGGCCTCAAATCTGTTCTTTCCGATATACTTTCATGACACTAAATATCTCAGAGCTTTCCACTTTGGGTTTCAGCCACCTCTCGGTTCCGACAATAATTTGAGTGCGAGAACTTTCCTGGCGGGCATTAAATTCCGGAACTTTGTTACGAATACTTCGACAATTTAGTGATAAAACTTTGTCAGTCGAAGAGTCTCTTCTCTGAACACGGTCTGACTTCCCTTGCTGTGTATAGGCTGGCGAGTGTCCACAATAGCACCTCAAGCTACCGCCGAGCCTACAAAACCCTCATGTGCATTCCACAAGACCTCTGCTACGTGAGTAGCTGCTTCCTTTGTGTAATGAACTGACTTGCCAAGGGGAGTCCTAAAAGTCCCCCTACCGCTGACGCAGGTCTAAAAATTTTCAAATACCGTCAGAGTCGACGAATCTTTTGGTTGAGACCCTCCACTTGGCTCTAAATAAAAGGACCTCGATCAACTCTGGGAACGATGCTGCAAATTGCGAGCTCTTCTAGCACCCAACGTGTGAGGCCAACAGCCTTCACCACTTCCGGCAGCCGCCTGTATGAACTGAGGATGGCTTAGAACACATGTGACGCGGGTCGTTGGTGCCGACGTGAGCCTCAAACTGCAGACGACTGCACGCTAGATAGCCGCAGGAAGGGCGCGTCCTCATTTCCGATTAGGCCCCCGGCTGACATCGAGTGCACATTGGATTTCTTTCCAGTCCTGAACGCGGGTGACCAGCTGTTTACTCACAGGCGAGGCCAAACGACCAGTCTCCACCTTGGCTCTCAGCCTCAAAGAGCGCGAACGCGTTGCCATCTGACAATCTGTTGTGAGGGCGGATCCTGCGTCGGGTACACTAGGAGGTAACTTAACTTGGTAGCAGAACCTGTGGGCGAAACAAGCGACACTTGGTGTCCCATGCGACGCGCCAGATTCTCGGCCACCGCTATACCCCGAGGAAACAGCCTGAAGGTGATTGACCGTAGCCAAAAGTGTATTCGGCTGTTCGCAAACTGCGGCCAGCTCCTGCATCCGCACACAGCATGCACACATCCTACTCATCCTAGCCAGACTAACTGAAGAAATAAACTATAAAATCAGACAGGATCGTAGATAAGCAACTTGTTACCCCCGTGATGAGTCACCAAAGGACGCTGATGTAGTTGGCTGTTCAAAATTAATGAGAACAGAGCTACAGACTGAGCGAATTTACTCTTAAATCCTAGTTTACACCTTTTAAATAGAAACGCGCGCGAAATGTAATAAATACAGCACAGGGAAAAGACAGGAAATGATCACTTAACTTGCCACTCTGTAGATTTGTAACCTCAGAGAGCTGAAGCCTTAATGACTTAGTAAAAAGGACAGACGCTTGCTTCAACACAAAATTTCTCTCTTTCCATCCAAGCAACAGCGTCCGTAGTTCCAGTTCAAGTGGTTAGCATCGCTACCTCTATATCGCAGGGTCCCGGGCTCGATTCCTGGCCGGTTCGGAGATTTTCTTCCTTCAGAAACTTGGGTATTTGTTACTCTAATCATTTCACCTCATCTTTGTTAACGCGCAACCCGTCGAAGTGAAATGGCATATACCAAAGACATTGACTTTTATGATCTAATCCGACCAAAGATCACTCGTCTCTTCAGCAAGTCAAAAGGCCTCATTTCGATAAATAAAAAGATGGAAAAAACCCGAAGTCGTGGAAAACACACTGGCTCCTACGTCTTCCTAGTAGGCTCCGACCCCAACTGTCAACTTGCATTGTGAATCTCTCCCACAGCTCACTCTATGCCTCCTAGGGAAAAATAAGCGTTTGGACTTCACATGGGACAAAGCCAAATTGCGCACGACGTGCGGCCCTAACAGCCAAGAGGACGTCACTGCTGCGAGTTCATCAGTCGGAACGGACTCATAAGAAATAAAGTCTCTACTTGTCTTACAACACGGGGTGTTTCAAAAAAAGTGACCTGATTTCGGAACTTCGTATTTATTTATAAAAATACTACAAACCTGGTATAAAGTGCAAAATACTCACAAAATCTTAGTTTCAGCTATGCTATTACAAATGCTCTTGTGTGTCCAGATGCAGCACAATCATCTAGACGATAACGAAATTCGTCATAAACTTTACACAATGAACTTGCTTTTACGCAAGTTATCACAGCTGATATTTTTTGCATTTATTCTTTGCCACGAGATAAAGGGGGAGATGAACACACTTTCCTTCACACATCCCCACAAGAAGAAGTCACATTGTGTAATGTCAGGCGATCTTGGAGGCCAAGAATGCAGGAAAGTGTCTCGGGGTCCCAACGCGGCCTTTCCAGCGTAGAGCTGTCTTCAAATACTGCAGAATAGGCTTTCCGCGTAACTTCAGGAAGACTCCGATGACTTCATTTTCCAATAGTACGGAGCTCTATCACACTGGCACAAGAACGTACGTCAGTTTCTCAATGACACTGTGCCTCAATGCTGGATAGGGAGCACCGGACCCTGAGACATAGCCCCACATTCTTGGCCTCCAACATCACCACGCATGACTCCTTGCTGGTGGTTTTTTCCCTTCTGAATCTGTGAAGGACAGTATTTTCATCTCCCCTTTCACTCGCGATATAGAAACTGCGAAACAGCAGCCATAATTTCTGTAAAAGCAGATACATTGTGTAAAGTTGGTGACTAATTTAGCTATCGTCTACATGTTGTTCGCGCCGCTGCAATTGGGCACACAGAGCATTTGTAATAGCATTGCTAAATCTTAATAGATTTTGTATTTTGCTGTCCATCCCATGTTTGTAGGATGTTTTATCAATAGATACGGAGTTTCGAAATCAGGTCATTGTTTCTCAGACATCCTGTAGGTACCAGAATATCATACCTCCGCACCATCGTTTCAATAGGCTCCGGTATGAAATGGTAAAAATCAATCCAACACTTTTCTGCTCTAATTTTTTAATGTTTTCTATGCATTTCACCCTCGAGGTAGAGCGGGCTGTTATGAGTAATGACGCATGGTACTCAGGGACTTAACAACCAAATACCAGGCGAGTGAGAGGGAGTTTCCAGTTAGTGATAAGTGAGAAAATATTCGAGGCTTTGTCGGTTAAGCGTATCTACCCATGGCTGCAGGTAACGTATCAGATTCGCCTGTCTTACTAAAAACAAATGGAAGACATTGAGTTCCCAAAAGATGATGCTGTAGTGTAATTATTTCTTTAATACCTCTTGATTTTTTTATAGCTTAGCTACATAAAGTTGAAAAGCTCAAGAAAAGCTAAGATTTCTAGTTAATTTGGCTACTGTAGCCACTCGATTATGGTTTTCCCCACACTCTTATCCAGCGCTGAGTCCGGGCAGTGATTTTGCGTCTAAAAGTGCGGACATGACAAAGAGCAATATGTATACCAAGTACTCCCCGTCCCACCGTAGTTCCATTCAAGTAACGTGACCCGCGATTCGAATGGTTTTACATTGTTTTGAAACGAGTTGACGAAGATCAACCGCAAGAAGCTATTGCGTAAACGAAAATGTCATTTAATGTTCATGTAGACAACTATTTCCCGTTCGAAGGAAACAGTGGGAATTGGACAAGGTTAGATTTTGGTGTTGAGGTAATATGTTATTTCATTCTTATTCAAATGCAGCGTAACATTATTTATCGCGTGTCGCTTAATATTTGTACAGCACGTTTGCGCATAAGACACGCTTTCCGTCGGTTTGTTTTCATCGGTCTTCTGGGTGATTACTAACTTGCTTTCATGCTTTTTATATGTATTGGAACAACTACCCTTTATAGATGTTTACTGAGACACGTGTACGCCGAAAAACTGAAGCCTGCCTCCGTCATATTGCTGTCTCGTGGTGGAGCTTTCGTATTGCATTGCTGCTGTTTGATCTCACTTAAAACAGGAATAAAACGTTCAGCTGTTGGCACGATTTACACCTTTAAAAGATTATCTGCTGTCTTATGAGTAATACTCATCCATGAAAGTATGTTGTTTCAAAGTACAAACTCAGAACTGCATTTCAGTTCTACTCCATAACGATAAGAGGGTAGGTTTAACAGAGGACTTCGAAGCAGAAACTGTGACTCCCCAAGATGCGCACAGGCTTCAACTGTTACGTGCTCGGCGTAGATAAAACCATCTCCCTATAACATCCTTGCTAACGACAGCTATTCGAAGAGATTATTTGAACCACAGAGGTTAAATATCATAGTGGCTTTCTAACTGCCATTTTTTTCTGGGTAAAAAGTATGTTAGTATGCCGCAGCTCCTTCAGAAAATTTTATCAACTTGCCGTTTGAAGACAATTCCGCGGTTTAACGATTGACTACTGAATATCATTGTGCGTCAGTATCCGTCAGTGTGGCATATTAGCTGATACCTTTTACTCCAGGAAACATGGCAGTTCAATTCGCCCAAAACATGACGTCTGTATAGGAACGTATAACTCCCCACGAAATTTAAACTTCTTGATTTGAAGTGAACTGTGTGTGTTCGTTGTTAATGGTCTACTTTTCGGGGCCTCTTGGGCTATATACAGAGCCTAAATAAATAATACGTACGCGCTGTTATAAACTTCCGTCTATGGACCGTGTTTTCTTACTTGGACTTCACGCATTTACGCAGATTGAAGCGCTACGTGGTGACAGTACGGCTGTGAACGTTGTTGCGTAGTGATGTGGTAGGAGACAGAGCTCATGAGAACTTTTATTTCGTAAATACATTAACGAAGCAACAAGCAGAAGCTCAACTCAGTAAAATACACTCCTGGAAATTGAAATAAGAACACCGTGAATTCATTGTCCCAGGAAGGGGAAACTTTATTGACACATTCCTGGGGTCAGATACATCACATGATCACACTGACAGAACCACAGGCACATAGACACAGGCAACAGAGCATGCACAATGTCGGCACTAGTACGGTGTATATCCACCTTTCGCAGCAATGCAGGCTGCTATTCTTCCATGGAGACGATCGTAGAGATGCTGGATGTAGTCCTGTGGAACGGCTTGCCATGCCATTTCCACCTGGCGCCTCAGTTGGACCAGCGTTCGTGCTGGACGTGCAGACCGCGTGAGACGACGCTTCATCCAGTCCCAAACATGCTCAATGGGGGACAGATCCGGAGATCTTGCTGGCCAGGGTAGTTGACTTACACCTTCTAGAGCACGTTGGGTGGCACGGGATACATGCGGACGTGCATTGTCCTGTTGGAACAGCAAGTTCCCTTGCCGGTCTAGGAATGGTAGAACGATGGGTTCGATGACGGTTTGGATGTACCGTGCACTATTCAGTGTCCCCTCGACGATCACCAGTGGTGTACGGCCAGTGTAGGAGATCGCTCCCCACACCATGATGCCGGGTGTTGGCCCTGTGTGCCTCGGTCGTATGCAGTCCTGATTGTGGCGCTCACCTGCACGGCGCCAAACACGCATACGACCATCATTGGCACCAAGGCAGAAGCGACTCTCATCGCTGAAGACGACACGTCTCCATTCGTCCCTCCATTCACGCCTGTCGCGACACCACTGGAGGCGGGCTGCACGATGTTGGGGCGTGAGCGGAAGACGGCCTAACGGTGTGCGGGACCGTAGCCCAGCTTCATGGACACGGTTGCGAATGGTCCTCGCCGATACCCCAGGAGCAACAGTGTCCCTAATTTGCTGGGAAGTGGCGGTGCGGTCCCCTACGGCACTGCGTAGGATCCTACGGTCTTGGCGTGCATCCGTGCGTCGCTGCGGTCCGGTCCCAGGTCGACGGGCACGTGCACCTTCCGCCGACCACTGGCGACAACATCGATGTACTGTGGAGACCTCACGCCCCACGTGTTGAGCAATTCGGCGGTACGTCCACCCGGCCTCCCGCATGCTCACTATACGCCCTCGCTCAAAGTCCGTCAACTGCACATACGGTTCACGTCCACGCTGTCGCGGCATGCTACCAGTGTTAAAGACTGCGATGGAGCTCCGTATGCCACGGCAAACTGGCTGACACTGACGGCGGCGGTGCACAAATGCTGCGCAGCTAGCGCCATTCGACGGCCAACACCGCGGTTCCTGGTGTGTCCGCTGTGCCGTGCGTGTGATCATTGCTTGTACAGCCCTCTCGCAGTGTCCAGAGCAAGTATGGTGGGTCTGACACACCGGTGTCAATGTGTTCTTTTTTCCATTTCCAGGAGTGTATTCTGAGCTACATCATGTCGTTTAATTTCTTGGAGAGAACCAACGTTTCTGCGGAGGATATGATCATAGGAAAATGTAGCCTCTGTGTAGGTACGATTCACTCCCTGACTCGCTACTAATGTAAGTAAACGTAAATCTCCGTGTGGTTCCGCGCAGGGAGGAGGGTGTGAAACTGAATGCTGAAAAAGACGTTTTTCAGCATTATATCTTACGGCGATTTCGACAGCGGGACGGCACCAGTCGGAACGGAAATGACTCCAACGTTCAGAAAAGTGTGACGTCACACCTGTGCATGGGATCACTTGGGTACTGAATTGTGCTAAGGCCAGTAGCGAGCCAAGAGGTGAATCGGAGCTTCACAGAAGCAACGACCGCTCTTGGTGATGTCCTCTGCAGATGGGGGACTAAACATTGTATTTCTCCAAGAACTTCATTCAGTCACGGGGTAATAGCCCGGAATTGTTGCTAGGTACAGCCTGGTAAGGCATTCCAAAAAAACGGTTTGGACAACTTCACTGGACTGTGCGTCCCAGGATACGAAGGCTGCGTGAATGCTGCCAATACCACGGGACCTGGTGACAAAGCCCTGCGTGCAAATGTCTCCAGAAGACGTCCGAAAACCCACCACGTGACACCTGTGGTTTCGTCGACGGTGGGTTGCGTTGATGTGCTTTCGGTACCGCAGTCTGTCTTTATATTAAATATATTCACAGTGGAATTTAATCCGAGAGGATGCAGAAAGCAAGTCATAACTCTTACTAGAAGCATTCTTGGAGTCATACTCTGCAAAGGTTGCCTGAAATCTACATACATATCCCACCCTGTGGCACGTCTGCCGGCCAGTCTTGGCAGCGATTGTTAAGGACCGAGTAAGATCACTTGGCGTCTGGGCCGTCATTGTCCTCCTGACATCACCCGAACTGCGAACTGTAGGCTCAGATCGGATCAGCATACTGAATTACAAGTCATTCGTACAATGACCCTGTCTTTTAATAGGTACCTAGATGTAAAGACGCCTGCCCTGGTGGTCAATGTGGCTTCATATGTTTAGCTTGGTAGTTGGTAAGTGGGAGTGGGGTAGTAATGTTGCGAAACCCCCCTCGCTAGTAAAGAGAGGAAGATCGATCTAGATCTCTGCCCCAATGAATCACGCCAATTAAACTATGCGCCAAGTAGTTAATAACGCTAGTTTTGGGCGCAGTAATGGATCAGTGGGTGGGAGTAATCACATAGTTTCCTTAATTATGCGCAGGGGTGACTAGCTATGAGATGAAACTCAGAGATGCGATAAATTCCCGAATTCATTAGCACAACCAGATTTCGTTAAAAGAATTGTCAAGTAATTCAGTAGTTACTCCAAATGTAGCAGCAATAATAATAATAATAATAATAATAATAATAATAATAATAAACCTACATTATGGACAGGTAGACAATTTAAGAAAATTCTTTATAGAACGAGCAGAAACTAGCAAAATACACAAAGCAATCACTCATATAAATACATCGGCTACACCACTACAATTTCATAACCACCTCTACAACCCGTTAGACCACATAACATCAACAGATACGAAGAAAGTAAATTGGAAAAAGAAAACACTTCATGGCAAGCACCCGTATCATCTAACACAGCCACACATCGATCAAGACGCATCCAACACATGGCTAAGAAAAGGCAATATATACAGTGAGACAGAAGGATTCATGATTGCAATACAGGATAAAACAATAAACACCAGGTATTACAGCAAGCATATTATTAAAGATCCCAATACCACAACAGATAAATGCAGACTTTGTAAACAACAAATAGAAACAGTAGATCACATCACAAGCGGATGTACAATACTAGCAAATACAGAATACCCCAGAAGACATGACAATGTCGCAAAAATAATACATCAACAGCTTGCCTTACAACATAAACTTTTAAAACAAGAAGTTCCTACATACAAGTATGCACCACAAAATGTACTGGAGAATGATGAATACAAATTATACTGGAACAGAACCATTATAACAGATAAAACAACGCCACATAACAAACCTGACATCATACTCACCAATAAAAAGAAGAAATTAACACAACTAATCGAAATATCCATACCCAATACAACAAATATACAAAAGAAAACAGGAGAAAAAATTGAAAAATACATCCAACTGGCTGAGGAAGTCAAGGACATGTGGCATCAGTATAAAGTTGACATTGTACCAATTATACTATCAACTACAGGAGTCATACCACACAATATCCACCAGTACATCAATGCAATAGAGCTACATCCAAACGTATATATACAACTACAGAAATCAGTAATTATTGATACATGCTCAATTACCCGAAAGTTCCTAAATGCAATATAACACATACCATACAGTTAAAAGGAAGTGACGCCTGATCAAGGTCCGCGTCACTTTTCATTTTTAACCAGACTTAACGTCTGAGAAAGTAAAGAATAATAATAATAATAATAATAAACCCCGTGGAGGCCCGGGAAAAGAATAGGCCTCCGGTATGTTCTGCCAGTCGTAAAAGGCGACGAAAAGAACAAACCACTAATAGGGCTAACCCCCCTTTTAGTGTGATTACTTGGTTCAGGACAGAACTAAAGAAGCCTCGGACAAACGCCGTCATGGTCGGGGACGACGCTTGAACCCTATGCCCGCCCACAATGGTAACGACACTGCTAGCCAACTGGATAATGATTTAAATCCAAATAGAGGTGTTTTGCGGGATATGCTTCCTACAACCACCCTAGAAGGAAAACAAAGGCAGAGGATGAGATAGTCAGATCAAGTTAATCGACACCTCATGTTCTGTTATTACCAAGCAACAAACCTAGGAACCAATACAACTGGATACAGATCACAAGTATACACAACATTTATTACCAGATACCCAGAATTAAAATTTTTAACAGAACAACGACTAGCTGATCAGATCCGTGTAATAATAAAAAATAACAGGATACCCCAGTCAGAATTAGAAAACATCAAACAACAAGTACAACAAATACTAGAACAAAATAATGTGCAATCAGAAGAAGAAGAAAATACAGTAATGGACTCAAACATCCCAGAGCAAACAAACAAAGAACAACACACATCAATTAAACAATCAGAGGAAAACGACATCTTAAGACAGCCACCAGAACAAGCACAAATAGAACACGAAGTGACACACATGTTAGATATAGAAGAGAAATTTCAGCTGACATATATAGAATACAAAGACACAGATACAGACATTAGACCATTCTTGCATACACCACCAAATAACCCACAAGTCGAAACAACAACAACAACTATCAACACAATCATACACAACAAAATAAATGAAAATACAACAATGGAAGAGTTACAACTACTGGTTTATGTAGGAGCACTCACTACAGTAAATATACACACTAGGCAGAGATCAGAACCAACCAACACACAGAAGAAACCCGCAAAACCAGCATGGCAACACAGGCTACAGATCAGAATAGAAAAACTGAGAAAAGACATCGGACAGCTAACACAATTTATAAGAAATGAAATATCAGACAAAAAACGAAAAAGGTTAGGTAAAATCTCACAACAAGAAGCAATAGAGCAATTAGATGAAAAGCAGAAATTACAAGCATTGGCCAAACGACTTAGAAGATACAAAAAAAGTGAAAATAGAAGGAAACAAAACCAAACATTCAACACAAACCAAAAGAAATTTTACCAGACAATAGATAACACACACATTAAAATAGACAATCCACCAAACATAACAGACATGGAACACTTCTGGAGCAACATATGGTCAAACCCGGTACAACATAACAGGCATGCACGGTGGATACAAGCAGAAACAGACTCATACAAGATGATACCACAAATGCCTGAAGTGATAATTTTACAACATGAAGTCACCCGAGCAATTAATTCTACGCACAATTGGAAAGCCCCTGGAAATGATAAAATAGCAAATTTCTGGCTAAAGAAGTTCACCTCAACACATTCACATCTAACTAAATTATTTAACAGTTACATTGCAGACCCATACAAATTCCCTGATACACTTACACATGGAATAACCTATCTGAAACCTAAAGATCAAGCAGACACAGCAAACCCAGCTAAATATCGCCCCATAACATGCCTACCAACAATCTACAAAATATTAACCTCAGTCATTGCACAGAAATTAATGACACATACAACACAGAACAAAATTATAAATGAAGAACAAAAAGGCTGCTGCAAAGGAGCACGAGGATGTAAAGAGCAACTGATAATAGATGCAGAGGTGACATATCAAGCTAAAACTAAACAAAGGTCGCTACACTACGCATACATTGATTACCAAAAAGCTTTTGATAGTGTACCCCACTCATGGTTACTACAGATATTGGAAATATACAAAGTACATCCTATATTGATACAGTTCCTAAACATAGTTATGAAAAATTGGAAAACCACACTTAATATCCAAACTAACTCTAATAATATCACATCACAGCCAATACAGATTAAGCGTGGAATATACCAAGGAGACTCATTAAGTCCTTTCTGGTTCTGCCTTGCTCTGAACCCACTATCCAACATGCTAAATAATACAAATTATGGATACAATATTACTGGAACATACCCACACAAAATCACACATTTGCTATACATGGATGATCTAAAACTACTGGCAGCAACAAATCAACAACTCAACCAATTACTAAAGATAACAGAAGTATTCAGCAATGATATAAGTATGGCTTTTGGAACAGACAAATGTAAGAAAAATAGCATAGTCAAGGGAAAACACACTAAACAAGAAGATTACATATTGGATAACCACAGCGACTGCATAGAAGCGATGGAAAAAACAGTCGCCTATAAATATCTAGGATACAGCCAAAAGTAGGAATAGATAATACAAATATTAAAGAAGAACTAAAAGAAAAATATAGACAAAGACTAACAAAAATACTGAAAACAGAATTGACAGCAAGAAACAAGACCAAAGCTATAAATACTTATGCCATACCAATATTGACCTACTCATTTGGAGTAGTGAAATGGAGTAACACAGACCTAGAAGCACTCAATACACTTACACGATCACAATGCCATAAATATAGAATACATCACATACATTCAGCAACAGAAAGATTCACATTAAGCAGAAAGGAAGGAGGAAGGGGATTTATCGATATAAAAAACCTACATTATGGACAGGTAGACAATTTAAGAAAATTCTTTATAGAACGAGCAGAAACTAGCAAAATACACAAAGCAATCACCCATATAAATACATCGGCTACACCACTACAATTTCATAACCACCTCTACAACCCGTTAGACCATATAACATCAACAGATACGAAGAAAGTAAATTGGAAAAAGAAAACACTTCATGGCAAGCACCCGTATCATCTAACACAGCCACACATCGATCAAGACGCATCCAACACATGGCTAAGAAAAGGCAATATATACAGTGAGACAGAAGGATTCATGATTGCAATACAGGATCAAACAATAAACACCAGGTATTACAGCAAGCATATTATTAAAGATCCCAATACCACAACAGATAAATGCAGACTTCGCAAACAACAAATAGAAACAGTAGATCACATCACAAGCGGATGTACAATACTAGCAAATACAGAATACCCCAGAAGACATGACAATGTCGCAAAAATAATACATCAACAGCTTGCCTTACAACATAAACTTTTAAAACAACAAGTTCCTGCATACAAGTATGCACCACAAAATGTACTGGAGAATGATGAATACAAATTATACTGGAACAGAACCATTATAACAGATAAAACAACGCCACATAACAAACCTGACATCATACTCACCAATAAAAAGAAGAAATTAACACAACTAATCGAAATATCCATACCCAATACAACAAATATACAAAAGAAAACAGGAGAAAAAATTGAAAAATACATCCAACTGGCTGAGGAAGTCAAAGACATGTGGCATCAGGATCAAGTTGACATCATACCAATTATACTATCAACTACAGGAGTCATACCACACAATATCCACCAGTACATCAATGCAATAGAGCTACATCCAAACGTATATATACAACTACAGAAATCAGTAATTATTGATACATGCTCAATTACCCGAAAGTTCCTAAATGCAATATAACACATACCATACAGTTAAAAGGAAGTGACGCCTGATCAAGGTCCGCGTCATTTTTCATTTTTTAACCAGACTTTACGTCTGAGAAAGTAAAGAAATAATAATAATAATGGCAAAGGATAAATAAGTGATTTATGGTTGGCAAAGTTCAGGAAGAGAAGCATGTGAAAGTAAGTTCAGCTCCCCAATATATTAAAATTTAACTTATTCAATTCCGCGACTTAACAGCAGTGATTTCATTCATGTGTGGAATATGTCAAGTTGTTGTGCAACTGGCCGAATCTAACCGAGAAGTTGCTGAGGCTTATTAAATTCATCGCGACCTATACCGCCGGTGTTACCGGTAAGCCGCACCATCGTCGGAATGTGAACGCGCTGGCTGCAGGATGTGCCGTTGGCTCGCCATGTGCACCTGTGCGCTCGCCGCTGCTGCAACGTGCCAGGAGTCTGCTGGCCGAAGTCTCTGCCTGGAGTGTCCTAATCGAAGTTTTTCAGCTGTGTGCGAACCTAACTGTGTCTCTAGAGTGTAAAACTAGAATTGACTCGGCTGCAGACAGAGGCTGAAGCGTTCTCTCTGTAAGCAGAGAGTGAAGTCACCCTACTCAGAGTAGAATCCGAAGTGATGTGTCGGAAAACGACAGAGCGCGTCAGCTCTGCGGACGTTTCCCGCGTCTCGAGCCACAGCTGCCAGCCAGAAAGTGACATTCTCGCCCCACCAATGAAAAAAAATTAAGCAGACCGTGCTATACTCCCACCATCGTAGGAAAAGTGCGGTCCTTCCAATCATATATTCTGAAACCCTTCTTCCAGAAACTTCCGGCTAAAAATTTTACGTCACGATACTCCAACCAATCCAGGTGTTTCATATCATATTAAGCGCACTTTGCGCGCTGTTTTTTAGTGGGGGAACATAAAAAGAGAAAAAGGGAAAAATGTTATGCTGGATGCCGAACAAGCGACCGAAGTGTGTGTGACCGTCATTTCTAGAGACCGCTCGTGTCTTTTACAAAGATTCCGAGATTGGTATCTCCTGTTGAAAGTTTTCTCTTAAGAATGGCCCAAAAAACTGGCCGTGTGATCTGCAAAAATCCTCTTTCCACGAGGGAACGTTTCGCAGGTGTCCTTAGCAGAAAAATGTTACACAGTGCGTCTGGCTGACAATGTCTCTCCAGGAAGCGACCAGAGCACAATGTTCTTTTGTTGAACTGCTTGTGGGTACTGTGGCTGGCACAGCACGCAGCAATTGTCGTACCATACTTAGTACGTGAAGTGGAATATTCGCAAGTGTCGAGATGAAAGGAATGGAAGAGATTACCTGTGTGTTCACACTTGATGTCCTGAAATTGGAAATAATCGAGCGTTTCTGCAGTCTGCCTGATTTCAACTGGATGTAATTTTAAGTAATTAATTTGCGTATCAGACTGATTCTAATGGGCATATTATAAAAATTTGGCTAGTTTCCATGATACATTGTAAAATGAAGAGAGAGGTTATATAATGTTACTTATAATCCGTCTTGATTGCAAAATTTTTTTTTTATTCATATGACCGGTTTCGGTTCATTCAGAACCATCTTCAGATCTGTAACGATAATGATACTAATTTACTACTTCACGGAAGTAAATCTTTTTCATCCTATCTAATCAACATCAAATGTACCAGAACGTACCTGATATTTCAGTTACAGGAGTAACCCGTCCAAATCCAGCAACTTTCACATGCTGCGTCACATAAAATTGGTTGGCAGAATGCACGTCATTTATATTATAACACTGTTACCGACATATGGCGTCTGGTACATTTGTTACACTCCATTTGCACATACTGTATTCAGTAGATTTTTTTATTAACTTTTATCAAGACAGATTATAAGTAACATTATACAATCACTGATTGCTGCTATCCCATTAGACATTATGTCTGTTTTTGCAAAGAGATAGGTTGTCACTGCTACGAAGCTTTTCAGTGTAACAACAATGAAACTTTGATTTTCTCCTCATTAGTGACACACTAGCGGTATTGTCGAATCGTCGTAACTGTAGCTACCTGTAGCTAGTTGTAATACGCAGTATCCGATGGTTGTTGAAAAGCACCATTATTATTGCGAGGAAAACTAGCGATTAAATTAGTACATTGCTCTGGTTATGAAATGGTTACTGTTGACAGATGTATGGGTCAGATCTGTAACAATCCAGGGTATATGTATCACTGTGTGCACCTCATATGAAGCTGCGTGTCCTCAGAATTTGTTCAGTAAATGTGACACCAAAAGAGTATTTGAGTTACAATCATGGAATTAAAATTTTAACATTAGATACCACTTTTAGTTTCCGCGCTGTGATAACTTTGTGTGCAAAGGATTTGTTTCACACTAAACAGTGAAGCAGCTGAATTTTGTTGATGAAAGATGAAAACACACAATACCAGATACAAATTTCGAAAGAAGAATGGTTTAAGTGTACTCACAGTTTGGCTTTAGCAAGCGGCCAAAGACTGGGGCTACGTACGGCTGCTAAAACACCACCAAAACGTTCTCATTGTTCCGTTTTCTGACTCGAATATAATAAGGATGTGTTTGTCTTTCTAATCTACGTATCTGCCCAGTCTGACAGTTTTCTGATGTGTTTGTCGTGAAACTCATCAGGACTTGAAGAATGCTCTGGTCGCATGGAAGCGCCTTCATTATGATTTGCATGTCGTCCTGTAATAACGATAACATCGGGCCGCAAGGAGGGGGGGGGGGGGGGAGGAGATAAGTAATGTGCCCGGCCTAGGCAACCGACTTAATTATTAAATTGGTTCGTTTCGGTTACGGTTCGTGACCCCGTGCGCAGACGCCCCTGCGTCGCTTTAAATGCAGTTTGTTCACGTGATAGCATCGCGGCGACCAGCCACCCACTTGTGGCATTCTCACACGGCTCCGTTGCGTGGGATGGGCGCGATTATGGTGACAAACCTGCGGCAGGTCGGGACACCTGTCTGGTCCCGATTAAGATAAGCAGCTAGCTGTTTCTGATTTCCATTCTCATCGTCATGTCGCATGACGCTCCCGTAATGTCGTCTTGACGTCCACCACTCGTGCTCTCATTATGCCCCTTCGACGTAATTTTTTTTTTTTTTTCAGTTTGAAATACTGGATATAGTGGCTACTCAGGTGGCATGCGGAGAAGTTGACCCACAGTAACTAAATAGTATCACAAAACAGTACGGATTTTCATCGACTAAAACTACATTTTTCACATTCTGACTCGACTTCGTGCGTCGCCAGTGGGAGTTTTCTCAAAAGAATAAACTATTCGTTCTTTAACGTCGAATGTAAAGTGGTAGTAGCTGATAATGTATATCCATTAGTGGAGGGGGGGGGGGGCGACTTTCGTACGAGTTAAGCGCACAGACTTAGGATTGAAAGAATGTGTGCGTTTTTAACTTCTAGCAGCGTAATGAATAATCTATAAAATTTGGGCCATACAGCCGAACAGATACTACTACTACTGCTGCTGCTGCTGCTGCTGCTGCTGCTGCTGCTGCTACAAGATAAGCCTTATTCTCGAGAGACACCGTCTTAAGATAATCTTCCGGCCACCTACGAAGACAGCAGCCTTCCTGGGTTCTGTGAAAGATGATTGCTTCGTAAGGCGGGTGTGAATTAGATTCCTTACGGAAATTGTGGTAATTCACTTATATGTCAGACAACACGCGCGGTTCTTATGAGGTGAGATAAACACGTTTACTACAGCCAGACAAGTCAGCTGTGGCAGGATATTGTATAGATACGGGTCAGATGATGGACTATAGTGACGTGAAGATTTTAACATCCACCTATTCCTTTTCAGATTCTATTGTCAAGGAAACCGTACAAATTAGAATAACCGATAACTTAATAGATGGAGATAATGGTTTTCATTTGGATAAGTTATGAAATACGGACCTTGGTGTAATTAAAGTCGTCAAGGTGGTGTTGCGCCGAGTATACATTTATAAGCGAATCGAATGTCTGAACGCCTTCACACAAGGTGGAGCGTCTGTCTGTGTGTGTACCTCTTTGCTGCCGACCAGGGTTGTGAACCGCATGCGCAGTATTGTCGCGGCGAAGCATGTAAAGCCGCGATTGGGATCTTGTAAGTCTTGTTCACTGGACGGCCGGACGATACATGGCCGAAATATCACGGAAACAGATGGCGCAATGGTTAGCACACTGGACTCACTTTAGGGAGGACGACGGTTCAAAACCGCGTCCGGCCATTCTGATTCAGGTTTTTCGTTATTTCTCTAAATAGCTGAACGCAAATGCCAGGATGGTTCCTTCGAAATGACCACTCTAGGTACACCACTGGCAGCGTTGTTGCTGCTGTCTATTTATTCATGTATGTATTTGTTTATTGCTGCCTATTGATTTATGTATTTATTCATTTAATTTCTATTCAATAGCTCCTCACTAATACCGCAATCTACCCATATGAACTCAGCATTCTTCTATAGCACCACATTTCAAACGCTTCTATTTTCTTCTTGCCTCAACTGCTTTCCGTTCGCGTTTCACCTCCGCACGAGGTTACACTCCAAGCAAATATCTTCAGAAAAGACTTCCTAACATTTATATTATCTGTTTTTGTATTTCTGCCGCCGTCTGTTAGATTCCTGCCCAAAAAGCAAAACTCCTCTACTACTTTTAACGTCTCATTTCTTAATCTAATTTCATCAGCATCGTGGTTTTTCTTTTGTTGATGTTCGTCTTGTACCTGCGCTTCAATGTCCTTAGCCATCTCCGACCTAGTTACATTGTCATCGGCAAACATTTTTACATTCTTCTTGAAATGTTTCACCCGCCTCATCCGTTTCCACGACATGTGGAGTAGTCTTATTATGGCTGGCTCTCCCAAGAATCTGTAGTTCTGAGGGGGTCTTGTATCGACTTAAGTACTTCGGTTTTCTTCTCGCACTATCATACCTCCCAATTCATATCCGTTTACTTCCTCATCCCTTTATATGATGACTTCAAGTTCATTTATCTTGTATACCTCATCTACGTATTACTTCACCTCCGCCTGTTTCGTTTAGTATTGGTTTTCAGTCAACCCGTCAAACGGATGTCCTTGGGCTGCAGTCAAAAGTTAGGGTGTTAATATAGTTGAAATTAGATGGGTAGATCACATAACTGATGAGGTACTGAGTAGAAATGGGGAGAAGAGAAACTTGGGACACAACTTGACTAGAAGAAGGGATCACTTGGTAGGACATATTCTCAGGCATCAAGGGATCACCAATTTAGTACTGGAGGGCAGCGTGGAGACTAAAAATCGTAGAGGGAGACAAAGAGATGAATACAATAAGCAGGTTCAGGATGATGCAGGTTGCAGTAGGTACTGGGAGATGAAAAAGCTTGCACGGGATAGAGTAGCATGGAGAGCTGCATCAAACCAGTCTCTGGACTGAAGACCACAACAACACATAGTTAAAATGCAAAAAAAAAAGTGGTCAGACTTACAGACATAAAATTCACAGGAGGAGCAGGACTTTTGCTCAGGTGAATACTAATTATAAATACAAAATCAAATGGGGGTAATTCAGGAGTGTTTAATAATGAATTACAAAATAGAAATTCGGTTTAGCTGCCATGAACAGTATAGTGAACGTATTTTCGCAACCAAGGTAGACACGAAGCCTGCGCCTATCACAGTAGTTTATATGCCAACTAGCTCCACAGATGATGAAGAGATTGAAGAAATGTATGATGACTTAAATTATTTAGATAGTTAAGGGCGATTAAAATTTGTGTTGGGGGACTGGAATTTGATAGTAGGAAAAGGAAGAGAAGCAAAAATAATAGAGGAATGTGGACTGGGGAGGAGAGAAATGAAGGAGGAAGCCGCTTGGCAGAATTTTGCACAGAGCATAATTTAATCATTGCTACCACTTCTTTAATAATCATCAAAGAAGGTTTCGTACTTTGAAGAGACATGGTGACACCGGAAGTTTTCAGATCGATTATATGACAGATATTTCGGAATCAGACTTTAAATTGTGAAACTTTCCAGGGACACATGGGGACTCTGTCCACAATTTATTGGTTATGAATTGTAGATCACCAACTGAAGAAATTGGAAAAGGATAGGAAATTAAGGAGATGGGACCTGTATAGGTTGAAAGAACCGGAGGATGGGTTGGGTTGTTTGGGGGAGGAGATCAAACAGCGAGGTCATCGGTCTCATCGGATTAGTGAAGGATGGGAAGTCGGCCGTGCCCCTTCAAAGGAACTATCCTGACATTTACCTGAGGCGATTTAGGGAAATCACGAAAAAACTAAATCAGGATGGTCGGACGCGGGGTTTGAACCGTCGTCCTCCCGAATGCGAGTCCAGTGTGCTAACCACTGCGCCACCTCGCTCGGTACGGAAGTTAAGAGCTTCAGAGGGAGCGTTACACAACGATTGACTAGAACAGGGGAAAGGAGTACAATGGGAGACGAATGGGTAGCTTTAAGAGAAAAAAGTAAAGGCAGCAAAGGATCAAATGGTTAAAATGACAGGGTCTAGTAGAAATCCTTGGATAACACAAGAGACATTAAATTTAACTGATGAAAGGAGAAAATATAAAAATTCAGCAAATGAAGCAGTCGAAAGGGAAAGCAAGCGCTTGAAAAATCTGATTGACAGGAAGTGCAAAAGCGCCAAGCAGGAATGGCTAGATGACAAATGTAAGGATTTAGAAGCATATATCACGAAGATAAATATCGATTCTGCCTAGAGTAAAATTAAGAAGGCCTTTGGGGAAAACAGAAGCAGTTGCATGAATATCAAGAACTCGGATGGAAAAGCATCCTAAGCGAAGAAGGGAAAGCTGAATCGTGGTCCGTAGTATATAGAGGATCTACGCAAGGGAGATAAATTTGAAGGCAATATCATAGAAAGGAAAGTGGGCGTAGATGAACATGAGATGGGAGATACGATACTGCGGGAAGAATTTGACAGGGCACGAAAGATCTAAGTCGAAACGGGGTCCCGGGAGTAAAAGACGTACCGTTAGAACTACTGATAGCCTTGAGAGAGCCATCCATGACAAAACTGTTCCACCTAGTGTGCAGGTCGTGAGAGAAAGTTGAAGTACCCTCTCAGACTTAAAGAAGAATGTAATATTTCCAGTTTCAAAGAAAGCAGGTGCCGAACTATCAGTTTAATAAGTCGTGGTTGCAAAATACTAACACGAATTCTTTACTGAAGAATGGAAAAACTGGTAGAAGCCGACCTCGGGGAAGATCGGTTTGGATTCCGGAGAAATGTAGGAAAACTCGAGGAAATACTGACCTTACGACTTAGAAAATATGTTAAGGAAAGGCAATCGTACGTTCCGTTTAACGGGTTATACCATAATTGAAAATGGCTCAACGTTCGATATAGTGCAGGAAAAGACAAAAGGATATTGTAATCGAAGTTATTCAGTCAGTGCAACAGATTTTCATACAAAACAATCGACGTTTTGATACGACCTTTGGGGATCGGAGGCGAAAGTCCATTGTATCTCTAATGCACACCGCAAGGCGTCCTGGAAATAAGTGGGTGATTGTACATTTTCAACCTACATGAAATATGTCTGAAATGGCTATTCTGAAATCGTCGATGTAAGGCGTGGAGATTTTGCTGTGGAGAAACCATCTAGTAAACAATAATTCTCTCAGACTAAAGCTAGAGCTCTGTAAAACAATAAAACTGGACACAATCCGTTAATCGTTTCAGGTTTCCATCTTAGCGCTTAGTACGTTGTACTGCGTGTGAAAGCTTTCTGAGTAGCGTGCTCAGTGTTGATGACGTCAAGGTCTTCATGTGTGTTCTAATTATTGGTAAATGGAAAGGCAGAAGAATATCTGAATGATTGGACAGGTAAAAAAACTGCGAACTGAAATGTTCAGACAGTGATGCATTATGCTAGAATAGTCACATTTTCGCATCCCCAGCTTCAGATTGACTGGATTCGTGATTTCCTGTCAGGAAGGACGCAGTTCGTAGTAATAGACGGCAAATCATCGAGTAAAACTGAAGTGATATCAGGTGTTCCCCAGGGAAGCGTCCTGGGACCTCTGCTGTTCCTGATCTATATAAATGACCTGGGTGACAGTCTGAGCAGTTCTCTTAGGTTGTTCGCAGATGATGCTGTAATTTACCGTCTAGTAAGGTCATCCGAAGACCAGTATCAGTTGCAAAGCGGTTTAGAAAATATTGCTATATGGTGTGGCAGGTGGCAGTTGACGCTAAATAACGAAAAGTGTGAGGTGATCCACATGAGTTCCTAAATAAATCTGTTGGAATTCGATTACTCGATAAATAGTACAATTCTCAAGGCTGTCAATTCAACTAAGAACCAGGGTGTTAAAATTACGAACAACTTCAGTTGGAAAGACCACATAGATAATATTGTGGGGAAGGCGAGCCAAAGGTTGCGTTTCATTGGCAGGACACTTAGAAGATGCAACAAGTCCACTAAAGAGACAGCTTACACTACACTCGTTCGTCCTCTGTTAGAATATTGCTGCGCGGTGTGGGATCCTTACCAGGTGGGATTGGCGGAGGACATCGAAAGGGTGCAAAGAAGGGCAGCTCGTTTTGTATTATCACGTAGTAGGGGGGAGAGTGTGGCAGATATGATACGCGAATTGCGATGGAAGTCATTACAGCAAAGACGTTTTTCGTCGCGGCGAGATCTATTTACGAAATTTGTCACTAACTTTCTCTTCCGAATGCGAAAATATTTTGTTGAGCCCAACCTACATAGGTAGGAATATCATCAAAATATAATAAATCAGAGCTCGAACAGAAAGGTTTAGATGCTCGTTTTTCCCGCGCGCTGTTCGGGAGTGGAATGGTAGAGAGATAGTATGATTGTGGTTCGATGAACCGTCTGTCAAGCACTTAAATGTGAATTGCAGAGTAGTCATGTAGATGATCACTACACAGCCGTTCTAGAGTGAATCTTTCAGAAGCATTGCTTGGTGGTGCGGCGGGATGTTTTAAACACTTCTTATCCTAATATATATTCGACCCATGCGTTGCATTCTACTTGCTGACATTTCCAGCTCTCTATAACTGTAAAATAACTCTTATTCGATAATGTGAAGTAATGAGCAAATAGCTCCTCAAGTTACTTAACCATCGTTTTTTGAGAGAAAATTCATATATTCAAATGTCCTTACTTTCACACGAACAAAATTTTAACATCCTTCACGAAACGTACACTTAGTCCAGTTTAGAAATATTATTCAGGGTTCCCCAACTGCAGGTTTTGTTGTATTTACCCATCGACTGGACAACTCTAATAGTATTATTTGTTTGTGAAAGTGGGTCTCTAATGTTCCACTCGCCACGTGGATTTTGAATATGGGCTACGCACGAAACCAAAACAGATGAGGTAAACAATATTGTCATATGTTCACACTAAAGTCCGATTTTATACAATACAAATTAAATACGATCGGGAAGGCTCGCTCTGACGCTTGCGCTTGCTGTCACAAGTGAATTAATTGCCGGGCTCTAACACTTACCGAATACCACTGCAGACTGACCAGCACTGACAAACGCCTCTAAGGGGTTGTTTGCATGCTCTCGGTGCGAAAAGCAAACGATTCTAGACCCGCCAGCGCACCCAACACCATACTTGAAAAGCTCCCTCTTGCCACATTAAATTTCTAATAACCCTCTCAATTGCGATTATACTTATTTCCTGATTTTTTTGTATAGTAGAGAAATGTTTTAAGGGGTGTAGCGTTTAAATTTCGATTCTCTATTCGCATAAATATGACTAGTATGATTGTTATATAGAGCTTCATTGAGGAGCTGCACTGCGCTTTCTGTCATCGCTGTGCCACATAATAAGATATTAATTCCCATGAAATTTAGTAAATTTTTATTGCCAGAGGATGGTGCAGAAATATCTAGAACCTAACGGTTAGATACTCTGCTAAATTTTACAATATTGTAGGCGAAAATTTACAGCTCCTTATTTTTAAAGCTATTGAACGTAACGCTACGGAAACTTCCATACGATCTTTTTATATTAAAACATTGTTCTTAAAATTTCAGCTTTGTAACGCTAAATTTCAGCGAATCTGTTTTAAAATCCATGTTCAGGCCAATTATGGATTTGATGAATTTAAAACTGAATTACTTACATGTACTTCATAAATTTAGAAAGTTTTTGGTATGCTGTTGAGCAATATTAATGTCACACTCATGCACTGGCAGTCCTCATACCTGGACGAATGGAGTTGGGGGTATGAAAGACGTACATTCCGGCACCCGGTGCTACATGCCCCTGTCACTAGTTATCCAAAGCAATTCCTTCGCTAGCGTGAGCTGTTTTGAAATATCTGCCGGCCGAAGTGGCCGCGCGGTTCTGGCGCTGCAGTCTGGAACCGCGAGACCGCTACGGTCGCAGGTTCGAATCCTGCCCCGGGCATGGATGTGTGTGATGTCCTTAGGTTAGTTAGGTTTAACTAGTTCTAAGTTCTAGGGGACTAATGACCTCAGCAGTTGAGTCCCATAGTGCTCAGAGCCATTTTTTTGAAATATCCAGGTGGATTTAAAACTATCTGCCGGATGGGAATTGGAGGATTGTCTGCGAAAGGCAAAGTTCGCGGTTTGAGTCCCGACCCAGAAATCAGTTTTCATCCGTCTGGAATTTTCTTTTCATGCCAGTTGGCTATATATGTGAATTTGATGGACTATATGTTTGCCTACTCTTCGGCTGATTCACCCGTAATTGTCCAGATGCTTACTGTCACGCTTAACGAAGCCACAAATCAGATAGACGCACGCTTTATAGGCCATTACGTCGTGCATCGACTCTGGACCTGTCATCTTCGATGGTTAGTGGCACGGGTGCATAGCGTCCCCTTCCGTTCCGACAACACGAACGTCTCAGATTGCAATAGGCAGCTGTCGTTAGTGAGCTGAGTGGCTTTTTCGGAAGGTATTTTCACAGAAACGCAGGTAATTAACAACATAATAAATCATATTTACATTCTTCAGCTTTAAGGAGCCAACGGAGATAATAGGTTTCTTATACAAAAATACCCAGAAAATATCCGTGAACAACCCCCGAAAATTAGTCGAAGTTAGAATTCGCTATTTGTAGTGGATCCTTTAACCAAAGCGCCTGGTGTTTTATAACGTACACGCAACAAAATAAAATTACCATCTTCATGTGCATAGTTATGGATAATATGGATAAATGTAACTACTTTCATTGGCGGTGTAATCTCAGCGTCTAGCTACATTACGTACAAAAAGAAAAGTTCGTTCATAGAGTTAGATGATAGGGAACCGAATTTTTTTAAAAAAAATTATCAGGCGACAAATTTCCGCATATCATGCGACAAATATGGCGAAGCTTATAGTTAAATCTGTGTTGTAAGGTGTATAGCATTGAGAAAATAAACAGTAGCAGCAGCAGACACAAATTTACCACTTACACTAAGAGCCAGTTGCCATAAAGCTATATAAAGTCTTAATGAATCGGGGACACAGATGGTTCGTTATAGTGAGTTTAATCTTAGTTGCGACTTCTGACGTTTGGCTGACCGGAGGGGGACGTGACGCTGTTGTCCAGGTAACACGAGCCGGCTTTCCCTACCACGCCGTCAGCGGTTCGACTGGTAAAGAGCCACTCTTGCCACACCATGAGTAAACAGTGCCAAGTGGTGTCACGCATTAGATGCATCAACATTTAAGTTTGTTAGGCCTCGTAGTAAAGTCGTCTTTTCTGGCGTTAAAATGTTGAGCAGTCGTCAGGTATTGTGAACAAGTGTTTTGTGTGGGTGTTGCATTAATGAGTGCAGTACATCTGAGTACGAGATTTGCAATAAAAGTGTCGTCCAAGAACACGTTCACCGGCTGGGAAGATAATGGTCTGCTGCAAAACATTCCTCGGAATTGGACAATAGTAACAGACAGAACGCCATACCACTCTGTTGTGATGCGTGAAGCACCAACAATGCGGTGATCGAAAGCCGATATTTTGCTCTGTGTACAAAGTAATGTTCCGTGAGATAAAGTTTAAACTAGTACGCATAAGGCGTAGTTAATGGAATTTTTTGTTGTGTACAAGCCAAAACTTCAGGGTACCATGTCGACGAACTGGATAACGGTAAAGGCCATAGTTTAATCAGGCTTCATGCGTATCATGCTCATTTAAATTCTAAGTGAAAAGTGTTGTGCCAAGAAACAGCAAGAAGTTTACGCTCACTGAGACTGAAATGTTGATAAAAGAAGCCACTGCAAATGTTACACGACAGGACCGCTCTCGAGTTGTCAGCCATAATACCAAGAAGGTAGCTGAGGAGACATCGATCATGAAGCGCTTCTCCTGTTGCCACGTTAAAATCTGCTTCTCTTGTTAAAATACAGCAGAGTTAAGAAATATTCATCTCAATAATTGCGACAGAATCCTGAAATAGTAAACATTTGAGTGCGAGTCAGGTCAATAGTTTTCATTAAACAGAAAATTCTCAGCATAAAAATAAACGTGTAACTTCATTTATATTATTACAAAATCTACAGAAATTCTCGTTTCGCCATGGCCCTCAATAACTACATTATTTCGTTCAAAAATCCATAGTAGCTTGACTATCGCTGTAGATATGGAAATCCCGCTTATTAGCCATACGGCAAAATGGTCTCGTAATCATTATCATTTGCCAAAATATTATTTCGACTTCTCGAAACATTTATGAGATACGAGGAATTTATAAATATTTCATTCTAGTTTTTTCACTAACACACGAGATCTTGTCGGGGCGCTTTATGTGCATTCCATTTTCTTAGGATTGGAAACAGAGAGCGATAGCGTGACAAGTTTAAAAAGTAAGTCATATTATCTCATTTCATACACAGCAACATGTAACCTAACACGCATCAAACACAAACTCATAGCGACACCAATTTTGACTGCGAACTAAGAATTTCGTGCAGTAATTCACCAACTACCGAAATATTTGTATAACAGTAGCTATGACCATTAACGAGATATGTGGTTCGTCATGAAGCTGACGACTCAAACTATAGGATGTGTGAGAATGAGAGTTTATTAACGAATCGTTTCTGAAACGATTTTAAACAAAGACCGCAGATAGGCCAGCTTGTTGTTCACACAGTAAAGCTACCTGCCAGATTCCGTGCCGAGTGGGACCGGCATTTTATTGTGGTCATTTGCTGACGCGCGTGACACATGCTGGCAACTACGCTTCCCTCCACTCGCTCCGTGCTGAACTGTGAAAAGTCGCAACTCATTTTAAACGCGCTATAAATTATTACTCATTGAAAACTGGAGGCTATTTGCTGCTATCGATAGTATTTCCGAAGTGGAGTTAAAAAAGACAACTTTTAATTTAATATCCATATTACAATTACTTTTGTGGGGAAAAATCGTAGAAATTATAATCTTGGTTGATTCTATATTAATTCGTTTTTAGCAGTGCTAGAAATTCAACGACAATGCCCACTTTCACAAAATTTCATTAAAGAATCTCATGTACCTGAAAAGGCTCGAAAGCTGTATTGTGGGACATGAAGACGACAATTTAAACGTGTTGCTGTTTTTGCTAAAAATATCTTCTGTTAAGTCTGTTGAACCTCTTGTAGCAGATGACAAAACACGTTACAATGATTCCGAATGTGCAATTTGTTTTGTGCTCCTGTCAGATGCGAGGTACAGGTGAAAGAGCTGCTTCATCACAGCATTATGATGAATTAGTTCGAAAACGCTCTGTCTGGAAGTACTAGCAAACCAGCAGCAGATTCAGGACATCTGTTACGGCTGTGCCCATGAGTGATGCGCAAGCAAGAGTTTCTTTACCCGGAAAACGCGGAAGGACAAGCAGCTTCCCTTAACCCGAGCGAGGTGTCGCAGTCGTTAGCACGCTGGACTCTGATTCGGGAAGACGACGGTTCAAAACTCCGTTCGGCCATCCAGATTTAGCTCTCCCGTAAGTCGCTCAAGGCAAATGCTAGGATACTTCCTTTGAAAAGGGCACGGCAGATTTCCTTCGCCATCCTTTCATAACTGGAGTTTTTGCTTTTTCTCTGATGACCTTGTCGACGGGGTGTTAAACACTAACATTCCTTCCTTCCTGGCTTATTTGAAGGCAGTGGAGAACCAAATTCACGCAGGTGTCTTACGTGGGAAAGAGAGAATCCACTATTTCCAGTAGTCATGGTCGCATCGAAAGTTTCATAACAAACAAATGTGGTTCGCTGCCAGTTCACTGAAATTGAAAGCAATATCCTTTATGGCAAACTTTCAGAGACCCTAAAAAAGTATTTTTCGTGCTTTGTCATACACTTGGATCATAGCCATCCATCCAATCTTTCGTTGCTCTAAAAGGGTAGTAGCGGACTCGAAAAGCAACTGAACTCTCTTTTTAGGATGTGGAAATTTCACTGGATCTTCCTTCTTGATTTTATCTCATTTTCGCGAAAGAACTTGCTCCTCTTCCAGTAGCAGTTCATCGAAGATGTCTGGAGTGAAGGAACGCGTCTTGTGGCTGAAAAGATAAAAGGCACAGACCGTGTCGGCCTTCTAAGGCAGTTCGGAAGACGAATGCGCAGACCAAAAATACCAGTCTAAAGTTAAATTCTTATCGAATTGTGGAACACCTGGGCTTGTGAGCAGATTTTTTTCCTCCCTCCCCCCCCCCCTCATCTCTCTCTCTCTCTCTCTCTCTCTCTCTCTCTCTCTCTCTCTCTCTCTCTCTCTCTCTCGCTCTCTCGCTCTCTCTCTCTCGCTCTCTCTCTCTCGCTCTCTCTCGCTCTCTCTCTCTCTCTCTCGCTCTCTCTCTCTCGCTCTCTCTCGCTCTCTCTCTCAATAAATAAATAAATAAATAAATAAATGAGGAGTGATGAAAAACTATCGGGAATGTTTGTTTTTCTTAAAGTCTTTCAACAAAATCAGTTTGTACCCTTCAAAGTAAACCCCTTCGGATATGAAACACTTGTGCCTTTGCCAGCGCCTTTTCCAATCTTAGAAGCACTTCTGGAAATCACTTTCCGTATCAGTGGCAGCAAAACGACGTGCCTTCATGATTCTCTTAAGGCTTGGAATAGAAAGACGTCGCAGCAGGCTATTTCTGGCGAATAAGGCGGCTGAGGCAACATAACGGTTCTATTTTTTTGCAAAATAATCATGAATAAGCATTGAGGTGTGAGCGGAAGCATTATCGTGAAGCCGTTTCCACGAGTAGCTTTGCCACAATTCTGGTAGTTTCTTTCGGATTGCCTCACGCAAATGGTGCATAATTTCCAGGTAGTATTCCTTGTTGACCGTGCGACTGTAAGGCAGGAACTCATGATGTAGCACCCCATTGTAATCGAAGAAAACGGTGAGAACAGCCTTCACTTGTGATCGAACTTGCCGATATTTTTCGGTCTTGGCTTTTTAGGCAGTGTCCACTTTGGAAGATTGTGCCTTCGTTTCGTTGTCATACCCGTACACTCTTGTGTTGTCACTAGTTGTAACCTTCTTTAGAAGTTCTGTATCGTTGTGGACTTCATTCAGCAATTCATGAGCGACGGCTACCCAACGATGTTTTTGGTCGATATTCAAAAATTTCGGAACAAACTATGCTGCTACACGTTTCATGCCCAAAAATCCTAAAAAGTTGCTTGGCATGAGCCAAGGGACATGTCACCATCACCAACCACTGTGGTGGTGATTCTGCGATTTTCCAGAACGGTTTTTTCCTACTTCCACACTGTAGTCAGTAACTGATGCTCTACGGCGTCCAGGCGGTCGTCAACGTATTCTCGACCCTCTTTGAAACGTTTGTACCACTCTTAAATTCGATGTTACTGTCAGTAAAATGACAAAACAGTGTATCTCGCTTCTTGTGTGAGTCATTTTTATCCAAAAAATTGAGAAGGTATTCTGATAACAGAGTTACCCTGCTCGCCGCATCATCGCAGACAACAATGGAAGGAAGGAAAATTAGGGTTCTATATACTGTCACACTCGAGGTCATGAGAGACGTAGCACAAGCTCTGAATACAAAAGGGCTGGGGAGGAAATCGTCGTGCAGTTTCACAAAGGAACCAACCTGTCTTTTGCTTGGAGCGCTTTTAGGGGAATCACGTGGAACCTAAATCTGGATGGCTAGACGGGAAATTGAACAGTCGTCCTCCCGAATGTGAGTCGAGTATGCCGACCACTACTCGGTAAAAAAACAAAATCAGATAGATTAGAAAATATTTTGTGAAGAACGTACTAAGTGCCATATCACGAAAGTGATTGGTTCTAGGTGCTAATAAGAAAGTTTCTACAAACTGATTGATGCAAAGTAGAAAACAGCACCCCGCGGCTGTTAACAGGAAGTCTATGTAAATAACAATAAACGCAGTATAAACGTACACTGCCATCTGAAGAAGGAATCGTCTGTTTGAAACCACGAAAGGCGCTGTTTGTGTAAATAAGAAGTTTTGTTAACTGTGGCTGGTTTTTAGCATCATCTTGTGCTTTGTACAAAACGCTTAAAATGCCGATTTTCGACAAAGTAGCAGGAAGAAAGTCTTTTCTGATGCCATTTATAATGAACCACTATGGTTTATTTGTGATAATACAAGTACGGAAATACAGTATTAGATTGTTAACTAGTAAAATTGTCGTCAGCAAAAAACGCTTCTCATATCCTCTGAATCACAGAACTGCAGAGGAAAGCTCAGCTCGGCACAAATGCAATGCGCCGTCTACCAACGCATGTTTGAAAGACGTTCTCCATCGTTTGGCATCTGGATCGTATCTGAGGACATGAAAGAATGTGTTCAGAATACAATAGGGCTGAAAATGCGTTTTGTGAAAAAAATGCCGCTTAAGTTTTCCAGTCTTCATTTGAAGAAACTATACTTTCCCATTTCCAGTCTTCGTTTGAAGAAATTATCGACTCACAATCTAGCTTGTCAATCAGAATTTATTATTTTTTGTGCACATATATTTGTAACTCCTGCATTAAATATAATGTATTTGACTGCTGGAAGCAATGGAGTATCTAAAGAGCTCTGTTTTTGTAATGTCCAAGGTTTTATTTGTGTATGGTTCTTTGGCTGATTTTGTGAAATGGTTATATTTGTAACAGCTAGTGTGTTCGGTGTATCTGGTATGAAAGTGGCTACCAGTGTGTCCTATGTTGTGCTTCCAGTAAGTTTTACATGCAGTTTTGTACATTGTTGAATAAGTTAACTAATGTTAGTAGTAGCCCTTGAAAATGGAAATAAATTCCTAAAACGCGTCGTGCTAAGCATGAAACATCCTTAACTGGTCTAGCGCATTATTATTTGAATCATTGTTCACATCTCCGACTCAGTAGTTCAGCTGTCAGCGTTTCAGGATGTTACACGGAGGACCTGGGTTCGATTCCCGGTGCTGCCGGCGATTTTTCCTGGGGGGGGGGGAGGAGGAGGAGGAGGAGGAGGAGGAGACTGCAATTATCTTTGTGATGTCAACTAAGCATCTGACCCTGTGTCCCACCGTCCACCCTTCCCGCATCTCAACGACATAATTGTCTGAGGAAGACATGCCAGTCGATCCGCCCAGAGTAACCCACCAGGGCCAGAATGCGGAACTTCGCTTGCTTCCATTATTCACACAGGTGCACGTTGTCGAAAAAGCATAGTTTATGGTGAATGAAATGAAACCATCTATACAGGGTGTTCGGAAATTTCCGTTATAAACTTCTAGAGCATGGATAGGCGAGTGAGTACATAATATTTTGAATAGGAACCAATGTCCGGAAACGTACCGCTTCCGTGCTACAGACATTTGAAAACATGTTGGTAACGCGGCCACTTTCACAAGTAATTTATTAGGCATGGCCCAGTACATCACTTGTTTTACAGTTCCATTTATTAATAAATAGATAAATAAAGAAACAAAAGAAACTTAGTCGGTTTCCACATACACACTTCAGTGTCGAGTGTGCGGCGTCTCCTTGGAGCACAGACGAGGGTACTCCCTTTCTCGAAGGCGTTGCGTAACTGTGGTGAAAGGCGTATACGATGAAGTCGTACGTCGCGGATAGCGATGTTGATAAAAGCTACGAGCACCTCTTCCATTACCGTGAACTTCGTCACACAGAACGACAATGTATTCTGCAAACGTGTACTCAGGCTTCTTGCTCTAACCCTCAGACACATGAATGGAGTTCCAGCCCGATCAGAAAGGTGGGATAGACGTAAAATGACATCAGCCGATCAGATTTCAACCCCCCCCCCCCCCCCCTGCCCGACCATGACTACCCTGTTGCATACCTATGTAACAAATATTTTCAGACATCTGTAGCATGGAATCGGCACGTTTCCGGACATGGGTTCCAATTCAAAATATCTTCTAATCAGTCCCCTCTACAAGTTTAACGAATTTCCGAAAACCCATATTAAACGACTATCCCGGAACTCGTGCCAATTGCAGATTGCCTATCTAGCGGCTTGCAGGGGCAACATACATTCGACTTTAAATATTTCGCATAATCGTTGGACAAATTTAAAAATTTAAAATCCATTCATAATCTATTCATTAACAGGTATTTAACCCCTCCCCCCCACCCCCAAGTATTACAGTTAGAAACTGTAAATATTTAGAGTTCGAGGCAGCGAAGCTCACGGCATGCAAATAAGAGTACTTCATTCAGTTGAGAAAGAGGGCACTTAGTGACCTGAATACACTTCAAGCATAATTTCAAACCTTTCAAAAATTTCAAAACTTTCTGTCGTTGACACGCCCCACAAAATGATGAAAGGAAAATAACTTTATCGCTTACTATACGTTCGCTGTTCATGCAGTAAAATGGCGTCAACAGACATGACGTATCAATTTATTACTTTTTGACTACTATATTGGCAATACAGTTGCAGGCACTTAAATGTGAACTGCAGGGTACACGTATAGGTGTAATGCTTGCAGACAGTGGCTACATATACCCCTGAATGTACCTCCGAATTTATATCATTGAACGACACAAAGTTCAGGAGACATGAAGGACTAGCTTAAAATCGCGCACAAATTGCCCAGACTAAATTCGTCCGGTGTTCCGTTATGAGAGCACCAGCGGGTTCCAACAAACTTTTAAGCACAATCTCAAACCTGTTCTAAACTTTCTCTCGTTTACATGCTTAACGTCAAACGCAAGTGGAGTGTGCAAAACCGTGTCCGTGTGGTAGAGGTTGACATGGAAACGAGGTCAATAGTTGCGACCCAGCTGGCTTTCCGCAGATTAAACCATTGCAGACACGTCTCGACCCCCCTGCGTGCCTGGGGGTTAGAATAGGCCCAAGGTATTCCTGCCTGTCGTAAGAGGCGACTAAAAAGAGTCTCACACCTTTCGGTATTTGTTATGGTCCCCTGTATCGTTTGGCCTCCATTTATCAAAATTTTCCCGAAGAGCGAGCCAATTGGAGAAGGGCAGCTTACATGGTGCATTGTGCCCATCGTGCATTGAGATTTTTAGCCCACTTTTTCGTCGAGGCATTGCAGTCCCGCTCATCCTCCATCTCTTGGGCGAGGACACATTTCTGGGTGCGTTTCCTTCCACCCACTATGCAGTGTCGTTTCCTGCGTCGACGATGACCATGGAATTCTTTGCCAGTCCATTGTGGTGAGGCCGCCATTACCCTGTTGGTTGTAGCCCCCTGACTACATATGATTTCCGCCGATGCCTGTGCTGTTAACTCCACACGTATGCCAAGGAGTAGATGGCTGTCACCCTGGGGCATTGGGACTCCCGGCAATGGCCATCCTGCCAGGTGGCCTTTGCTGCAGCTGGCTGGCCTGCTTGCCGTCGTTTTTGGTTTACGAAAAGCGTATGACACGACCTGGTGACATCATATCCTGCCACATTATACGAGTGGGGTCTCCGAGGTCTACTCCCGATTTTTATCCAAAATTTACTGTCGCTTCATGCTTTCCGTGTCCAAATTGGTGCCTCCCATAGTTACCCATATCCAGGGGGATGGGGTTCCGCGCTCTGTATTGAGTGGCTATTTTAGTGGCTATTAATGGTCTAGCAGCAGCTGTAGGCCCGTCTCTCACCTTTTCTGTACGCAGACGACGACTTCTGAATTTCTTACTGCTCCACCAGTACTAGTGTTGCTGAGCAGTGCCTACAGGGAACCATTCACAAGGCACAGTCTGTAGCCAACGGTTTCCAGTTTTCGGCCGCAAAGTCGTGTGTTATGCACTTCTGTCGGCGTCGTACCGCTCATCCAGAACCAGAACTTTACCTTAATAACGCTTCACTCACTGTCGTTGAGGCATATCGATTCTTAGGACTGGTTTTCGACGCCCGATTGACTTGGCTTCCTCACTTCCATCAGCTTAAGCGGAAGTGCTGGCAGCACCTCAGTGCCCTCCGCTGCCTGAGCAACACCAACTGGGGTGCAGATCGCTCTACGCTGCTGCAGCTCTACAGAGCCCTTGTTCAATCTCGCCTTGACTATGGGAGTCTGGTTTATGGTTCGGCGGCACCCACAGCGTTGCGTTTACTCGACCCATTGCACCACGGCGGCGTTCGCCTAGCGACAGGAGCTTTTACAAGTCCATTGTCCAGCGTCCTGGTGGAGGTCGGAGTCCCTCAATTGCAGGTTAGGCATGCGCAATTGGTCTCCAGTTACGTTGTACATGTTCGTAGTTCTCTTGCACATGATAATTACCGTTTCCTTTTCCGCCCACAGCGGTTCATCTCCCGCATAGGCGGCCCAGGTCAAGGCTTACAATTTCAGTTCGTGTGCGATCCCTTCTCTCCAAACTGGAGCCCTTTCCTTTACAACCTATACTTGAGGTTCATTCATGAACACGTCCACGGTGTAAACCTAGGCCGCGGCTTCGCCTGGACCTTTCACATGGCCCTAAGGACTCGAGTTAACCCTGCAGCTTTCCGCTGCCACTTCCTCTCGATTCTCGACACGTACCGGCGCCATGAAAGTGGTTTACGCCGATGGCTCGATGGCTGATAGTCACGTTGACTTTGCGTATGTTCATAGAGGACATATTGAACAGCCCTCCTTGCCAGATGGCTGCAGTGTTTTCACTGCAGAGCTGGCGCCCATATCTCATGCTCTTGAGCTGATCCGCTCATGACCAGGCGAGTCATTTCTCTTGTGTACTGACTCCTTCAGCAGCCTACAAGCCATCGACCATGGCTGAACTCGTCATCCTTTGGTAGTGACCATCCAGGAGTCCAGCTATGCCCTGGAGCGGTCCAGTCGTTCAGTGATGTTTGTCTGGACCCCTTCTCACGTCGGAATCCCAGGCAACGAACTTGCCGTCAGGCTGGCCAAACAGGCTACCAGAAACTGCTTATGGAAATCGGCTTCTCTGAAACTGACCTGCGTTCAGTATTTGCCGCACGGTTTTGCGGCTTTGGGAGTCAGAATGGCATAATCTCAGTACGCACAACAAGCTGCGTGCCATGAAGGAAACTACGAATGTGTGCAAGACTTCCTTCCGCGCCTCTCGCAGGGACTCCGTGGTTCTTTGTCGGCCCCGCAATGCCCATACGTGGCTGACGCATGGTTACCTCCTCCGTCGTGAGGACCCATCTCAGTGTCGCTGTGACTACGAATGACGGTTGTCCATCTCTTCCTGGACTGCCCACTTTCAGCCGCTCTGTGGCGGACTTCTAACCTTCACAGCACACTACCTTCGGTGCTGGGCGACAATGCCTCAAGAGCAGCTTTAGTTTTACGTTTTATTCGTGAGGGTGAGTTTTATCATTTGCTCTAAGGTTTAGCCCATGTCCTTTGTCCCTAAGTGTCCTCAACACTAGTGCTTTCAGGTCGGGAGTTTTAACGTGTTGCAGAGTGGCTGGCTTTTCCTTTTTATCCTCGTGGTTAGCCAGCCATGGTCACCTGCTTTCTTGTTTTAACCTCTTCTAGCGGTTTCTTGCGTCTTTGTGGTTTTCTTGGCCCCTTTGGTCCATTTAAGTGTTTGTTGCCCTTCAGTCGTTGTGGTTTTTCCTTTCATTCTGCTTTGTGTTGTCTCATTGATTTATTCTCACCGTTGTGCCATTGTTTCCTTCGGAACAAGGGACCGATGACCTCGTAGTTTGGTCTCTTCACCCCTCTTTTAAACCAACCAACCGTTTTATTCTCTTGGTCGGCCAGCCACTGTTATCTGCTCTTGTTTTTACTCCTTCTACTTGTGTTTCTTGGTTCTCTCTGTGGTTTTCTTTTCCTGTTTTGTCCATAGTAGTGTTGGCTGTCCTTCTGTCGTTCTTCTGCTTCTTCCTTTCTCCTGTTGTGCTGTACGTCTCTTCTTTTTCTCCTTGTGTAATTATTTTACTGGGAACAAGAGACCGATGACCTCGCAGTTTGGTCCCTTCCGCCCTATCTTTCAAACCAACCAATAAGTCCCGTATGACGACACCATACGGCGTTGGATAGCTAAGTGGTGTAGAGATCGGTCATCGAAATCTCCTGGACGACCGCGAAATGGGAAGACACGGGAAAACATCTACCGTGTACGGGCACCAATTAGACGATTGCTCAACCGCATTTTACACCTAGATTAGCATGCATGGCCCTACAAGATGCATTTAGTACCACGCTTAAGGCCCACCGAGAAGTTCGCACGTTTTCGGTTCAGCTACACGTTTCTGAAATTGTGGGCGGCTAATCCAGGACTTCATGTGAGGTTGATGATGATTGACGAGGAACACTCCTTATTGCCAGGGGCAGTTAACTAGCAAAATAGCAGTTTTGTGGCATTGAAGACCAACATAGTCCATGAAAAGCCGCTACACAGCCCAGAATTAACAGCGTCTTGTGGACCCACTACAGCTGGGATCGTCGGTCCATATTTCTTTCCAGACGACTATGGTGCAACATGAAATGTGAGTTCCGATCGATGTGTGTCCATGATGCGCAATTGTGTCATCCCTGCGTTACAGCAGCATCCCTGTCCAGTCACGTTGTATCAACAGGACGTTACAACTGCACACACTGCTCGTCTCTCATTGGACGAACCGCGTGACGTCTCGTCTCCTGATCGGTCACGTTCATCTAATTCGACGCCTCCCAATTTCTTCCTCTGGGGCTATCTTACGTCCATTGTGTTCGGAAATCAACCTGCAAATCTCCACACGCTGGAGGCCAACGCCCATAGAGAAGTCGCTAGTATCCCCGATGCTGTACTGAAGAACACTTCAGGTAGCAGTTTCCACACCTCGCCCACAGGAGTTCTCCCATAAATGCAGCGCTCATCTGACAAGGGTACCGTGCAAACTTGCCCTCACCGATATGATTCATATTACCGGGCTGTGTGGGTCACGACTAGGACTTCGAGCGAATAAGCGCTTAGTTTCATAAGTGCGGGGTCTTTGGATGGAATCTTGCTTCCGATACTGTTATTTTATCCATTTCCACGTAATTCTAACCGCAGGTACGTTTGGAACACCACGAAATTGTGTTACGTCGAAGAACCGTTTACGAATGTAAAAGTTTGTTTTGCAATAGATACACTGAAAACCATGCACTTTCAAAGGTTCGGCGTTCACTACAGCCGCAGTATGTCACAGTTATTACCGTTTCCCATGTTTGTACGATCAGCATCATCCAGATTCGTATAGTGCTCCGTACATTACACATTATACTTGCCACACGTGTAGATAACATAAATAAAATGACTATACTGATTTGATTGAGAGTTCTTGTGCACCGATTTTTTTTTTCAATCTCATTACGAAAATTTCTACCCCAAACAATTATGAAAATAATAAATGAACCATTCAATAATGACGCTTTGCATAGTGATAATAAATAAATCATTTAGTAATGACATTTTACACAGTCAAAAAAAATGCGAGCAGCCCTTTTCGATGAGTACTAGCGACCATACAAAATGTATAAATAGGCGTAAAATTTTAGAATTTATTTTTCTCGAAAAATAGTTGAGTTGTCTTCCTGTTAAGGGGGTGGGACGTCAAACGGGCCGACTTGGAGGAGGAGAGGCACCACAGGACATTTTAATTTCCACTGTCTATACTTGAAGTAAATTCATAAAACTTTGTTAGCATGACCAGGAAGGATTCAGGATTCACACTCGTAGCAGCGGAAGTTCAAAAACATAACAAAATATTTTTTTTTTTTTGCATGTGAAATTTCATCATTTTTTCACTTACTATTGGCTGCATCTGTTGCTATAGGTACACTTTTCTTCTTAAGTAAGAGAGACTGTTCGATGAATTTTGCACAGCATACAAACCATACTTACAGGTGTCTGAAAGTCTAGAATCTATTTAATTTATGAAAAACGGAATGAGCTGTTATGTTTTAAACTTCATGTTTAGAAAAAATCAAATTTTGTGGTTAATTATCTCAATTTTTAGCACATTTTTTAATAGATTTGGAAAATTCTAGTTTCATACACCTGTTAGTATGGTTTGTATGCTGTGCAAAATTCATCAAAGTATCTCTCTTACTTGTGAAGAAAAATGTACCTATAGCAAAAAATGCAGCTAACTGTGAGAAAATGAGATTTCATACCTAAAAAAAATGTTTTTTTATGTTTTTGCACTTCCACTGCTATGAGTGTGAATCCTGAATCCTTCCTGGTCATGCTGACAGTTTTGTGAATTTATTTGTAAAATTATAGACAGTAGAAAATAGTGTCCTGTGGTGCCTCTCCTGCTCCAAGTCGGCCCGTTTGACGTCCTACCCCCCTTAACGTGGGTTGAAGCCGTAGTCTTGCTCTGCGCATCAAGTTAACATGAATCAAATCGGTGAGGGGAAGTTCATATTGTGTCCATGTCAGCGATGTGCTCTTTAATAAGTGAGTGATTTTTACCGTATGAACGTCCGAAGACTCATTAATACGTCCGTATTTGTAAATCATGAAGACGTGTTTAATACTGTTTTTGTAAGCAGTTGAAAAGGCGCGTTCTTTATAGACCGCTCTGTACTTAATACATAAATCATTTGTAAAACAACCAGACGTTTGAAGCTGTTTCCTACAAGGGAGTCTGATTCTTACGAGACTCGAGGAGTCACTGGTATATGCCGGTTTTGAGGTAGGGGAACGGGGACTACGCGGAGTTCTGAATCAGGCAGCGACGTCATGCCGCGAAGAAACTCGGCGTGCTTTAGCGATCTGACCTGCAGATGGCGAGATGCGTGCAAATAGCGCGGGACGAGGCGTTCCCGGGCCGGCGCCAGCTGGAGCGAAGGCGCCGCCTCGGCCGTGTGAGGACGCGCAGGACGTGAGTCACGCGTCTGTCCACTCTGGCCCGCCCACGCACGAGCCGAGCCGAGCGGACGCCGGCCGCGTTTTACAACGGCCTCAAATTATGCCTCGTTACTCGCCGCGCGCGACCCGCGCTGCGCTGCGCACCACACCGCCGAGTTTGTTTCGCCACACCTTCCCGGCGATTGCGCCGCGCCTCCGGGCTTCGGCCCTTCCGTACGCCGGCCGAGTAACGAGAATGCCCACTGGCGTCTCCGAGGCAACGAGGAATAACGCTGCGAGAAGCTAGACAGCCAAGGCCGGTTTGACGCACAAGCGTCCCCTTGAGGGCGTCAAGCTGGAGAGCTGCATACCAGGTGTGTCCTTAATAGCGAAAACGCGGTGAAACTATTTTTTTGTAATCACGACTGTTCTGACTGGTTAGATGTCGCCACGAATTCCTCTCCGACGCCGAACTCTTCAGGGTAGCACTTGCACATGAAACTGAATGAGCATGTAAGGTTAGTTGCAATGAAGGTGAACAGTGGACTTCGGGTTATTGGAAGATACGTAGGAAAGTCATCTCTTAGGGGACGACGTTCGGAACACTTGAGAGATCCATTCTCGAGTATTGCTCCAGCGTCTGGCATCCCCACCAGGTCGAATGAAAGGAAGACATCGACGTAATTCAGAGGCGTGTTGCTAGATTTGTCACCGGTAGGTTCGATCAACAGGCGTGCGCTACGGATACGCTTCGTGATCTCAAACGGGAGTCCCTGGGAGGAAGAAGACGGTCTTTCTGCGACATTATATTGAGAAAAACTATTTCGGCAGACTGCAGAACGATCCCACTGCCACCAACACATAACAGACGTAAAACAACATAAAAGAAATCAAGGACTGAACGGAAGCATATAGGCAGCCGCTTTTCCCTCTTCATTTGTAAGTGGAATGGGAAAGGGAATGATCAGTAGTGGTACAAGGTAGCCTCCGCCATGCACCGCATGGTGGTTTGTGGGGCATTTATGTGGAGTTGAAGTAATGGTGCCCTCTTGATGAAAAAATATCGGCGTGAGCTCTATGAAAACTGTTGCAAGATGTCGGAGGTGACAGCGAGCGTAGGTTTAGCGTCACGCTGACGTAGAGTTCTTCCTAGACTCCTTCAGTTTATCCCTGACGTGGGTTGTGCCACAATGATTTTATAGGTTTGGAGCGACTATAGATGATACGCCTTTGCATTCTTCCTACCTTTACAGAGAGACCTGCAGTTTAGAAGTGGTTCAAATGGCTCAGAGCACTATGGGACTTAACATGTGAGGTCATCAGTCCCCTAGAACTTAAAAGTACTTAAACGTAATTAACCTAAGGACATCACACACATCCATGCCCGAGGCAGGATTCGAACCTGCGACCGTAGCGGTCGCGCGGTTCCAGACTGAAGCGCCTAGAACCGCTCGGCCGCACCGGCCGGCGCCTGCAGTTTAGAGTGGGTCCTGAAACACATTCCAGCTTGGGTAGTGAGTGAGGCGGAGACACTTTGGACAGGGACAAGATAGCTTCCCTGCCTAGTGGCACCAATGTATACTTTATTTAGCTGTTTCGATTCAATGACCGGCCACGTCTTAATGCATTGTATGAGGCTAGAAATGGCACTGATGTCAGCCGACTTTTCACATGTTGTACTGGGACCAGTCGGGACTATCGACAAATGGGGTGTCGCTAGGTGTGGACTACACCTGAACAGTACTGAGAAGACGGATGTAGCTGTTTCATGAAAGTGTAGGCGGCGAACCTCGTGCCACGCTTGGTCAAACATGTGCTCCCACGCCTAGAGTGTACCTCCAGCAATTTTAAAAATTCCACGATAAACACCAAGAAGACAGATTCAAACACAGCAAATGTCACAAACATTACACGTCATAAATACGAGGGTTGGAAATTAAATAGTGACAACTACTTATTCACAACCGATAAAAAAGTTACCTGTTTACCTCTGTCACTGTCCTTCAAAGTAGTCTTCAGCGTTGTGTAGAACCCGTTGCCACCTATGTTGAAGGCGTAATACACCGTTAGCAGAGCCTGTTTTGTTTATGGTGCGAATGGAGCAGTCTACTGCCTGTCGAATCTCTGGAACAGTTCTGAAGCGAATGCCACGAAGTGGTTCCTTCATCTTCTGAATCAAATAAGTCACAAGGACTTACGTCCGGGGAGTATGGTGGATGGTACAGTACTTCCCAGTCCCATCGACCGAACGGAGCAGCCACAGCTTGCTGTATGCGCCCGCGCATTGTGGTGCAAAATGATGGGTGGGTTGCGCAGAAAGTGTTGCCGCTTCTTAGCAAAGCTGGTCGCTGGTGATGCTCCAAAAACGAACAGTAATGCTGTGCATTGACGGTCTGCCATGGAGGAACGTAATGCGTTAGGATAACACCATCACAGTCGTACACGAGAATCACCATAACTTTAGACCGTTCCATTTGCACCATCAACTGAACAGGCCACAGGTAATTCCAATTTATGCCTCTACAGCAGTGGTTCCCAACATAGGGGTAACAACCCCCTGAGGGGTAAAATGTAATTACGAGGGGCATTCAATAAGTAATGCAACACATTTTTCTCGGCCAGTTTCAGTTGAAAAAAAAAGTGTAATTTGTTGTGGGAAATCGTGGAATGTTCCCGCTGTAGCTCATATAATAGGAAGTTCCGGTCGGCGGCGGCGCTGCAAGTAGCCTTCAAAGAGGTGTTAGTAATGGAGGCGCGTTTAAAGAAGAGAGCTGCCATAGTTTCTTTTGGCAGAAAACGAGAGCACTGTAGATAAGCATAGACCATTGCAGAATATCTACGGAGACCTGGCAGTGAACAAAAGTACTGTGCGTCGCTTGGTGCGGCGTCTGCCATCATCGTTTCAAGGTCGCCCCAACCTGTCCGATATCCCGCGCGACGGTCGGCCGCTCACAGCTGTGACTACTGCAATGTTGACAAGTGCGGACACACTCATTCGAGGTGATCGAAAGATCACAAACAACTCTCTGCGCATCTGTTCTCGTCTGTTGCTAGTACTGACACTAATCCATCCGCTAGATTCCTCGCCGCCTACCGCAAGACCATAACGAGCAACGGAGCACATTTGTGCGGAATTGCTTGCGCATTACGAGTCTGATCGTGACAATTATTTCTCGAACATCGTGGATCACAGGCGATGAAACATGGGTTCATCACTTCGAACCGGAAACAAAACGGTAACCCATGGAGTGATGCGATACCACCTCTCCTCCGAAGAACCAGTTCAAAGTGCACCCTCAACCGGTAAAGCCGTGGCGACGGTCTTCTGGAACGCTTGATGGGGTTATTCTGTTTGATGTGCTCCCTGATGGTGCAACTATCAACTCGTAACTGTATTGTGCTTCTCTCAGGAAACTGAAGAAACTACTTCAGCGTGTGCGTCGCCACAAAAATATAAACGAACTTCCGTTTCTCTATGACAACATAAGTTTTCTCACAGATCTGCACACCCGAGAGCAGCTCACAAAACTTCATTGGACTGTTCTTCCTCATCCACCCTATGATCGGATCTGTCACCTTCCGACTGCCATCTGTTCGGCCCAATGAGGGATGCGCTGCGGGGGAAGCAGTACGTGGATGATGGGGAGGTTATTGATGCAGCAAGACCTTGGCTCCGACGTCGACCAGTAGAGTGGTACCATGCGGGCGTACAGGTCCTCCCAGTACAGAGGCGTAAGGCCATTGCATTGAACGGAGATTGTGGGTAAAATTGGGTTTTCTAGCCTAAAGAGTGGGTAATAATACGGTGTATAGTAATCCTGAATAAAACCAACCAGCATTCAGAAAAAACGTGTTGCATTACTTGCTGAACGCCCCTTGATGTAAGGGTTTAAAAACAAAATGGCTCAATTTACTTACGAAACTTAAATTGCTTTGAGGACAACATTACTTTCATTACTATGTCCTAACAATGTAATACTGATTACACACGTTACCAATAATTACATCTTCCTCACACAGTCAACCGACTACACACATACAGTACCTTCTACCAAGCATTTGTCATAGTAAAATTGAGACATACATATCACATACGCGTATGTATCTCACAAAAATGTCTTCTCAGGGTTGTAGGTAGTTCCCACAACGGACGAGAAAATAGCTTCATTATTCAGTTAGCAATAATAAACTAAGAAATTGACAGTGCAACATAACAGTAACTATGCAATGTTTACTGCTGTGGTATAGAGCTCTGGGGTAGAGCCAACACAGATTGTTATTATTGTCATCGTCATCATCATTATTTCAGAAGTAAGGAGTCAAGCAGTCAAGTGATTTACAAGCAGTGCCTCAGCAACTGTAGTGAACACATTTGAACTTGGTTGATTTGAAATGGGGGTGCAGGTTGTGAGTGAAGCATGTGACGCTAGAGAGAGAAGTCGTGGCACAGGAAGCATCTATTGCAACAAATGCCTACCTTCAATGTCGATAGTTAGCTTTCTTTTCTGATTAAATGTTGTAGGTAGCACTCGGCATGTACTGCGAATTGCTCTGTCGTTCCATAAAAAGAGGTTTGTGTGCAAGAATCGATACCAACTGTCCACTGACTCATTAACACGTGGTTTATTAAAACACACACCAATAACCATAATTTATTGATGTCATTTAAGAAATATAAGTATTCAAAGAAAATTGTTACTAACGCTGTTGCTCAGTAGTTAGGCGCTAATGCTAAAAATGCTCGGGGGGGGGGGGGGGGGCGGTGGTTGGTAAAGTCTGATTACACTCAGGTGTAATGGTCTCAGAAAGGTTCCAAACCACTGCTCTAGAGCTCTCTCTAGTATCGCAGAGATTATTCCTGGACGTAAAAAATATCATAATCCTGTCCCTTGTCAGTGTTTTCGATACATTCATATCCTCGCCGATTCCGCGGAGAACCTTCTCATTCTTTATACGTTATCAGTCTATTTAATTTTCAACGTTCTTCTGTAGCACCATACCTCAAATGCTTCGATTTTCTTCTGCTCCGGTTTTCCCACAGACTCATTTCCATACAATGGTGCCCTCAAAGTTGACATGCTAAGAAATTTCTTCCAAAAATTAAGGCCTGTGTTCGATACTAGTAGGCTATGCCGGCTTGCAAATCCCTCTTTGCCTGTACTAGTCCGATTTTTGTATCCTTCCTTTGTCCATCATAAATCATTTTGCTTCCAAGGTAGCCGAATTCCTTTACTTCGTCTAATTAGTAGTCACCACTTTTGATGTTGAGTTTGTCGCTAATCTCACTTCTGAAACTCATTACCTATATTTTTTTTGGTATACTCCCAGCCCACGGTGTGTTCGCTAATTACGCTGTTCATATTATTCAACTGATCTTGTAAGCCCTCTTCACTTCCAGTAAGGGAAGCAATGTTACCAACGAATCTGATCATTGTGGTATCCCTTCACCCTGAACTTTAGTCTCTCTTGAACTTAGATTTCCGTCGCTGCTTCCTCGGTGTATTGATTTAGCAATAGGGGCGAAAGAATACATCCTTGTCTTACATTTTTAATCCGAGCACTTCGTTCTTAGTCTTTCATTTTTATTGTTGCCCCCTTGTTCTTGTAAGTGTTACTCGTCTTTCCCTGTACCTTACTCCCATTTTTCTCATAAATTCGAACACCTTGACTATTGTACATTATCGAACGCCTTTTCCAGGTCGACAAATCTTATGAAGGTGTCTTGATTTTTTCATCAGTCTTTATTCCGTTATCAACCGCAACGTCAGGACTCTTTCGTATCTTTACCTTTGTTAAAGCCAAACTGATCGTCATCTAATAGACCCTCATTTTCTTTCCCTCCTTCTGCATATTATTCTTAGCAGCAAGTTGGATGCAATATGGTAATAGAAGCGAAAACGTTTCAGTAAACATGGGTTCACAAACGACTCGTCGGCGGGAAAATTGCGTATGTGTCGTTACGGGCCGCTACTCACGATAGTATCAGTATTGTCCTCGTTGGAATGTGGGCCCAGTTAGACTGCGACGCCTACATCTGTATCACCAACGTCAGTACTCAGCAAGCCACCCGACTGTGTTCAGTGGAGGATATTTTTGTTACAACTGATTTCCCCTCCCCCCTCTTTTTCCATGTGTCCATTCACGAATGGCGCATGCGAAGAATGAATGTCGGCAGGCCTCTACATTAGCTCTAATTTCTCTAATCTTCTTCTCGTGGGCGTTTCGCGAGACGTATGCGAGCGACTCTTACCGGAACGCACCGTCGCGGAATTTCAGTAGTAAACTATTTCGTAATGAACAACGCCTCTCTTGCAACGTCTATCACCGGAGTTTGCTGAGTGTCTCCATAACGCACTCGGGCCGATTAAACAATCCCGTGACGAACCCCGATTGGTAAACACTACTCGAGAATCGGTTTCGAACAAGCATCTTGTGAGCCGTTTCGTTCGTGGATGATTTTTTAATTCTTCCTGTCTGCTTTTTCTATTATGTTTTATTTGGTCATGTCACTTAAGGTCGCTCCGGATTGATACTTTCCGCTATTCTACAGTAGGTAGTGTTTCCAGAAATTTGTCATCAATAGTGTAGTTGTGCAGTAGTGGGTTTCTTTTCCAATGTGTGCACAATATGTCACATTTATTTATTTTCAGCGTCAACTGCCAGTTCCTGCATAATTTACCAATCCTCTGCAGGGCTTACTGCGCATCGGTACTGTCAATCTTAAAAGCTTCCGACGTTTTCTACTAGCTCATTTATATACACTAAACAGCGACGGTCCTATTACTTCCTTGGGATACTCCAGAAATTACGGTTTCATCTGTCGATTAATTTCCATTAAGTGCGACGTGTTGTCTTTACAAGGTGGTCTTGAATCAAGTCGCATATCTGGTCTGATACTCAATAAGTTCGTGTTTTTTTCACTAAATGGCCGTGCGGGCAGGTGTCAAGTGCCTTCCTGAAGTCAAGGAACACATCAGCCTAAGCGCCGATGTCCTATACTGCTATGCATCTCACGCAGCAATAGAGCGAGCTGAGTTTCGCAAGATCTTCGTTTGCGGAATACATGTCGATTCTTGTAGATGAGATTTTCGTTCTTCAAAAACGTCATAATACGTGATCACAAAACTTGTTCCGTAATACTGCAACAGACTGACGTCAACGGTACAGGCTTATGATCACGCCTATGAGCATGTGTTCTACGATCCTTTTGAATGACTGAACGAGATAGTTTACATTTCAGTGTACATGGAGAGTACTAACTATTGCCACCAAGAATAACTCCGAAAGTATGGTAGTAGCTGAAAAGTTAGTGGGACAGAAGTTGCATGGGAAAAGGAAAGCCATAATATGACGTTGGTTTATTTGTTGCTAGGTGGGGTTGCTTCAGAGATACGAAGGTCGACTTTGCTTTCCTAAGTGGGATGCTATAGTTTGGTACTTATTTTCTGATAGCGGCTATCGAGACGAATCCAATGATGTGTAACAGTAAGGTCTTTGAAGGTCAACGAAGATGGCATGAACGTCCATTTACAGAAGTGTTGGAAGTAATGACCATTGGTATCAGTGCAGTGCTGCAATCTTGTTATCATGGTTTGAAGTGGTATTCCTTATCACATCAGCACTTATCGAAGTACATGCTCTGACAATTTTTTCTCGCATATCTTCAGGTCTAGTTGGAACGTCTTCATAAATGTCTTTTACGAATAACCACAAGGAAAAAAAATCCAGAGGAGTCACGTCTGGCGAACGTGCCGGCCACTGCGCATACCCTCCGCGTCCAATCCAACAATTTGGGAATTGTCAGTGCAACTCATTTCTAGCCATCAGCGAAAAATGTGTCGGACACCCATCAGTTTGTTACCACATTATGTTCCTTGTTCCTAAAGGTATTTCTTCCAATAATGTTTCTTGCAGGAATGTGATGTACTGCCTAGCATTAAAATTTCCTTCAATGAAACAGGGGCCTATAATTCTGTTCTCCAGAATCCCACACCATACATTCACCGACCACGGTTTTTGGTGTGCAATTTGCCGCAGCCAATATGCATTTTCAGCTGCCCAATAATTCATGTTCTGCAAATTAACATTTCCATGGTTCCTGAATGTAGCGTCGTCAGTAAATAAACTCAAATTAATACATGTGTCATCCCTCTGAATCTGAACCCATCGGCAGAACTCAATGCGAAGCTTACAGTCCGTACCAGTTAATTCTTGATGGAGACAGATATGGTAAGGATGATACTTACGGCGATGCAGAACACGAACACTACTACTCTGGCTCATGCCAGATTCTATTGCGATTCGACGCGAACTAACACAAGGATCTCGAACCACAGTGGCAAGAGTACCAATTTCCGTTACCTCGTTAGTAACTTTCCTTTGCCTGATATGTTTCTGATGCCTTAAAGATCCAGGTGTTCTCAATTTATGATACACATATTTAAATGTACGACATGTAGGGTGAGTACGTTGAGGATATCTTTCGGCGCATAAGTCTCCAGCTCTCACTGAATTTAGTTGGCATTCTCCGTAAACGAGAAGCGTATGGACTCATTCTTCGAAAGAATACATCATTCACATTCGCTTGATCCGACGTTATTAGTCTTACCGTTGGTATTAGTGTTGTATTGCGAAACCGTCGAATGATGTTTACGTGTCAGTGGCATGTTGGCTAGATATGCAATATCGGCGAATATTTACTATTTGCACGATATACGAGAGAGAATTGTCAAAGCAAGTTCTTCGATTAAGTGCCGAAGTGATACGGAATACCACTCAATCCATGATAAGAAGATTGCAGCACTGCATTGATACCAATGGACATCGCTTCGAACACCTGCAAATGGACGTTCATGCCGCCTTTTTGACCTTCGTTGACCTTCAAAGACCTTACTGTTACACATCATTGGATTCGTCTCGATAGCCGGTGTCAGAAAATAAGTACCAAACTGTAACATCCCATTAAAAAAAAAAAAAAAAACGAAGTTGACTTTCATATCTCTGACGCGACCCCACCCAGCAACAAAAAACCAATGTCGTATATGGCCCCCATTGTCCCATGCATCATCTGTCCCACAAATTTTTCAGCTACTAACATACTTTCGGAGTTACTCTAGGTGTAGTTAGTTAGTGACTCACCCTGTATTTGTACTGAGACAATATTTCACACTGAAGTCAGTTTCTGTTCGTAGCCACATATTCGCTGCTATCTTGCAAACTGTTCGTTTGCGTACTCACGTTCGACCGGACGTTTTTTCTACTGTGGATCTTGGACGCATATGAGTTTTCGTTGTTAATTGTGAATCACCTTGCATATTTAACAACACATCTTTTATTATGTCTATCAATGAATAAATAAATAAATAAATAAATCCCTCGTGGCTCAGAGTTTTGTGCAAATAATCCCATCTGACACGGTTCCAGTGATAGTCAGGTGAAACTCCTGTCGTCAGTGGTAGTCGAGTCCAAGTTCATAGTGTTATTTCTCTTTAGTATCACAAATTTGTTGTCCTTCTCAGTAGCATATATAAAAATTCTTACCACGTTTATCAATTTGCAACTACTTCAGTAGGAAATTTTCTAAAATTCAACTTTCTACTGGTGAACGTATTGCTGTGTAATATAAGACTTATGCAGTTAAGCAGTGTCTTATTTTTCAACACGTAAAAATATTTTTTTGGTGTTTCAGTCCCGCCTTTTCTGATAGTAAGACAAATAATATGTAAACTGCCCGCCTCGATAACTGCTGGGTTAGCGTGCCTGGGAGGCAACCGAAGGATGCCCCGTCTGGTCGGGGATTTTCTTCGTTCGGGCACAGGGTGTTGTGATGATCGAAACGCAAGTCGCCTAAATGGCGTTAGCAAAAAGACCTGCGCTAGGCGGCGAAGCCGCCATAAGAGAGAGATTTGTAAACTGTAGATCTAAAAATTTCCAAAGTTAAACTAAAAACATACGTTTTGTGTCTATATTCTTCATTTCAGTACGGAAATTTTTATTGAAGCTAGAACAATACAATAGGCCTAGTTGTTGTACTTAAACCTTTATATCATTCCAAGAATTACGTTAAATGGACACTTCTAATATTTTCTTGCATTATTTAGTACTGGAATATGATACAGAAATCTGTTTCTCTTGCAGAGGAATGCCTACTTAAAACATGCTTTTAATTTTTTAAAATAAAACTGACTGCGATTTCCGCCGGCCAAACATACATATTGCATCTTAAGACAATAAAGAAATACACCTAAGGGGGATAGGAATGCTAATCACACTGGTCGTGGTCGTAATAAGTAAGCCATAGATCAGATCCCTGTTTCAACTCGAACTTTCCCTCAACAACACAGTTCTCCACTAGACTCGCACTCATCAGTCATCTAGTCTAAACGTACATATTTAAAAGAAAAGGCAGTAAGGGATGCAAATGGGGTAATGTGAAGGAAGGAAGAAAGCCTTTACGATTGCGCATCTGAACATCCGCTCGTTATCTTACAGCCAGCGGTGTTCCGCGACTCAAAGGTAACTTGTTTAGTCAATTGAGATGGCTAAACACAAATTCCCTAGGCCAGTACACTCTGCAGTCATTTGGACCATGCCATGTCTGCTTCGGTTTAGCTATATTTATTTTGTTAAATATAGTTACGTTCATGAAATTTGCCTGTGATTAAAATAATATTCTTACCTCAGTTTCAGTACGTAATACACTGCTGTGCAAAAGTTTCCCGTGATGTGTCACTGCCAAGTAACGTAGTTCGACGAACCTTTTACCGTACAACTGCCACAGCGTAGTACGGAAGCGAAGTGCAAGAAGTATGCAATGAGATGAATGGAAACCACACTTTTATTCAAAGGCAATAATTACATTGCAGTGGTCGAGATTTATGACGGCCTCCTGAACGTCACAAAAGGCGGGGCACGGTTCTTACTAGGGTGTGAGACCACCACATACGGCAATGCATGTTCTGCAACGTGCTCCAGTGCTGCCCACAGGGATGGTAAGAAGCTCTTGTGGTAGGGCGTTCCACTCATCCACCATCGCAATCGATGGTCGTTTGTATATGTGGACGTGCTGCGATACGTTTCCAGTGTTCGATGGATTTGTAGTCGGGGGAACAGGCAGGTCAGTCCATTCGCCAAATATCCTCTGTTACCAACTCTTTCGTGTTTTACAGTGTCAGTGGGTACATTTTTACCTGTTCGCACCTGTCGCCATATTGGGGATACGTCCAGCATTGTCGGACATCACAGTTATGGTGGGCCAGGTCTTACGATGTGGGAAGGAACAGTGTTGCGTCGGCATAGTGACCTCCAAATCGTTGAAAATGGTACACTCACCGCTCAACGTTATTCTGACAGTGTATTTCTTCCTCATGGACTTCTTTTCAGGGTTGCATTCGGCCCTGACGTAATTTTTATGGATTACAACGCGCTAAAGCATCGAACAACGCATGTGGAGCAGCTCTCGGAACGAGAGGATGTTCGGCGGTAGGACTGGCCTGTCCGTTCCCCGAGAACGCGTGGGTTCCATTGGCGAGAGGTACTGCAGCATGTTTGTAGACAGCAACCACCCAGCAGTTGTCAGCTGCTTTCGTGGAGGAATGGAGCGCCCTACCACAAGCATTTCTTACCTACATTGTGGCCTGTATGGGAGCACGTTCAGAGAATGCACTACTGTTCGTAGTGATCAAGCATCTTACTAAGAAGTGTGATCCGCCTTTCGTAAAATCTAGGGGAGCGTAATGAGTAGGACATTTCTGTTGGTGTAATTTTGTGTTCCTTCCAGCTTCTGTAGCAGCTCTTTTTGTGTACGGGCTAGTGTCTTCGAGCCATGTTACTTGGTAGTGACACATCATACGAAAGTTACTTTCGTCCTTACTTTGGCAGACTAGTGTAGTAAAGAAATAATGAGGCTTGCAAAATTATGCGTGGTCTTACCATGACCCAGGCAGGCCCATATATTAAGACACGGATACCGGGGCAAATGACAGTATTTATCCAAAACGAAGAATATGGTTTACCCACAAAAACAGTTCAGTTAATACTGTTCCGTTATTCTCCTTTGCAGGAATCATTCAGTAACATTAGCCGACATGCGTTGTGAGATGTTTATATTTTCCCACCTACGCGTTGCAAATGTTTTGATTGAAATGACCAGTCGATGCGCTGTTTTCACGTCAATTCTACCAACAGTGAGAGTTTTTTTAGTTCTCGGGGTGTTGTAAAATTTCTGGATTCGTCTCGTCGCTGCGCAGCCTATGAAAAGGATTGCGGAAGACTCCCAAATAAATTCCAAAGTATAGTGCAGTTTTAACACCAGTATATTTCCAGGACTCTGGTGTCCGAGCCTGGTGAACTGTACCGGTTACATCACATGTACCCAAAATTGACATCAAACGACACAGAGTTCACAACAATCAATAAACGAGTAAGCCTACAATACATTTGCTCGCAACCCTAGCCAAAAAACGAGTGCCCCTAGGCGCCTGCGTGACCTCTATTTATACTTTTGTTAACAATTACCTACAATGAAAATTACAATTTTATGTAAAATCACAAGTAAAAGTTAAATAGAATATGAGCTACACATTGCTAAAAATTTACAATCTCAGTGCTGAACAAGGTGAACCTATTTTCAACTTAGTTAAGAGTTAATACAACATTTTCTGACTAATTATGTTACAGGTAACAATTACATTTCTGAATTTGTTTGTAACAAATAAACTAGTGCCTGAATTTTAGTGCTAACATATATCGGAGATTCAATTAACGTGCTTTATTTATATGTTCTATTTAAATTGTTGTACTAATTTTATAATGATAGGTTTACTGGTACATCCTGACCATGTGCTACATTTCTTTCGATTACTTACAGCATTAATTTCACATTTATATTGTTTCCTCATAAGAACAATGTTAATCAGCAAAGCATCGTTTTTGAATTATATGTATACTGAAATAGTGGTTATTTTTGTATGTAATTTGGAAACAGGTCACTTTACAATTGGGCAATTAGGACTGGTGATTATCTTTAATGCTCTCCGAAGGGTTCTGATAGGTAGCAATGAGATACAGTAATATTTCAGGTGTACATCTATATTTCTGACATCAGCCCTAAAAATAAATCATTTAGCAGTGCTATTTGACGCAATAGTGCAGAATGATCCCAATCAGACGTCTGCATCCATATGCAAAGGAGGTTGACTGGGAGTACGTTCAGGATTGCCATCCGTCCCGATATATGGGACCGTCAGCGTTATGGGGACCTTCTTGTCCTGACATCCCGACAAGACCCAATTGTCTCCCAATTTAGCGAATTACTGTTACGAGCTTGCGAAAGTACTCAAATAACGCAATCTGTTAGCGCAATGTCTAAGTGCAACCTCAGCTTAATTTATGTCAATAAGTCTGTGTTGAAAAGGTCGTCTCATAGATGGCGTTGCTTGTTGCGTATCCTGCATCGTCGATGCAACTACCATGTAGAACTAGCGCCATCATTCAAGAAAATACCAGACTTCACCAGTAGAACGGGGCTGGAACTATTTAAACAGCGCCACGCGGAAAAATCGGGCAGATCCCATTTGAATAGCGCTCTCATAAGGCGATTCTTTCTGAACGTAATACAAACAGAGTGAAAGTCATAAATGCTTGAAGTGTCCTTCTGAAGTGCGGGTATAGAGGGCGTTTAGTGTATGGTGACGTGTACTTAAGTGTTACTGTGTGCTGTTTACTGTCTGATAAACTTACCGTATCATAGGTTACGAAAATGCCTGAGGATGGAAAGAGAAGTCTCATTTTTCGGATGATTACACAAAAGAGTTGTCCTTTGCGGGTACAATGTTTTTTTATAGACACATCAAAAAAAATCTGCAGGTTCCATTACATTTAGTAATTGGTTTTCATGGACACAGTACCAATACCCACGTCGGAGGGCTTCGACGCGGCCAGCGGAATGTGTTTCACCAAATTAAAGAACTAGGGAAAACTGTAGAAGGAATTGGAAGTCCTGTCCATTTTCTACACGATGCTATATCAAGCACTGCTTGTCGATATTGAAATTAGTCATGAAAATATTTATTTTTCAATATATACGGTAAGGACAGAGAAGCTGAAAGAGTCCTGTTCATCCACTGATGTGAATCATCAGACTCCCCTATCTCGCTCAAAAACAAGATGACCGTCGTTAATGCCCGCAGTTTAGGGAATTCATAAGCTTTAGATTCCATTAAAACAATTTTTTGGACGCGCAAGACAGGACGCCTATAATAATTTGATTCTTTCAGTAAATCGGCAAGTGAAATTCATGTTTCTGCAGTCAAACTTGGCTCTGCTTGAAGAAAATATAAAAAGCGTGGAGAAGAATAACGTCTCGACAATTGAAATAAGAAATATATTAATCGACACTCAAAGATGTCTGAATCAAAGGAACACTGCCATTTTTTGGCATGCAAACAAAGATTTATTTGAACAAATTACTAAGCGAGAACCCAAACTAAGAAATCATTAATTTTATTTCGAAATTTGAGGGAGAGACAGTGGCTTTCTGTAACACAGCATTTGATTACTTAGAGATATGGCCGATTTCCTTTAATAAATATAAAATATTTGATTGGATGACGCTATCTGAAACCCCAGATAGAATGATGTTTGAAAACACTATTTTATACTCGACCAAAAACGGTGTGAAGATTTGCGGCGACAATTGCCTTCAGGAATATATGTATCTGAAGAGCTTTTTAGAAACTAAGCGTGACTCGGAAGAACGGAAGTCTAAACGCACCATGGACGAAAGGTTCACTTACTTTCTTAAGGAAACCGTGAATCCTGAACGTAAATGCAAACTGCTAAAATTATGCGAATATTTGTTTTCTATTCCCGCACACAACGCCACTGTGGAAAGCATATTCTCGCTGATGTCGGCCCAGTGGACTGATGAAAGAAATCGACTGTTGCCAGGGACTGTGGAATCAATCTTACAGTGCCAGTTTAACTACAAGCTGACGTGCATGCAGTTCTATAAATACGTAAAAGGAAAAAAGATTCGCAGAAAAAGGTGAAATCTCCCGAAAAATATGGTGCACTTACTACTTCTGCCGCAACACGTTCCATGTAATTGTACCATGTAATTATACCAGATGAGTTTCGCTTTTATTTACAAAGCATCTTCTTGGTATTCTGTAAATTGGATACACTCGTTTGTACATTTAGTTTTTGATTCTTTTGGGTTAAAAACAGCGTTTTCTTTATGAAGTTGGTCTGTAAGCTACTTAACGGTATTTCTTTACATAGTCGGCGCCTTGCCCTCTTGCTAGCAGTAGTTGATGTCGACAGGCTTCATTTCACATCTGCAGTTTTTGGCATTTTGCGATATTTCCTGCGCTTCACTATCTATAACTGACTTTCTTAGCCGGTGTTTCAGTCATCAATGCTACAGTGTTTATGCTTACCAATTTGTTTTCGTTCACGTTGTGGTGCCAACCTATGAAACGAATTTGTGTGTGTAGCCCTGTGTCAACTGTTGGACTGAGGAAATCTTACTGCCAGGCTACGGTCACAATGGTGACATATGTCACGTACATGGCCGTCGGTAGCGGGACAGATGGCGGCTGAATTCGGTGAAACAACTCGTATTGTACTACCCTTCTCCCCATCTACGTTCATTTACCCGTTGCCTGCAGTGTTAGCTGCTTTTAGGCGGTGAAAGTCGACACAGTGGCATCGGTGTTAAGTCCACCCATACATAGCTGATGGTGCGAACACTTGACGACAGACAGATCCGTGCTCCAATATCGAGCCAACACTATATACGTAGCTGTACGATCCGTTAAAACCTTCGCAGTAATCTGTGGTCTATTAGTTGCACTTCGCACTTCTGTTCTCTGTACAGGCATACATTCGTAGCAGCAATACCTGTACGAACCAAAGTGTCATAAGACAAAACTACTTTCTGAAGACAGATCGCTCTAGCTGGTTCTAGTACTGATGTCAGTTTCACGCCTGACTTACGTAAATTCTTTTTGTAGTAGCGTTAAGCGATTGTACCCTCAAAGTTGCGTCAAACATGCTATCTCTGCTAGTATGTAGGAAAGTAACTTGAGGGCTCTCTGAATTTCCATTTCGTGGAAGAAACTAAAACTTTCACATCAGTTGGAGGCTTAGGTAAAGCAGTCAACCGCAGTCTACGCGAGAAAAATAATTATACTCAAAAATAGGTTTTTTATTGGATGCAGAACTCACAACTGTCTCAGTCGACTATATCGGAATTCTAGACAGTTGCGTGCTTCCGAAGGAATGAATATTAACTGTGTATCATTGTGCGTGTTTTAAAACTGGAGCACTTTTTTTTCTGTAGCGTTCACGTGATTACTGCTATTTTTCCGTACGGCAGTTCGCAAGCGCGTGTAATATCCTTCACAAAATTACTGAATTACGGTATAAATTACATCCTGGTCCCTACTTTTTAACTGATTATAGGTAACCACTATCTTTTGATTATTATAATAACGTGCTAAACGTCAGCTGTAGGAATGGCTGCAGGTGAAGGCATTGGGGTCGCTTCTGACCATTGGCCGTAGATAAACGACACGGTTACTAGAGAGATTATTCATAAGTAAAAATATTTAACAGATGCAAGTAGTGTTTTTTTTTTCTGTGTAACGCGAAGACACGGGTCAGTTCAAAACTTAATAAATTCTGTTGCACAGTTCGCAAAAGGGGCGCTGTCAGCAATAGACTGTTGTTGGTGTTGGTGTTGGTGTTGGTGTTGGTGTTGGTGTTGGTGTTGGTGTTGGTGTTGGTGTTGGTGTTGGTGTTGGTGTTGGTGTTGGTGTTGGTGTTGGTGTTGGTGTTGGTGTTGGTGTTGGTGTTGGTGTTGGTGTTGGTGTTGGTGTTGGTGTTGGTGTTGGTGTTGGTGTTGGTGTTGGTGTTGGTGTTGGTGTTGGTGTTGGTGTTGGTGTTGGTGTTGGTGTTCCCGCAATTTAGAGGTGAATACTAGGTTCAAGGGAAACTGCAAAAAAGACCGTGGTCCAACTGGGATTCGATACCATGACCCCTCTCTCGGTTTCTAAGCAAGCGCTTTACCACTAGACCACTATATTGACGCTATCAGCAATGACTGACTGATTCTCAGCAAGTAATGATCAGGCTCCTGAAGAAAGTTTTTCATCTGGAATTCATTTCCGTTCATGAGGTTAGAAATAACAATTGTGCAGAAATTTGTGCACCACTGTGAGGACACCGTTCCATTGATCTTCCAAACTAATAAAGTGGCATCACAAGCTATCCGACGTGAATTGAAAACCATCCTCCTGATACTTACTTTGTGTAAAAGAATTTCTCGCTCAAGTTTAAAGACTCTTAGCCGTAAAGTGTGTACATACTATCACAAATCTTTATTTTTTATGGCAGCCTTTCAAAGCGGCTTATTCCATGTCTGAGTAACTTCATCACCGGTAGCACACGGAACATGAAAAACATTAGGCTTACAGCCGTAAGGCAACGAGTTGTTTATCTTTTTCCTGCGCGAACTCAAATATTAACAAAACTGTAACAGAACATTTCTCATTTCTTAACAGCGCCTGTGAAATAGTTTTCTGTGATTACTGTGTATGCTAAAGGCTGTTTCCGGTATGCGGGGAACGTGGTTTTCACCAGCCTTGAGGAGGAGGTAGGTCCTTACCTGCGTTGTTGCTTGTCGAGAGTGGATTTAATTCTGCAGCAGCTGTTTCTTGTAGGGAACACCTGCTGGAGTTCTCACGTTTTATAAATGAGCTTGACAGGCCAGGTATCATGCTGAACCAGTCGGTGATTCTTGTTAAAATTGTAACTGTTCCACTGTATTAAGATGAGCGGCTCAGAATTTCAAGTACCAAATCATGACACACAACATAAAAACAACTCGAGGGTTATTGTGTTGATATCATGACGGCCAAGGTAAGAAAACCTACTGAAGTGTACTTCGCTCCCAAAAAATAAGAGAATGACACTTATTCACGATGCATTCGGAGGCCAAAATCAGTCTTACGGTTACAGGACTGTTATTGCTCTTGACACACAGAGGCAGAAAAACTATTATCGCCTGTGGTTTAAATTCGATCCATTGTGTTTATGAAGTAACGAAAGTCAAATTTTTATACAGGATGGTCAGAAGCAGTCTTGAAAGCTTGTAAGTATGTTGCAGGGTAGGCTGTGCTGAGAAGTAAATGTTAAGAAACAATTCGGTACGTTTCCGAGTTAATTAACATTGAAGTTAACGAATGAAGCCGTTGCGCCGCAAATTCAAGCGGCCCGCCAAATACAATTAGGGTCAGTTGTTCTCATAGCGTAGATGATGATGCACGAGACTTCGTAGCTTTTGATTCGGGTTCGATCCTCACTATCGTTGTGTGTCCAGTTTTTGTGTTGTCTCTTGTGCCGCTTGTATTTACGCGTAACGTCCTGATCGGCTAACTTCAATGCTATTAACACAGAAACGGCGCAACGTATCGAATTTTTTGCCAATAATTATCTCTCAGAACAACCCACCGTGCAACACCTTTCCAAGCTTTTCATGCTGTTCCTGACAACCCTGTATAGTAACAGTGTCGATGTCCTAAAAATGAAACTGTGCAATCATAGTGAATGACCATATGTAGAAGTTATTGTACCTGATCTATGATAAAAAAATGGTGTATCTTAAAGTTACACATTCTACGTAAAATTGTCTGAAGTTTTAGCATCAAAACTGGCAATAAGAAATATTGCATTGTAGCTACGAATATTACTGAAACAGTTCTTTAGTTTTTGTTTTAATTGTCGATTATTTTAAGCGAGCCCTTGGTACAGTGCGTCTAAAATGTAGAACAAAAGCAAACTGTTGCTTTTAATTTATTATAATGTTGTTCTACCAAGAACCGACGGAAGATTCTGTTAACATGAAAGAAATTGAATATTAGAGACTTCAAATTTTTGTGGTAACGGCGGCAAATGGACATGAAATTATTTCCGTATACTCTCAGAAAACACGACGCCAATAAAAGTTATGTACAGTCTGTTGCCCCGAAAGACTTCGTCACTATGAAGTTTTGTTTTCCACCACCTAGCAGTCGTGATATTGAAATTGCCTGGTATGTGTGTTACTGCAAGTGTACCATTTGCTACATTTAAACATGAAAGTCCCTAGAACGCGATTTTCCGAAACGTTGTTACTTTCTCACGTAATTTTACCATAGCACCTGATTGGTGCAGTGTGAGGGGCAGAGAGAAACTTTTGTCATGTTGTATGAATCCTTTTACCTCTTTTTTTAACTGCTACTTAGACTCAAGCCTTTTTTGTGCACATTTATGACAAAGTTCCTTTCTAATTATATAAAGTTCAGTGGCCTCCGTATATGATTAATATTAAAAATCGGTACATCAATTTCCGATGCTGAGGTGTATTAAATGTATGATGTCACGATTCCCCCTTAGAGGGCACTCTTATCTACCATTTGACCACGACCAAAGTGTCGTGAAAAGAGTTATAAATGTGTGAGCGCTCATTTCAGATCAGGATAGATCACTTATCACCGAATCCAGCGTCCGTGATCACGTTAAAGCTTATGTAGAAAAAAACTATAGGAACAGTGGCTTCTGAAATATGATGGATCCCTTTACACAAAATCAACACCTCAGCTGAAACAGTAGGAACACGCACTAGAAAACAGGGCAAGGTATCATTTGCTCCCAGCGGATTCTATAATATGAGAACAGTTCAAAAGAGAAACAAAAAGTAGGTCCTAAGTCCTATTTCTATGGCTTTGAAGTCCATATCTTTACATTAGTGATAACCAGGACGTATTTTCCTAACAAGATTATTTGGCTTCCTCAAACAGAATAATATTACGGGAATGTTCCCATAAACAAGAAGAACAACGGTACTGAAAAACTGCTGAAATATATTAAAGATCCACACTACAAAGTCCCTTATCAGCTGCACATCTGGTCTACCACAGAAGCGGATTATTATTAATAATTATTATTATTTATTATTGAAAAGTGACTGGAACTATTCAACTTTTGAAACATGTTTTGTATGCATTTTTCTATAAACTTAGGCCCGTGGTATTCCTGCCTGTCGTAAGAGGCGACTAAAAGGAGTCTCAACTGTTTCGGCCTTTAATGTCATGGTCCCCCGAGGGGTTTGACCACTCTATTTTCAAATTTTTCCGTTAGTGCGTACCATTTGCGGAAGGACACCTTACGTGGTGCATCTTAAATCCATCTTGCCCTAAGATCTGGCACACCTGATATTTTCATGGAGTTGGACTTACATCGAGCTTCCGGCCACATCCGGTGCAGTGTGTTCCGGATAGCATCCCTTCCCTCCATTGTGCACTTCCATCTTTGCCCTCGTGATGTACATGGATATTTCGACACCCGACATCCAGCACGGTAGCCAGTCCGTTGTGGTGGGGTCGTCATGTACCCTCTTGGTGGTAGCCCCCTGACTACACAGGGATCGCACTGCCGATGCCTGAGCTGCTACCTCCCCACGTATGCCGAGGAGTAGATGCTTATCCCTTTGGGGCATCGGGACTCCCGGCAAAGGCCATCCTGCCAGGTGGTCTTTGCTGCGGCTGGGTGGCGCCCGTGGGGAGAGCCCCTGGTCGGTGTGGGTGGCATCAGGGCGGATGACCCGCAATGAAGCGTGGTACATCATCTGTCGCTGATGGGCCTCCACCAGCAGTCTCTAAGCGATCGAGGTCTAACCTCAATGGAAAGAAATTTGATCAGAGATCATTTCCCTCCCTGGCCACTCCATGGGAGGAACGTTTGTCCAAAAAAGGCAGTGGAGAATATTCACTCCGGTACCTCGTGTGTACGCGAGTAGATGGGGAATCATTTATGTCGACCAAGCCCCAGTTTTTTGTGGAGCATTTAGAGGACAAGTTCGGGGAGGTGGAGGGCTTGTCCAAAATGCGCTCTGGGTCAGTTCTCATCAAAACAGCATCCTCTGCCCAGTGAAGGAGGTTGCTTACTTGCGACAGGTGGGGGGATGTTTCCGTCACCATCACTCCCCATAAGAGTTCAAACATGGTCCAGGGTATTATATTCCACAGGGATCTTCTTCTGCAGTCCGACGATGAACTACACGCCAATCTAGAACGACGAGGTGTCCACTTCGTCTGGCGCGTCCATCGGGGTCCGAGGGATAATCAGGTAGCCACCGGTGCCTTCATCTTGGCCTTCGAAGGTGATGTTTTACCCGAAAAGGTCAAGGCGATGGTTTACCGCTGTGATGTGAAGCCATATATCCCTCCTCCGATGCGGTGTTTTAAATGCTGGAAGTTCGGGCACATGTCATCTCGCTGTACTTCCGGCATCACATGTCGAGATTGTGGACGTCCTTCGCATCCCAATACTCCATGTGCTCCGCCTCCCATCTGTGTTAACTGCGGAGAACACCATTCCCCCTGCTCGCCGGACTGTAGGATATTCCAGAAGGAACGAAAGATAATGGAATATAAGACCCTGGACCGCCTGACCTACACCGAGGCTAAACGGAAGTATGAGCGGCTCCATCCTGTGGCAATGACGTCGACCTACGCCGCTGCTGCAACAACGGTTCTCTTATCGTTGGCTCTAAGAACTGTCAGAATCCACCGGCCCCCTTGGTTGTGGGGGGCACTTCACTCCCTGTTGCTCCTGCTCCATCTTCTTCAGGAGCAACACCCCCCCCCCCCCCAACCATCGGGGACATCGGTTCCCCCTTCCCGGCCGGAGAAGAGTAAGATTTCTTCGGCTACTTTCGCCAGGAAGGGGTTCCTTGGGGACCTACCTTCGCAAGTTCCGACCAGTGGAAAAGCGGACACCCGCAAGTGGCTGAAACAACCACCAGTCCCTGGTCGTAGGGCCTCACGGTCGTCGTCCGTCCCTGAGACTGACCCAGTGAAGCCCTCCAAGCCTGAACCACCGAAGGCACAGCGAGAGAAACAGCGGAAGAAGAAAGTCCCCAAGGCTAACGACATTGCGGTGGCACCCATCCCACCGCTTCCTACAAGCACTGCGTCTGAGGACGAGGTGGAGATTCTGGCGTCAGCTGACGACCTCGATCTCGCCGGTCCCTCAGAAATCCTGGAAAGCACTAGCACAGGTGCTCATTCGGAGGCAGCAGGTGACCCAGCGGCGTAATCTGCCTTCCCAGTCCCGTCACGCCTTTCTCAGACATGGACAATACCATCCTCCAGTGGAACTGCAGCAGTTTCTTCCACCATCTAGCTGAGCTCCGCCAACTTATCAGCCTTTACCCTTTCTTCTGCATTGCACTTCAGGAAACTTGGTTTCCAGCAATGCAAACTCTCGCCCTCCGTGGCTATCGGGGTTATAAGAACCTGGCAGCTTATGAAAGGGCGTCTGGTGGCGTCTGCATATACATATGTCCTTAACTCTCTTCACAGCGAGTCTGTCCCTCTACATACAGCTTTAGAGGCTGTCGCTGTTCGGGTGTGGACGCCACAGGCTGTTACTGTCTGCAGTCTTTACCTTCCACCGGATGGTGATGTCGCGCAGCATGTCCTGGCTGCGCTGATAGCCCAATTGCCGCCACCTTTCTTGTTACTGGGCGACTTTAACGCCCATAATCCTCTGTGGGGTGGGTCAGTGGCAACAGGTCGAGGCGCCACCGTTGAGCATTTATTGGCGCAGCTCGATCTCTCGATTTTAAATGATGGTGCCTCCACGCACTTCAGTGTGGCGCATGGCACATACTCCGCCATTGACCTATCGATCTGTAGCACTAGCCTCTTACCGTCTGTCCAATGGAGTGTGCATGACGACCTGTGTGGTAGTGACCATTTTCCAATCTTTCTGTCACTGCCACGGCGTCACTCTTCTGGGCGCCCCACCAGACGGGCTATGAATAAGGCTGACTGGGACTTGTTCTCCTCCATTACCGCTATTGAGCCTCTCTCTAGTGACGACATTGATGCGGTGGTTCACTCAGTCACCACCAGCATCGTTACTGCCGCAGAATCTGTCATTCCCAGTTCTTCTGGGTCCCCTCGGCGGCGGACTGTGCCTTGGTGGTCGCCTGAGATCGCTGAGGCGATTAAAGATCGCCGGCGGGCGCTACAGCGTCACAAGCGACATCCCTGCATTGAACACCTCATCACCTTCAAACGGCTGCGTGCGCGGGCCCGCCGCCTTATCCGCCAAAGCAAGCAGGAGTGCTGGGAGCGGTATGTGTCCACCATTGGCCTCCATGTCTCTCCATCGCAGGTCTGGGCCAAGATCCGACGCCTCTATGGCTATCGGACCCCTGTCAGCGTCCCTGCGCTCTCACTGAATGGAGCAGTTTGTACAGACTCCGACGAAATTGCCAACAGCTCGGCAGAGCATTTTGCTCTTAGTTCCGCTTCTTCCAATTACCCACTGGCCTTCCGCTCCATTAAAGAGCGGATGGAACGTCGGAGCCTTTCTTTTCGCACCCACCATTCTGAATCCTACAATGCTCCATTCAGTGAGTGGGAATTTCACAGCGCCGTTGCCGCTTGCACTGATACCGCTCCTGGGCCAGACCGCATTCACTGTCAGATGCTGAAACACCTTTCAGTGGACTGCAAGCGACGCCTCCTCGACCTTTACAACCGTCTCTGGGTCGAGGGTGAGTTTCCGTCGCAATGGCGGGAAAGCATTGTCATCCCTGTTTTGAAACCGGGCAAGAGCCCTTTGGAGGTGGACAGCTACCGCCCCATTAGCCTCACCAACGTTCTTTGCAAGCTTCCCGAACGGATGGTGAGCCGGCGCTTGAATTGGGTACTGGAGTCTCGGGGCCTTCTGGCTCCGTCTCAGGGTGGATTCCGTAAAGGCCGCTCCGCCACCGACAATCTGGTGAGTCTGGAGTCTGCCATCCGTACTGCCTTTGCCCGCCGTCAGCACCTGGTTGCTGTCTTTTTCGACATGCGGAAGGCGTACGATACGACATGGCGTCATCACATACTTTGTACGCTTCATGGATGGGGTCTTCGGGGCCCTCTGCCGCTCTTTATCCGAAATTTTCTGTTGTATCGTACCTTCCGCGTGCAAGTCGCGGCCTCTCATAGTTCCTCCAGAGTCCAGGAGAACGGGGTACCACAGGGATCTGTCCTCAGTGTCTGCCTGTTTTTAATCGCAATAAACGGGCTCGCTGCAGCGGTGGGAAATTCTGTCTCCGCTTCCCTGTATGCTGACGATTTCTGCCTTTACTACAGCTCTACTGGCATTGCAGCTGTTGAACGTCAGCTACAGGGCGCTATCCGCAAGGCGCAGTCTTGGGCTGTAGCGCATGGTTTTCAGTTTTCGGCTGCCAAGACCCGCGTTATGCATTTCTGCCGGCGCCGAACGGTCCATCCTGAGCCGCGGCTTTATCTTGCCGACGAACTCCTTGCTGTGGTGGAGACCCACAGGTTTTTGGGTGTAGTTTTTGATGCCCGGCTGACTTGGCTGCCTCATATTCGGCAGCTTAAACAGGCGTGTTGGCGGCATCTAAATGCTCTGAGATGCTTGAGCCACACCCGCTGGGGCAACGACCGATCTACCCTGTTACGGCTCTACCAGGCGTTAATCCAGTCCCGTCTGGATTATGGGAGCCTGGCTTATGGCTCAGCATCCCCATCTGCGTTGCAGGTGCTGGACCCAATCCTCCACAGCGGGATACGCCTTGCCACTGGTGCTTTCCGTACCAGCCCTGTGGACAGTATACTAGTGGAGGCAGGTGTCCCTCCACTGCGGTTACGGCGCCAACGTTTGCTGGCCGCTTATGCTGCCCATGTTTTCAGCTTGCCCGGACATCCTATCGGCTACTATTCCCAGAGTCGCTCGTCCATCTTCCAGAACGTCGACCCATGGCTGGCAGTACGATCGCGATCCGCGTCCGAGAGCTTCTTTCTGGGCTTGGGGCCTTACTTCTTCCGCCTCCTTTCAGGGCACTTCTGCGTACACCCCCTTGGTGTGTGCCTCGCCCTCGCCTTCAGCTGGAATTGGCACAGGGCCCGAAGGACTCAGTCCCTCCGGAGGCCTTCCGCCACCGCTTTCTTTCCCTTATTGTAATGTATCAGGGCTCTGGCATTGTGTACACTGACGGCTCGATGGTTGCTGGTCGTGCCGGTTATGCGCTTACTCTAGGGGACCATTCCGAACAACGTTCATTGCCAGCTGGCTGCAGCGTTTACACTGCTGAGCTGGTCGCCATCTTTCGTGCCCTAGAGTATATCCGCTTGTGCTCAGGTGAGTCCTTCGTGATCTGTAGCGATTCCCTGAGCGGTTTACGAGCTCTCGACCAGTGTTTCCCTCGTTCTTGTCTGGTGATGGCTATCCAGGAGTCCCTGCATACTCTTGCCCGTTGCGGCCGCTCTGTGGTCTTCGTGTGGACCCCCGGTCATGTCGGTATCCCGGGCAATGAATATGTTGACCGCCTGGCGAAAGAGGCCATCAGTAAACCATCTATGGACATTGGCCTCCCAGAGACTGATTTGCGAGCAGTCCTTCGCCGAAAAGTTTTTGCGCTTTGGGACGCTGAATGGCGCGATCGGATCACGCCCAATAAACTCCGTGCCATTAAGGAGACGACGACTGTGTGGCGGTCATCCATGCGAGCCAACCGCAGGGACTCAGTTGTCCTTTGTCGGCTCCGCATTGGCCACTCTTGGCTGACACACAGTTACTTACTGCGTCGGGAGGACCCTCCTCTGTGTCGCTGCGGGGCGGCTTTGACAGTGGCCCACATTTTGTTGGCCTGCCCCCTTTTAGCTGTTGTCAGGCAGACATTTGCGCTGCCTGATACGCTCCCTGCCCTTTTAACTGATGACCCTGCTATGGCTGGCTTAGTTTTACGTTTTATTCGGGCAGGGGGGTTTTATCATTTAATTTGAGTGTTTGTTTTATTTTATTGTTTTGTGTTGATTCTGGCCTTTGGCCTACGGTTTTAAACTGAGTTTTTAATGTGTTCTCGGTGGTTGGCTTTTCCTTTTTTATTCTATGGTCGGCCAACCACCGCCACACTCCGTGTGATTTTGTTATGTCTGTTCTTTGTCTGAGTTTTTCTTGTCCTGTGTTGTCTGTTGTCTCTATTATTCGTTTTTTTACTCTGTGTGGTAGTTTTTAAGTTTTGGAAAAAGGGACCGATGACCGTTGCAGTCTGGTCCCTTTAATCCCACAAACCAACCAACCTTTCTATAAACTTACATTTGTGAGCAAGGCCGATCATCTTTCGTAACATGTTTTGTGTTAATTTTTCTATGAACTTAGGACAGTGTTGCGAAAAGTAAAGCATTTAGAAAAAGTCAGTTATTTGGTTATCATGTAAATGTGCTTAATACCATGACTACGTATGTTGTTAATGGTTTTGCGTGTAATAGTAGGGTCAATAAATACACATATATTTCATACTACATTTATTGTGCTCACAATATTGTCATTCGTTAATAATAAGTTCGTACTTTCATGTAATTTAAATAATGGCCTTAAAATATATCTGCTTTCTCATTAATAAAAAAAATCACCATGAGAGCTACAAATATTTCTCAATGTAGGTAATATTAGCCTCACACATTGCAGAAAATGTTATCTCATCAAGCAGAATGAAATTCGTCAAATTGTTAAACAAGTTTTTGTAATGTTTTTTCTTCGTCCTGGATAATTTAACAATCATGAGTTACCCAGTTTCATAAATAGGCGATTCAATTAGTATATTAGATTTTCTATCTGTTAATTGACCATATAGTCCGTGAACAGCACTGTGCACTGGAAGCTGTGCCACTGCAGATCCATGCAGAAAAACTATCTGACTTCTCTGTACACTTGTATTCCTCCGTTAATTCTACTTCTTGTACTTTTGCACAGACGTTACTTTAAGTGAAAATTAAAACCTCCCCCCCCCCCCCCCCCCCCAGGGGGCTCACAGCTCTTTCGCGAGTACACGCTTGACTATCACAGGGCTTTCGCAGCATTACTACTTTTCTGTGCGCAAGTTTATACGTCCACTGTTCTTTCCCCCTCTGCCTCTCCGTTGCATGGTTTTCATGGTGCACCTGGTTTGTGATTATGGTCTCGAGTTCCCTCTTCTGGCGTTTTCATTTCATGAAATAAATACTTGGTCCACTTTGTTGGCTTTGACCTGCCACCAATTTTCAAAACTCTCCAGAAGTGCATATCGTGCAGAGAAGGTCACCCATTGTGGTGTGTGCGCCACCTTTGTGCCTTTCCGTCATTGCACCCTTCTCTTTAATAAGGTAACACACCTAAAATCCAGCACAGTAACCATTCCATTATGGGGTGGGGGATCGTCAAATACCTGCACAGTGTTAGCCCCCTGACCATGCAGGGATCGCACTGTTCATGCCTACAATGCAGGGATCGCATTGTTCATGCCAACCACGCAGGGACCACACTGATGGTGCCTGAGGAGAAAACTCCAAAACTCCCATTGTAGGCCAAGGATTGTCCCTGTTGTGACCTGAGCTTCGGGACACCAAGCAACTAATTCCTGGCCAGGTACCACGGCGGATGAGCCACAAATGAAAGAGATGAATTCATCTCCTGCTATTGGCCATATGGTCCCAGCAGTTTTTATGGAAGGGATTCCTCGTTTCATGCAGAGAGATACGACCCTAAAATGTGCCCTTCCATGGTTACGCTATGGGAGGAAAGAAAAGCTGATTGGCAAGTATAGAAATACTCCACCCAACAACTGGTTTGCAAAAGGACTGATGGTGATGCCTTCTTGGTCACAAATCCCTTATTCTTCATGGAGAACACACACATGTTTGGGTAACTGATAGCCATCTATAAAATAAAAGTGGGTCAATTTTGATCAAAACAATGTCCCTTGCCCAGTAACGGGTGCTTTCCCTTGTAACACTCCCTGTAATAGTTTAAATATGGTTCAGGGCATTTTCGACAGATCTGCTATAGCAATCTAGTGATGAGCTGCGCGCCGACTTGTAGTGACTGTGTGCACTCTGTCGGGTCCATAGTGAGCCAAAGGAGAACAGGGCTGTTAGTGGTGCCTTCATCTTAGCCTTTGAGGGCGACACATTGCCCAAAAAGGTCAAGGTGATGGTATAACGATGCGATGTGAAACTGTATATTGTCCCCTGTGTGGTTTTTCAAGTGCATGAAATTGTGGCACTAGTCTTAGCATTCCAACGCTAGCCCCATATGTAGAGATCATGGACGACTGCTGCGTGTGTTTGCTCTTTGTACGCCTTCCCCCAATTGTGGAAAGCACCATTGTCTCTGCTCGCCAGATTCGACTGTTTTCCAAGAAGAGAAGAAAATATAAGAATGTGGACAAATTAACTAACCAAGAGGCCAAGAAGTAGTATGAGCAGTTGCACCCCTCTTGTTGACAGCGTGATATGCTACAGTTACAATGCTGTCGCCCCCCTTTTGCGACGGTACTCTCATCTGTTACACGTCCTAAAGTGGGCTCTCAGGACCACTTGACCATTCCTGCCCCCTGATGGTTGGGGGCATCTCCTCTCGCATCTTCCCTCACACCTACTTCGGGATTATTGGCAGAGTACGGGACAAATCAGCTTCCTCCGGCAGGAGGGGTGATTTCAATTCCGAAAACCATTTGTGATGTGGGACAGTGATCACTGGATTTAAAACTTACTGGTACAGCAGATACCAGACACCTGCAGGTGTACCTGGTATTACCTTGAATGCACTGTCTACTAGAGATGGGGGATCCGCTCTTGAACTAATTCATAGAGTTCAATCTTTCAAAGGAGTGAACAATCAGTGATTCAGAAAAAAAGAATGGTAGCTCCAAACGTTTCCCAGGCAGAGAGAGAGAGAGAGAGAGAGAGAGAGAGAGAGAGAGAGAGAGAGAGAGAGACGGAGCATATCAGCAGCGCCTCTGCTGGTCAGAGCACAGTGCACGCCACACAACACAGCCAGCGCCGGCCTCTGCCCTGCTTCTACCTTGGCTGCCTGCATTGTGCAGTGCCCCATTGGATTTTGTGTTTCACATATGCCGGGCCGTCTCTGTGCGTCGTCTGCCGTGTGCACTGTGCAGTGTCTGGCGCAGCTTAACTTCGCATCGCACTCTGTCGGCGATCGTTTCAGTCGCACGTCCTGCCCTCTGGGCAGTTGATGCCAGCAACAGGACAGAGAGCCACCTAGCGGATAACATAGGAACTACTTGCAAAAACCTGCTCGCAAGGGAGCGGACGATTTGTCTCGGAGCGGGTGAGCTCCCCCCACCCTCGGAACTCGCCCGCTCAACGCTCACCCCACCGTCTCGACTCTAGCCAGAGCGTCGAGCAAAGCGACTCTGGTGTCACTCTGGTCTCTGCGGTCTCAGCTCACGCAGTAATACAGCTCGCGGCTCGACCTGCTCGACTCAGCGCCTCTGCATCGGAGTTTGTCCCCACTGGATATTGTTCTTCATAGTAATACCGCTATGTATATTACATTATTATGTTATGTATACATCAATTGTTTTTATTTTATTTTTATTTGTTTAAACTGATCAGATTAGGTTCCTGATGACTACTCTTACTATAGGATTTTTATTATGGACACTCGAATTTACGCTTTAATTACGAGCGAACCGATAAACGTATCGCAAAATGTGATACACCAATATTTTCCTTGTTTTATTCTGCGTAAGGCTATATGCAGCACTTTCGTTTTACAGTCAAATTTATATTTTTTTTCTTATTCTGGTACGGATTTTGCGATTTTAGGCGTCTTCAAAAGGAAAAATATATGGCTTGCGATGTATTTGTATGAGGTTAATGAAATTTTAATACATTATAGCCAAATATATTGTTAATGTAAATCTCAAGTTACAACATTTTCCGATCACCCAAAAAACCACGCTAGTGCAAAATAAATCAATAATCAAAAACTTTGTCATATCGTGGAAATTTCAATAAACAATACAAAATTCTTACTCATTATCTATGTTACTTCAAAATAGGATCAAATAAGATCAAAATACAGGTATAGTACTGGAATAAACCAAGTTTAAAGGGCAATGTGCCTTTCATTTATTTTCTTTTGTAAATGAGTGGTGAGTCATGAAAAACAGCTAATTCATTTCAGGGAGTGAACAGTTCTGATCCAATCTCTGAAAAGAACAGTTTTGCCCATCTCTACTGTCTACACTGACCCAGATGCCGTCACCAAATATTTTGCTCTGCGTTATGCTCGAGCCTCTGTGTCTGAGAATTATTAACCTGCCTTTCATGTCCTAAAACAGCGGATGGAATGAAATCAGTTATCCTTTACTGCTCTCTGGAGCCATATAATGCTCCATTCAGTGAGTGGGAATTAGTGTCCTAGCTGACTGCTCTGATAGAGCGCCAGGGCGATACTGCATTCACAACCAAATGTTCAAGCACCTGTCGGTTGATGTCAGCATTATATCCTTGCCATATTTAATCGTGTCTGGAGCGAGGGCGAGTTCCTATTGCAGAGGCGAGAAAGAATCATTGTTCCAGTGCTGAAACCGGGTAAGCACTCTTTAGAGATGGACAGTCACCGCCCAATTAGTCTCATAAGTGTTCTCTGCAAGTTGCTTGAATGCATGGTGAGCTGGTGGCGGTTTTGGCTCCTTGAGTCTCGGGGTCTTCTGGCTCTGTCCCAGGGTGGTTTTCGCCAAGACCATTCTGCTACTGATACTCTGGTCTACCTATAGTCAGCCGTCTTCTTCAATCTGCAAAAGGCTAATAACACCAGATGGCGACACCACATCGTTGTTACCTTACGAGTGGGGTGTACTCCCGATTTTTGTCGAGAACTTGTTGTCTCATCGTATTTTCCGGGTTCACATTGGTGCCTCCCACAGTTCTCCCCATACCCAAGAGAATGGGATCCGTCAGGGCTCTGTACTGAGTGTCCCTATCTTTCTAGTAGCCATCAAAGGTCTGGCAGTAGCTGTGGGTTCCTCAGTATCACTGTCCTCGTATGCTGACGACTTTTGCCTCTAGTGTTGCTCCTCTAGTGTGGGTGTTGCTGAACGTAGGATGCAAGGCGCCATAAGAAAGGCGCAGGCATGGGCTCTCACCCATGGCTTTGGGTCTTCAGTTGGCGAGACTCCCATCATGCACTTCTGTCGACGTCGTACCGTTCACCCACAACCATAACTTTACTTCGTTGACCAACTACTCAACATGGTGGAGACTTACCGCGTTTTAGGACTGATCTTCGATGGTTGATTGTATGGATTCCCCATCTTCGCCAGCTTAAGTGCTGGCTGCATCTTAATACTCCTCATTGCCTGAGTGACACCAGCTAGGGTGCAGATATCACTACCAGTCTGCAGCTTTACAAAGCCCTGATACAATCCTGTCTGAATTATAGGAGTCTGGCATACAATTTGGCATAGCCCTCAGCATTGCGGAATTGTGGGTTCCATATCTCATACATCACTGCGGAGCTCGACTTGCGACAGGAGCCTTTCCAACTAACTCTTTGAACAGTTTACTTCTCTCTTGTTTTCAAATACAGAAGTCCATCTTCTGTAATGGCGACCCAAATCAGAGATTACAACCGCAGTCTGCATCCAGTCCCTCCTCTGAACTCCAGTTATTTCTCTGCCACCTCTCTGAGCCCTCGCATGTACACCTCCTTGGTACATCCCTCAGCAACAGCTTTGCCTTGACCAATCACAAGGTCGGAAGACTCGGTTCATCCCAAGGCCCTCCACCACCAATTTTTCTGTGTCCTTGGTACATCCCAGGGTTCAGAAATAGTCTACACTGTTGGCCAGTGAGAAATAGTCTACACTGTTGGCCAGTGCTTGCTGGTCACGTAGGCTTTGATCATACTCACATGGGCGTACTGAACTGTGTTCCTTGATGCATGGCTGCAGTGTTTTTACTGTGGCATGGGAAGCCATCTGTTACGCTCTTGAGCATATCTGTTCCGCACAGGTGAGTCCTTTCTCATCTTCAGCAGACTCCTTAAGCAGTCTGCAAGCTTTCTACCAGTGTTACCCTCGCCATTCCTTTCTCATGGATACCCAGGATTCCCTGTAAGCTCTTGAAAAATGTGGCGCTCAGTGCCTTTCATCTCGACCTGGGGTCACATTGGAATCGTGGGGAATGAACTTGCTGCCAGTAACCTGATTCTTCAGATCGGTATTTCGGAAACAGACCTCCAACTTATATTACACTGTCAAGTTTTAGTGTTCTGGAGTACGGAATGGCTCACTGTGACTTCACCAAACAGAGTGATAAAGGAGACTACAGATGTGTAGAGGTCCTTCATGCAGCCTATCACAAGGACTCTTCCATCCTTTACCGGCTTTGCATCGGCCGTACTTCGCAGACTCATGGTCATCTCCTCAGTCACAAGGACCCACCCCACTGTTGTGGTTCCTGTTTGACGGTGTTCCACACATTGCTTAACTGTCCCAGCATAGCCATCCTGACTCGCTAACCTGATGTCTGCAGACGATGCCTCAGCGGCTGACTTAGTTTTATTTATGAACGAGGGTTTTCCCACTCTTTCAGAGCGGGCCTCGTAATGTAACCGGGGTTGGCAGAATACACTGTTGCTTCCTCTGCCCAGACTAGGCTGTGATGGTTTGGACTTCGTGGTCCACCCTGCCCTCGCCGTACTTGCTTTTTTACTCTTCCTCCTCCCTCTCGTGTGCCCTGTTCGACTTGTTCATCTTTTGTCTATCTGTGCATCTTTTGCTCTGTCTGTGTTCTAATCTTTCCTCGGCAGCTTCTGAGTGGAGTACTTCTGGTAAGTGGCGGAGGTTCAGGGATGTATGTCCCCTCATTGCTCTCTTTCAGGCGCTTCCGATTGATCCTACATGGGGCACCTCGCCTGCCTTTCTTCCTGTTCAAAATGGCTCTGAGCATTATGGGACTTAAATTCTGAGGTCATCAGTCCCCTAGAACTTAGAACTAATTAAACCTAACTAACCTAAGGACATCACACACATCCATGACCGAGGCAGGATTCCAACCTGCGACCGTAGCGATCGCGCGGTTCCAGACTGTAGCGCCTAGAACTACTCGGCCACCCCGGCCGGCCTTCTTCCTGTGTCACACTTCTTTCTTTGTCGCTTATTTAGCCTTAGTTGATCTTTGGTAGTTCGTGGAGTTTCCTTCCCCTGGTTTTTGCGCGATAGGCCATCTCTGATGTACAGTCAGGTAGAACTGTCTCTTCGAGGAAAAAAGGTACCGGTGACCTACTAGGTTGCTCCCTTTAATCATCCAACCAATCAAAATTGTAACCGGAAAGAACTGTTTCAGGGAACACAGTTTTCATAGCTTTAATTGTAGCCGTTTCACAGTCTAACACTGCAACTTTTGATCATTAATCGGGAAAAACGCTTTCACAGTTATCTTAGATTTTGTCTGGGAACAAAGCATGTAAAACAGGTAATAGCTACGTCTCCTCTCCTTTCTCTGTCTCCTACGTCGACGTGTATTGTGTACGTTTCTTGAATTCTTTCGAACAACTTTGAGATGGCCCATTCATAGGAACAGCTTAATTTTCAAGATTTTCCCATCTTATTCAGTCGAACACAAGGATTCTTTTCTCAGGATCAGACCCCTCATCAATTTTCAATAAACTGTTACTTTCAGTTAATTTTGTGTCTTGGTTCAGTTGAAGGTCCGATTTAGAACCAGGCTTCTGCGCTGTCGCAGTAGCTCCTCTTGCTGTGCACAATCCAATCTTGGAGTTGTCACAATTTCGCATATTGGCGACGAAATCTAAACCTGTCTTTCAAATCTTGAAATTCCTCTTTAAAAATTTGGGAAACAGGAACTGACTTTTCTTCGCGAACTCACACTCTGCAGATACGTGTATTTATATTCATTTTTTAATCTGCGTATCTTTTTAGTCAGGTGATCCTGCAATTTACAACGGTCTCGGCACTTAGTCCGTTCGGAATTCACGCCTAACCATTTCGTATATGCACCATATTTTGTGTGCAACCTGTAGCGATAACTGTTCTTTAGAGGGCACTACTTCCATTTCGGTATTCCATTATTTCACTGTGTATAGAACTAAGGTAGCGTATGAAAGTGCACGGTAACGGTCATTGTCGGTGTGGGTACTTGATTGACGGCGACAGTACAGCCGCTGGCGTAAGTCAGCAGTATTGGAGGCTCGGGTCGGAAATATGACGGTGCAAAACCGGTTGGTTGGAAATGCCACGGTAACTGTGGTACCTACCCCTAAGGTCGCAAACGCTACGGTCGGAAAGACCACGTAGACTCTGACGGGTCGAAAGGCCTGACTGTCAAAACAATTTGATCGAGTGGCTTGGAATTCCGGGTCGTTCTCAATCCTGAGTGAGTGTCGGAGTGGTGTGATTTGTGGAGTGCAGTTGCTGATTTGCGAGTGTTAATAATTTTTGTGTTCGGTGACTCAGTGATCCGTCGCGTTCCATGAAGAGCTGCTTCGAATGCGGAAAGTATGGACAATTAAGGGCGTTTCCCGTCATTTGGTATGGAGTTAGAAAAAGATTTACTGTTTTTGTAGGCTAGTTTTGTTGTTCAGCGAGTCACATCATCTTCAGTAGCCAGTTTGTTGAATCTAGGTTTTCGAGCCAAGTAGCTATCTGGTCGGTGATGATAGCAAACGAGACCGACCTGACATGGTTTAATAGAAGTCAGTATGTTATACAGAGGGAGCACAATGCTATGGAAACACCGGGAGAAATGCATACCTCAACATAAATGTAGATGCAAGCCAAGCCTGCAGGTTGCGCTGTTGTATTTGACCACGAACGACATCTGTGTACTGTCCAAAATACATTGTGTCGATCGTGGTCAGACCAGTGTACCGAGTTTTGTCTCTCGCTGTTCAATCCGTCGACTAGTCGAGAATCTTCTTGCGATTTTTCTCTGCGGTTCTTAGACAGTCGCTAACAGAATTAACGCACCTGTTTCACGCGCGTGCATTTTCGTAAAGTAACTGTGTGGCTTGCTAGCCAAATAAAGCCAACTGCCGCTGGAGAGCGCTGAGAGCTGCCCAAATCACGTTAACTAGCTCCACTCGTGTGCCGACTGTGTTGCCGCTCGTGAGGTTGGATGTCGCGTCCACGTCAGTGTTAGCTGCCCCACCCCGTGGGAGAACGACTTGAGCGACATTTAGCGTCGTGTTCAAAAGAGGACCGCGAACGATTTGAAAGATTGGTTTGGAATGAATCACGGTAAAACCTATGTCTATCTGATGGAAGCGCTTAGATTTGACGTATGCCTGGAGAACGTTACCTACCATCATGTGTAGTGCCAACAGTGAAGTAGAGATGTGGTGTTAGGGTATGAGGAAGCTTTTCGTAGTTACTGTGTGGTTCTCTCATTGCGCTTACGAAAACGTTAAATGTGGAAGGATGTGTACCCATTTTACAGCATTGTGTACGGTAGAGGAACAGTTTGGAGTAATGATTGTCAGCATAACAGTGCATTCTGTCATGAAGCAGTATCTTTCGGTCTGTGAGGCAGTGTTTTATTTACAATAACATTCCTGAAGTGGGCTAGCCTGGTCGGATTCTCAGCCTGAACCCAGTGGAAGACCTTTGTGATGAGTTAGAACGTGGACTTCTCTCCAGGTCCCACCGTCCAACGAAGTATCTTCTTTGATTTCGGCTCTTGAGGAAACATGAGCTGCCATTCTTCCAGACATGGACATCCCAACGGCTGTGTCCCCAGCAGAGTAGAAGCTATTATAAAGTCGAAGGATGGGCACACCGCATGTTAATGCCCACCAATAGGTGTACGGATACTCGATCACATAGTTTGGTGTGTAATGTGACCAGGACTGGGATTTCGCGCGACGTCACTGGATTTCCGAGGACAGACCAAAGAGTACGTTTGAGATTGATTGTATGTGGTACCTCTTCAACGGTTGATATACCTTATTTCCCAAGCTTAACTCGTGTTTAGTGTATGCGTTGCTAAAATACTATAAACTTAACTGTCAACCGTGAACAGTGATGTATGGCGGTTTCAAAATCGAAGCTTCGGAACGTTCATTAAGGAGGAAAGAGAGATACAGTAAATAGCAGGAAGAAAGCGCGGAAAGAGTTCTGCGCGAAAGCGCCATTGAAGAGAAAGTTGTGCGGTGGTGCCGAGTCGGAGGTGCGCTCGTAACTGACGGAAGGACGACTTAATGGGCAGGCTACGACTGCTTGCGTTACTACAGGTTTCGTCACCCCGCATATCGTGGTTCACAAGTAACTTCATTCATTAGATTCGATTAGATTGTCTGAAACAAAATGGAGCAGTTAATGTTCAGTTTGGTCTGCGTGAAAAATGTTGGTTAACGTAGTTTCGTGTTCATCAGAAGAGAAGGATGGAAAATAATGTATTCCTGCATTTGCCACCAGCAGATCGCTGCTCGTAGATGTGTAATACGCTCCTAGAAGGCCGTAGTGGTCATTAGTCTTCCATGTCTGTTGCCGAGACGCCAAATGGAAGCAATTTCGTTCAAGTCAGCTCAGACTGAGCGTGATTCATATCCGCTTTACTCTTTTCACCGGATCCAGTTTTCTGCTGCGTTCAGGGAGAGATTGGAACTGGTTATGAAAGCATATGAAACATCAGGTCGTGAGGACTGCATAACATATTACGTCGGCGTAGAACTGATAACTTGATTTGTTGTCTAAGGTTGGTAGTCAGCCAGCCTCACATGCTTTAATTCATGTAGTTAGATATTTTACCAGTAGAACGTAGCAACTTGCAGAGTTACTTTTCTTTTTTAGTTTACGTTTAAGGATAACGCTTGTTGCAGGGATTTGTGGTAAAGTGGCCCGATTTACTACTCTAGTAGCTTTAATTGTTGTTTTCTTCCCTTTGAGAAAATGGAGGAGGACTGACGCAAACTACCCAACACGGCTGTAAGCAAAACATATAGCGGACTTCGTAGCAAATTTGTGAAAATTATATTCCGTTTTATAAATGAAAAAATTTTTACCATAGTTAATTCTTATTGTCCTGTGTAAATTATGGATAGTTCTTTGATCATGAAAGAAAAAAAAGCTCTTCAGTGAAACGATGTTGGTCGAACTTCTTTGAACTGATTACCGTCTCGGTATTTATCAGATGGCTCTACCAAAAGAGAGCAGTTATAAAAATAAAATACAGTTATCTTTTATGCGTGTTTATCTGTGTAGTGTAATTAATAAGAGCACGAATCGGCCAATTGTTCTCATTCTTTTGTTGTGCTAAAATATTAAACTGTTGTGAGATTTGTGGGCTGTGAACAAGTTCAATTTGAAATAAACATGTGAGAACAACTCCCATAATTTGTTGTATCAGCATAACGTTTTCCTCTTTAAAGCTCCTACAGTCTCAAAAAAATTTTGAAGAACATCTGTTTCCTTTCTGAGGAGCTTCCTTGCATTTCCGGTGAATTACGCATTGAATTCTTAGGTATTAGTTTGCGACGAATCACAGATAATATTTTGTTGTTGAGAAAAGCAAGGAGAAAACGTTTTGTATTTACATTTTTATTAATCTCGGCCTTCAGCTTATCCAACAATCGACGAGGTCTCGTCAGTCGATTGTTTTATTTGCTCTCTCAAATAACCTACATGACGTGTACAAATATAAGTCCTAAATTGTGCCCTGTGAATTTCAGGTGGACTGCATGAGGTGTCAAACGAAAGATGAGCCCGTTGCAAACATTTTACTTCGTGATTTCAGCACTCTATGTAAAACAAAAAGTTATGTAGTGGACTCCCCTTGTGTTTCTCCAAGTGTGCGTGCTATTATGCACTTAGCGCGCACCAAAGTTCACGCGGAGACCATTATATCATTTACGTATTCTGAATTTACCTTGCAGTTTCATTTTTTATAACTAAAAGTGCGTTAAAAATGAATAGGGCGTTACATGTGGCGCGAACTTAAGACGTCACGCAACACTACAGATAAATTTGTCAAAACAACCAGTATTTCGTATTCGCATTGAATATGACGGATTATCTTCACTTTTCTAGTTTGACGTAAGAATACACTCGAGAATGCTAATTGTTTCCTTGTTAGCACGTTTCTCTTCCTACTTCTTAACAGTTGTTCTCTCTCCTGTGGGTGGTTGTTGGTTTCCTGACAGTTCACATCTTCTGATGTCTGCGCACTTCGCCTTTGCTTCTTCAAGAAAATAACAGTGAATAATTGATAAAAAGATGTTAAAATAACTAAGATTCTGTTAATTTGAACTGATACTCCAATCTATGTGCAATATTCACGTGATGGCTTTACCAGAACTCTCTGTACGCGGTGTTCCTTGTTGCGGAGAAACTTAGCACGATTAATTTCTTACCCACCAGTGTCTTCGAGCCAGGTACATAAGTTCACCTGAATACTTCCTTGCAAGTTCTGCATTATACAGAACTTGTCAAATAAACATGTTTTATCTGTCAGCCAAGTCTATGCTTATTGGTTGCACAGCGTGCCCATTGACTTTCTCCGTAATAAAGTGAAATATGTTATACCATGGTAGCGAAATTACCGTTCAATCTCTGAAAAGAAATTGACAGATACATTGTCAGACTCGTTTACTACCTATAGATAAGTAAAAGTGCAGTCTAAACGAAACGAACAAGTTCCATTTTGTACATTCATTTAGTAAAAAAAATTGCCGCCCTTACAGCCTTTGCAATCAAATAATTTTAGGTATTTAAAAGAAAGACAGTTGTCCATTTACGTTGCACAACAATGTACATCCGGCATGTTGTAACTAACAACCATTCCACTGGAAGAATAGATACGAGGAGTTCATTCTGTATTACACTAGGCATTAATAAGTATCGCAAGTAATTCGGAAAGTTCTAATACTTTCAGTTGAATAGTGTAACTATTCAACATTGAAATTCATAGACGAATCGATGCAAGTGAGAAATTAAAAAAAAAAAAGATTCAGTCTCTTCTTGCAATGGAAACGTTTCGAAGTCTGCGAGTCTTTTAGCCGCAGTACATTGAGGCATTAATTTTTGTACTAACAAGGGAACCTCCCCATCGCACCCCTCTCAGATTTACTTATAAGGTGGCACAGTGGAAAGGCCTTGAAAAACTGCACACAGATTAATCGAGAAAACAGGAAGAAATTGTGTGGAACTATGAAAAAAAATAAGGAAAATATACAAACTGAGTAGTCCATGTGCAACATATGCAATATAAATGTGAATATCGGCTCAGGAACGCCGTGGTCCCGTGGTTAGCGTGAGCAGATGCGGTACGAGAGGTCCTTGGTTCAAGTCTTCCCTGCAGCGAAAATTTTAATTTTTTATTTTCAGACAATTATCAAAGTTCAGGCACTTACACAAAATCAACTTCCCTCTCCAAAATTCCAGGACATGTTCAGATTTGCTTGGACATATGCAGGATTTGACGGTCTACACGCGGAAAAAATTGAAAACGTTAAAAACATATGTTTTGACAGAGCACAAGGAAAACTGTGAAACTGTTGCACTCATTTGTTGCAGTTTATGGGACAAACTCTTATGTTTTCATAACTTTTTTGGGAGTGATTATCACATCCACAAGAAAACCTAAATCGGGCAAGGTAGAAGAATCTTTTTACCCATTCGCCAAGTGTACAAGTTAGGTGGGTCGATAACATTTTCCTGTCATGTGACGCACATGCCGTCACCAGTCTCGTATAGAATATATCAGACGTGTTTTCCCGTGGAGGAATTGGTTGACCTATGACCTTGCCATCAAATGTTTTCGGTTCCCATTGGAGAGCCATGTCCTTTCGTCTACTCATCGCACGGTTTTGCGGTGCGGTCGCAAAACACAGACAGTAAACTTATTACAGTGAACAGAGACGTCAATGAACGAACGGACAGATCATAACTCTGCGAAAATAAAGAATGAAATTATTTCACTCGAGGGAAGACTTGAACCAAGGACCTCTCACTCCGCAGCTGCTCACGCTAACCACGGGACCACGGCGCTCCTGAGCTCACCATACCCTTAATGTTGCCAACCTTGCATATGGACTACTCAGTTTGTATATTTTGCTTATTGTTTTCATAGTTCCACACAACTTCTTCCTGCTTTCTCGATTGATCTGTGTTCAGTTTTTCAAGGCCTATCCACTGTGCCAGCTTACAACTAAATCTGAGGGTGGTGCGATGGGAAGGTTCCCTTGTAAGTGAAACTACGTGGTTCCAGAGACCTTTTAAAAACTCAAACATCTATCATATATGTATATGCATGTGTACAGAAATAGATGATTGACACTCGAAAATGTGTCTAGAACCGTATAGTTTGATTAAAAGGGCCTATGCCTATGTTTCGGGCAGGACGCCCCGTTTCGTTTGATGCTGGATTGCTATTCCAATAAACTGTAGAGCCGCTGCAATGCTGTTACAGTTCAACGGGAATGCAAAGTGGGCCGAGACGTGAATGGGAATTTGGATTGAGTTCGGAGACATGCTAGGGTAGTCCGTGTAGTTGTGCAAACATACCGTGCCGGGATGGCGTAGTGATTACCGCTTGTGCCTAGTCTCCCTATCATAAATGTTAAAATTGTAAGCCATATTATTACCATACAGTGTTTTTTATTTACAGTGCCCATACGATCAACGTTCGTGTCACCTTTTCCACATAAAATATGGCCCTCCGCATTACGAAGTCTTCCCAAAATCAGAATACGCAAAACATTCCACTGCAGACCAGCAACAGTGCAGACTGTCAAACTACTCTCATATATTAGTGTGCTACAAAAATTTGTGTGCTAGTAAACAAGAGTGAGCAGGAGACTTGGGTTCGAATCCCTGTCTGGGTAAAAGGTTTCATTCGCGTCAGTCGGCATATATATGCATGAATTTTTATCTTAGTAATTTTTGAGGAGCAGTATACAAAACGAACTGCTCAATGTTCATGTTAATGTTGTCAGGGCACATACTTCCGGTCGCACTGCGCAGGGCAGTACTTGCGCAGAGCCGTCGGCCGTGTGCACCGGGAAGTGTGCCGGCGACAGCAAGATGCGTTATCTCCTTAATTGCGCGCATTGTCTGAGGAAATCCCTCGGTTAGCTGCGTAGCTGTACGCGGAGGCTGCTGCACCCAGAGCACTGAGTTCCATTACAGTGGCAGCACCCCGCGATCTTCCACTGAAACTCCTGGAAAGAAAAGATACAGCAACGTGCTGCTGAACTTTTGACAACTTTTCCTGATGAATAGTCTATCAACACATTTGCAGGCACAGCTTTAACCTATAGTAGATTCGGCGAGAGAAGATTCCTGACAGTTAGTAGCACTGTTGCCAGCTTTCAACAGCTGGCGAAAACAAGTAGTCTATAGAGCTGTGTCAGCGCTGAGGAGTTGCCATCTAGATGTATGCAAAATCACATTACACGGCTGGTTGAGATGGAGGCGTCAAGCCCATTGCACATGTCTGAGCTACTTTCGTCGACCGCTCTATAGTACCATTTGCCAAATTCGCCATCTCATTATCACTGGCATACTTGTAAGTTGCTAGGAGAAAGCTGTTAGAGAAAAACGGACCAAAAGTTAAGTAAAGATACTGTAAATGTGTGGCTTAGTGGCTGAGTGGGTGTTAAGACCTACAGATTCAGAGTTCAGTCTCCAGTCGGATATAGGATGTTTCTCCTGTGAGCGTACTGTGCTAGTGTGAATAAATAGCAATAACAATACTGTTGGTAATGGTACGTACAAAGTGAACAACAGGGAGGTCATCAGCGAGCGCCCCAACGAAAATAATTTGTTGATCGGTTGATTTGGGGAAGGGACAAAGAATGTTTTTTTTAAGTTGGCTACGCACATACTCTAGCCACCAAGCGGTGTGTGGCGGAGGGCACTATTCGCGCCGAAGTCACATACCCCCCCCCCCCCTCCGCCATCCCCCCTGTTCTACTCGCGGATCGCGCGAGGGAAAAATGACTGTGAACGCCTCAGTACGAGCTCTAATTTCTCTTACCTTTGAATGGTGATCATTGTGCGATTTGTAAGTTGGTGGTAATATATGCTCTAAATCCTCGGCGAAGATCGGATTTTGGAATAATTTGGTGAGCAGTCCCTTTCGTTTAGCGCGTCGTCTATCTGCAAGTGTGTTCCACTACAAACACTCTGAGATTTGTAACGCTCTCGCGATGGCTAAATGTACCAGTCACGAATATTGCCGCTCTTCTTTGGACATTCTCAATCACCTGAATCAGACCCAACTGGTAAGGGTTCCATACCGACGAACAGTACTGTAAGACTGGACGAACTAACGTATTTTAAGCAATTTCCTTTGTTGAAGGACTGCATCGCTTCAGGATTCTACCAATAAACCGCGATCTAGAGTTCTCCTTACCCGTTACTTGTGTAATCTGATCGTTCCATTTGAGATCATTTCAAATAGTCACACTCAGATACTGGACGGATGTTACCGCTTCCAAAGACTGGGCATTTATTTTGTACTCGTACATTAATGGGGATTTTCGCTTTGTTATACGCAGTAGGTTACATTTACTAATATTGAGAGATAACTGCCAGTCATTACACCACGCAATGCACCAAAATGTAAGATATAAGATGCAATGCTCAGCCACCTGGCTACACACTTCCTCATTCGCACTAACGCATCCCTGTGGTTCAGAGCTCAATTAAACCGGAGTCCTACAATAGCTAGCGCTGCAAGTAAATCTATGTGGTGTACAAACCAACCTTCAGATTTAGCACAGCTTTGCTTTACTTCTACAGTAATAGTGGAAGTGAGCAGCAACCGGTAACACTGATGGGCAGCATCCAATGAAAGTAAAGGCAGTATAACGAAAGGGCTTCAAGCAGTATGTTACACATCCCTCGCTAAGGTCATTTGCAAGAAGAGTGGCGTATTGTGAGAAAAGTAAATTTCCTGGGTATCCTGTACAGTTCTGCTGCGGTACGGATAACAGGTGCATCTCAGTGTCAGAGTGAAATTAGGCGGCAACTGGGAAGGTGCTCCATATTTGACGTACGCGGGACATTACGATCCTTGTGTGGCAAAACGTCTAAATCGCGCACAGATTCGCCATGAAATTTTAGCGTTATATGGACCAGATGCAATGTCGCGTCCTGCTGTAATGAAACGGTGCCAACAGTTTGCTCAAGGCAGTATAGACCTGAGTGATGCTGATCGGGAAGGAAAGCCATCGACATAGACGACTCACGAAATGTCCAGGCAAACGAGGAAGGGATTTGGAGTTATTGCTGACTTTCCAACGATGAGGACGTTCACGCAGGGCTTCTCAATAGGCTAAAGTTCACGGAGCGTATTTCTGTCGTCGAGGAGTTGAACGTTTGATAAAACATCCCGAGCGTTGTTCCCAGAGCAGTGGCGACTATGATCAAAAATAGTATCATTTATCTGTGTCAGTTTGAAGTGTAGTGCAGCATTCAATAAAAGTTAACTGACCCGTCATAAAAAAATTGTAATCTACTTTTGAAGTCCCCTCGTACAAATAGACTTAACACCATCAGTCAGGGAAGATTGTGCTAAGGATCTGGGCGCGGGGAAGGTGGTGACGGGGTTCCGCAAGTCACAGATTCTCCGACCATATTCTGGAAACAATAAGGCCACGTAAGTTTCGTAGTAGGAAAGAATAACACAAAAATTTATGAAAAGTGTGTGTGAAAACTGTCGACAAACATTCATGATATGGCGACTTAGAAGGGCAACAACTGAGGAGCCTGGCATCTGAACCAAAGAAGTGGTGGGTTATGTGTAGGTCGTCAACAAACTACTAAAAGCAGAAATGAAGCACTCTGATCATGGGAAAAATACGTAACTGAAAAACACAGCCTTCCTTCTAGTGGATTGTAGCATCTAGGAAATCGCCAAATTTGTTAAATCGGAGGATGTTAATCTATATATATTTCGTGGCTAAGTACAAATGACGCATTGAAAGTAAATTAATCTTAATATAACGACTAAGAACCTCTCTTAAGTTCTTCTCAGTTTCAGGAAGAATCACTTTTATTTGTAATTATTTATTAGTGTTCCGTTGATCCAGCATGCAAGGGAACTGCATGGATATGGAACGAGTCATAATTATACACGAGAACAGTACTTGTAGATGCTAATAGATGGAAATTGTAATATTGTATAGAAACAAAATACGCTAACAATTACAAGATACGCATTTCCTACAGTGAAAAAAGTGTAAAACAATTAAAAGTATAAAACAAATAATAAATTGCAGTTATTCCAGTTTGAAAGAATTGAAATACTTGGTTTTGAAATGAGGAGTAAATAATTCAAACGATTATATAAGCCGCCAGTTACTAGCTAACAAAATTTTATTGCCAGCCTTATCGCTGCCTTTCCCCAAGTAGAAAATCTAAACTCTCAAATCTCATTGTGACCTCCTCCTGAAGGTCGCAAACGGAACGCTGTCATAAATTTGTATTTTTCGTTCCTCTGTTGTTTATATAGTTTTTTACTTACAGGCCTTTTGCGTTTTCTTCTGCTGTCGCCTTTACATCACAATAAACGTAGCAGAAGCTCCCAAGCATAGAAAAAGATCAGTAGCAGACTGCTTGCACAATAGGCAACGTATGGATACGAGAACGCCCATGCGTTCTTTCAACACGTTTTTGTGCGTATCCTTTTATTCCCGTGCGTCTGCGATTGCACACGACCAAAGACTGGATTTCCAAATGTGTCCCACCATTATACAATTAGCCTGAAACCTTCCGGTGTCTTCATATCGATTCCACATGAATAATTTCTTTTATCTCATCGCACATTTTTTTCGATCTCTTCATCTGCGGAGCTCGTTACCACATAAATTGTCCTACTGTGGCGGGTGTTGGCTTCGTGTCTGTCCTGGCTTTGATAATGCGGTCACTTTGCTGTTCATAGTAACTCAACGTTTTTATGTTTTGTTACTCATTATTTCTATTCCTGCATTACTCCTATTCAATTTTGTATTTATAACTGTCAACTGACCACAAGCCCCTTTCAGCCTGCCACCGAACGTCACTAATTCCCACTACATCTAGCTTCAACCTGTCCATTTCCGTTTTTAAATATTTTAACATACCCATGCGTTTAAGGGACGTAACATTCCACGCTCCGACCCATAATCGCCAAGTTTTGTCTTCGCGGATGACGACGTCCTCCTGAGTAGTACCCTCGTAGAGATCCGAATGAGGGTTTACTTTACCTCCAGAATATTTTGTCCAGGAGCATGCCATCATTTAACCATACAACAGAACTGTATGCCTTCAGTTAAAAAAGACTGTAGTTTCCCCTTGCTTCCAGTCCTTCGCAGCACGAGAAGACGAACGCCTTGCTGGCTGATGTTAACAGGCCAGGTCAGTTAATCTTTCAAACTGTTCCCCGTGCAACTATTGAATAGACTGCTGCCCCTCTTTGGGAACAGCTGCCCTCTCCACCAGAAAAATATTAATCTAGTCCTTCACACTATTTCTTAAAAATGCAGCTCATCAATATGCCTGGAATATCACGAATGTAGTAGCACATATGAAGGACATACCGTGTACTCGGGTGTTGGGTAATACTGGACTATTTAACTACGGATACTATGTGGTACTAGCTAACCCGGAAATGCTTAGCACTTGTTAAATATGTTTGGAAATTGGATATATAACTCGCTTAAAATTATTGGATAAATCGGTTGGGATCACTGGTATGCGGAATATGACACTCACACCTCGGATAAATTCTAGTCAGATTCCACTCTTCGGCTTTTAACAATGACGTCATACCTAAGGCAAAGACACTAGTTACAGGTAGCATACGATAAAATTACAATCACACTCACGCAGTTATTTACTTAGTCACGAATTATATCGAAACGAACTGAAGATAACGAAAATAATTAAGAACAAGAATTAAAAGTAACCTAAGAAGTATTCTCGTAATTTGTGCGATTAGGAACTCGGAGAACCTTTAAATTGCATTACAGTAAAGCGCGTGGTGAAGACACACTGTTATAAAATAGCGTTAATTTTATATCAATTATTGAACCTAACGGGAGAAGTGCAAGTAAGTGGGGGTTTTGGGCGGGGAGAAACTAAAAAATATCAGAAAAACGTAAACATTAAGCAAATGAAAACGAAACAGTAACATAAAATAAGAAACAGACACACTAAATTCTAAAAGAAAAGCCAGTACATGAGAAACGAATATCTACAAAAAAATAAAGAATATTGGAGTCGATAACTAGAATTAACCTATGTAAGTAAATTCCAGTTACAGACTCCAATCGCTCCATGATTCATATGTAAATTATTTTTGCCGTTGTATGCATTGAAATATGTCATTTCTACATTTATAATTGCCTTCTAAAACTATTGCGATGTTTAACAAAAATTGGAATCGGTAACTATAACTGATCTTCTGTATAGGTCAATTCTAGTTACCGATTCCAACTCTTCGATGGTTCATAATTTTAGACATTTCTGCAGTAAATCTGTGGACTATGTTTTTATAGGATTATTGATGTCAGATATTGTAGGTACAGCTTCCAATTTTTTCTCTTTTTCGTAATAATGAAGATGGTATTACCATATCTAGAAATCCCGTAACAATTTAGTACTCACACCTTGTGTTAAAACGATCTAAATAACGAACCGTGGAATGGTGGGATTCGGAAACTAGAATTACTCAATAGGTCAGTTGCAGTTCTCGATTCCAGTATTTGTTAAACCCTACTTTTTTTTGGGAATTTAAGGAGATGGGACCTGGATAAACTGACAGAACCAAAGGTTGTGGAGAGTTTCAGGGAGAGCATTAGTGAACGATTGACAAGAAAGGGGAAACAAATACAGTAGATAACGAATCGGTAGCTTTGAGAGACGTAATAGTGAAGACAGCAGAGGATCAAGTAGGTAAAAAGACGAGGGCTAGTAGAAATCCTTGGGTAACAGAACAAATATTGAATTCAATTGATGAAAGGAGAAAATATAAAAATGCAGTTAATGAAGCAGGCCAAAAGGAATGCAATCGTCTCAAAAATGAGATCGAGAGGGAGTGAATAATGACTAAGCAGGGGTGGCTAGAGGACAGATGTAAGAATGTAGACGTATATATCCCTAGGAGAAAAGAGAACCACTTCTATGAATATCAAGAGCTCAGATGGAAACTCAGTTCTAAGCAAAGAAGGGGAAGCAGAAAGGAGGAAAGATTATGTAGAGAGCCTATACAAGGGCAGTGTACTTGAGGACAATATTACGGAAATGTAGGACGATGTAGATGAAGATGAAATGGGAGATACGATACTGTGTGAAGAGTGTGACAGAGCACTGAAAGACCTGAGTCGAAACAAGGCCCCGAGAGTAGACAACATTCCATAAGAACAACTGATAGCCTTGGGACAGCCAGCCCTGACAAAATTCCACCATCTGGTGAGCAAGATGTATAAGACAGGCGAAATACCCTCAGACTTCAAAAAGAATATAATAATTCCAATTCCAAAGAAAGCAGGTCTGTTGGTAGGACATGTTTTGAGGCATCAGGGGATCACCAATACAGTATTGGAGGGCAGCGTGGAGGGTAAAAATCATAGGGGGAGACCAAGAGATGAATTCACTAAGCAGATTCAGAAGGATGTAGGTTGCAATAGGTACTGGGAGATGATGAAACTTGCACAGGATAGAGTAGCATTGAGAGCTGCATCAAACCAGTCTCTGGACTGAAGACTACGACGACAACTACTACTACTACTTTTTTTGTCAGTTTTCGTTACCTGTGTACTCATCCTATTAGATTTAACAATCAATTTTAAAAGTTAACGCTAATTCATAATACTATGACTTCGCTATGTGCTATATTGCACTGGATTTAAAGGTTTTCTGTGCTTTTCTTGCTGACATAAATTGCGATAATGATTTATATCAGACCTGTACACCTCTCTTTTTCTGTTCTTATTAATTTTCGTTGATTTTAATTCTTGTCGGTATAATTTGGGCTCAGTAAGTAATCACGTGAACTGTTTGCAATTTTATCGTATGTTACATTAGTTTTTATACGAATATGATCAGTTGATTTCAAAGACAGCCTCTACGTAGCGTCTCTGCCTTAGGTACTACGTCATTGGTCAAAGCCGATGACTGGAATCGGACACTAGAATTGACCCCACACCTCTGCAGCTGCCGCATCCGTGAAGATAGTAGCTTCAGTGATAGGATTTTGCATAGTTTTAATCTGTGAATGGGTAGGAATACAAAGTTTTGGATGATTTAGATTACGTAATAGTAGTCTTATCATAAGCCAAAAAACCATAAATAATAATTTGTTTTCTGTAAAAGGCGACAGCAGAGAAGAAAACAAAACAGCACGCTGTTGTGTAGACAGTTTTTCTTCGAAAATACATATATGAGGCGGTATCTCATTCCATTCAGAGGAACCTACCCCGTGATTGATAATACACTATTTACTCTACTTAATTTATATGTTTGTATATCTCCGTTATCAGAGAATCTTTTTAGAGTTATAATTCTCAAGATTTATAATTATAAAATATTTCAGAATTCTCAAGATTTATAATTATAAAATATTTCAGGTCAAGGTGCAGCTTATAGTTGAGAGGAGGTGGGTTACAATAGATTTTTGTTTATAACGGATTTGATGGTGAAATACTGTTAATGAAGGTGGATTTGATAGTAATTTAATTTATTTAATTTAACTGATATTGGCTCTGAGGTGTGTACACATCGCCCGTCGCTCTCATTATTGATTATTCTATTTTATTATTTTAAGGTAGCTTCAATTTAGATAAGTCGTAACATAGTAGATGTACTGGAAAGTGTATCTAGGAAGAGTTTCATTTACACTGAAAATTTCTCTGTGCGAATCAGGATATCTTGATTATTTATTTTATTATATTTTTTGTTTATTTAATTATTTAATATAAATAATTTTGTCGAATTTTGTCTTAGTATATTTTGTAGAATTGATTTTTTAGATTATAGTTTATTGGTAATGTAATTGTTTTATGAAATATTATTTTAAATTTTTAAGAGTAGATTTTATTTATTGTACCTTTTGTATCAGGGTTTATCAAAATTTTGGTATTTGTCTCGATTTGGGTTGATTTATAAATAATTTATAGTTAATGTATCATAATTATTATTAAATTATTTATAGAAATGAGATGTTAATCGTTTCCCAAGATATCTAGTTTCTTAAGAAAAAGTTTAATTTTTTGAAGTTAATTGTTTTTACTTAAGTTTTTAAGTATAAATATTAACTTATTTATTCTTTAAGGGATAAGCTTTGAAGTTAATAACCTATAATTTGTTTTATAAAATATAATGGTAAGCTTTAAACCAGCTATTTTTAAGATTACCTTTTAGTTCATTATTTTTTATTTTGATTTTATAAATATTTTATGTTTTTTATTAAGATTATTAATTTAATTTTAAAATTTTTGTAATGATAGAATTAGTATAATTATTTGTATATAATTTTTACCTTGTAAATTTATTATATGGAACTAGGCAAAATTGATTTCCACCTGTTTATCAAAAACATGTCCTCTTGAAAATACTTTGAGGTCTGGCCCGCTCACTGAGCGGATTTTTAAAGAGCCGCGGTATTTTGACCATGCAAAGGTAGCATAATCATTAGTCTCTTAATTAGTGGCTGGAATGAATGGCTTGACGAGAAATCAACTCTCTTAATAAATTTTTGAATTTAACTTTTGAGTGAAAAGGATTAAATTCTTCTTTAGGACGAGAAGACCCTATAGAGCTTAACATTTTACTTTTATATAGTTTTTTGTTTGTCTTTCTATATTTAATGATGATGTTTTGTTGGGGTGACATGAAGAATAAATAAACTCTTCATTATTATATCATTTATTTATGTTTGTTGTTTTGATCCATAATTTATGATCATAAGATTAAGTTACCTTAGGGATAACAGCGTAATTGTTTTTGAGAGCTCATATCGACAAAGCAGATTGCGACCTCGATGTTGGATTAAGAAAAATTTTGGGTGCAGGAGCCCAGTAATTAGGTCTGTTCGACCTTTAAATTCTTACATGATCTGAGTTCAGACCGGCGTGAGCCAGGTCGGTTTCTATCCTAAGATTATTAATTCATATTAGTACGAAAGGACCATATGGTTGAAATATTTTTTATTGTATTGATTCATATTAATTAGATTACTATTTTCACACATTGTGTTGATTTTAGAATTCATTTATGTAGATTTTTTCTACAAATAGTATTGATACTTTGATTTATTTATGTTTATTTTGAATTTTCTTTTATTAGTTATTTGTGTTTTAATTAGTGTTGCTTTTTTTAACTTTATTAGAGCGTAAGGTTTTAGGTTATATCCAAATTCGAAAGGGTCCAAATAAAGTAGGATTTGTAGGAATTCCACAACCCTTTAGTGATGCTATTAAGTTAATTTGTAAGGAGCAGCCAATTCCTATTATATCTAATTATTTACTTTATTATTTTTCTCCTGTTTTTAATTTAATAATTTCCTTGGCTGTTTGAGTAATTTTCCCTTACTTAACTTATATATGTTCTTTTCTTATGGATTTTAGTTTTTTTATGTTGTACTAGATTAGGTGTTTATACCGTTATAATTGCTGGTTGATCTTCTAATTAAAATTATTCTTTATTAGGTTCTCTTCGGTCTGTTGCTCAAACAATTTCATATGATGTTAGTTTGGCTTTAATTTCATTATCTTTAATTATTTTAATTGGTAGTTTTAACATGTTTGATTTTATAAATTATCAGCTTTATTGTTGATTTATTATTATTTCTTTTCCTTTAGCTTTAGCTTGTTTTGCTTCTTGTTTAGCTGAGACTAACCGTACTCCTTTTGACTTTGCCGAAGGTGAATCTGAGTTAGTTTCAGGTTTTAATATTGAATATGGTGCAGGCGGATTTACTGTAATTTTTTTAGCTGAGTATACTAGACTTGTTTTTATAAGAATATTATTAGCTTTAATTTTTTTAGGCGGTGATTTTTATTCTTTTATGTTTTTTATTAAGCTTGCTGTTATGTCCTTTGGTTTTATTTGAGTTCGGGGTACATTACCATGTTTTCGTTATAAGTTAATGTACTTAGCTTGAAAAAGTTTTTTACATTCATCTTTGAATTTTTTTATTTTCTTTGTTGGTTTAAAGATTTTATTTATCTCATTTATTTAGTGAAATTTTTTAAGAAAAGTTAATAGAAGAATTAAACTTCTAGTTTTATGTTTTCAAAACATATGATTTTCCTAAGCTAATTAACTTATTATTCCTTAATTAGTTTATCTCATGTGTTTGCAACATGGACATTAATTAAGAAGTATGTAAAGTAGATAATTGTTAAGATTTGTCCTGTTATAATATAAGGTTCTTCAACAGGTCGTTTACCAATTCATGTTAATAAGCATACAACTACTATTATAATTCAGAATAAAATCTGATTAATAGGATAGAATTGAATACCTCGGAATGGTGTTTTATTATAAAATGGTAAAATTATTAAGATTCTAATTGATAGGAATAATGCAATAACACCTCCTAGCTTATTAGGAATTGATCGAAGAATTGCATATGGAAATAAGAAATATCATTGTGGTTGAATATGAATGGGAGTTACTAATGGGTTAGCAGGTACAAAATTATCTGGATCTCCTAGGAGGTAAGGATTAATCAAGCACAGTATGATTAATAATGATGTTATTGATACAAATGTAATAGAATCCTTGAAAGTAAAGTATGGGTGAAATGGAATTTTTTCGATATCTCCCTTTAGGCCTAAGGGGTTATTAGACCCTGTTTGGTGGAGAAAGAATAAATGAATTGCTGCCATTGCAGCGATAATAAATGGTAGTACAAAATGGAATATAAAAAATCGATTTAATGTTGCGTTATCAACAGCAAACCCTCCCCACACTCATTGAACTAAATCTGTTCCTAAAAACGGAATTGCTGATAATAAATCAGTAATTACTGTCGCACCTCAAAATATTTGACCTCAAAGTGAAACGTATCCTATAAATGCAGTTGCTATAACTAAGAATAGAATTACTGTACCAATTATTCAGGTGTATATGTATATGTAAGATCCATAGTAAATTCCTCGTCCTACATGTAAATAAATACAAACAAAAAATATAGAAGCTCCATTTGCATGTATAATTCAACCATTATTTCTGTCTCGGCAGATGTGTACTACACTACTAAATGCTATTTCAATATTTGATGTATAATGTATAGCTAAAAATAGTCCAGTTACAATTTGAATTACCAAACATAACCCTAGTAGGGACCCAAAATTTCATCAAAATGAAATATTTGTTGGTGTGGGTAAATCAACTAAAGAGTTATTAATGATTTTAATTAAAGGATGTCTTAATCATAAGGGTTTATTCACTAGTAAATTATCTTACTTTACGAATAGGCTCCTGGTTAATTTTAGTGATTTTAACAACTGCTAATAGTGCTAAAAATAAATAAATTATTATTATTATTGTGATATTGAATGTTGGTCTATTATATAGTTTTTCTAAAGATATTGTTATTTCTTGATAATTGATAGAATTATCTATATTTATAGTTTCAGTATTCTTGAAAAAGTCTATAAATATTGTTATATCTAAAATAATTAACGTTGATATAATAAATACTCATATTGTTAAGGTAATAATTGTGTTAATTGATTTCAGTTGAAATATTTCGTTTGATGCAATTCTCGTAATATAAATAAATAGAACTAATATACCACCAAGAAACGTTAAAAATAAAATATATGATGATCAATATCTTTCCATTATTGTTCCTGTTATTAGTCCAACCAGAAAAGTTTGTAGGATAATGAAAAGCATTATTGATATTGGGTGTCTTAATTTAATAAAATTAATATTCATTACATTTGATAGTGATATAATTATTATTTTAATCATTTCAGGGGTTAGTTTATTTAAAATATCGGTTTTGGGGACCGATGATGGAAGCTTTTCCACCTCTGAAGTTTTAAAAGTGGGGGCTGGACTTACTTCCGGTTTACAAGACCGGTGTTTTTTTTAAACTATTAAAACTAATGTTTATATTCTGTCTTTACTTCTTTATTGGTTTATTTTGCTGGTGTTTATGTTTTTTCTTCTAAACGTAAGCATTTATTAATAGTTCTTTTGAGATAAGAATATATTGTTCTTTATTTATATTAATTATTGTTTTTCTTATTGAGTTTGATTATGATTATTTTTTCCTGTTATTTTTTTGGTTTTTTCTGTTTGTGAAGGTGCTTTAGGTCTTTCTATTTTAGTTTCAATAATTCGTTCTCATAGAAATGATTTTTTTAATTCTTTTGGTTTATCTTTATGTTAAAGTATTTATTTATAACTATTTTTTTGTTCCCTCTTTGTTTGGTTAATAATTGTTGATGGTTGGATCATTCTTTAATATTTCTGTCTAGTTTTGTTTTTATGATTTGTGTTTATTAGTGTGCAGATTTGAATATAATTGATATTATTTTGGTATTATTTTTCTTTTAGTTTGATTTTGCTTAATTTTGAATTTGTTATTTAATAATTACTGCTAGAGGTTCAGTTTATTTAAGTTCTTATCATTCTAATTTTTTGTCTTTATGGTCTTATTTTAATGATTATGCTTTATTGTTCGTTTGCTAGATTAAGTCTTCTTTCTTTTTATATTTATATATTTTTTAGGCTAGATTAGTTCCTACTTTACTTTTGATTTTGGGTTGAGGTTATCAACCTGAACGTTTACAGGCTGGTGTTTATTTAATTTTTTATACTTTAGTTGCTAGATTACCTTTATTATTAGTTTTATTTAGGGTTTATGATTTTTCTAATACTTCATATTTTCCTTTATTGGTTGATTTTGGTTCTTATTATTTTATATTTTATGTATTTATAATTTTTGCTTTTTTAGTTAAGATGCCGATATTTTTGGTTCATTTATGGCTTCCTAAGGCTCATGTTGAGGCCCCTACTTCAGGTGTTTTATTAAAGTTAGCTGGTTATGGTATTTTTCGTTTTATGAAGGTTATTTCTTATTTGGGTTTAAAGTTTAATTATTTTTGATTGTCTTTAGGTTTATCTGGTGGGGTTATTGTTAGATTTATTTGTTTTCGTCAGGTTGATTTAAAGTCTTTAATTGCATATTCCTCTGTTGCTCATATAAGAATGGTTATTGGAGGATTGATGACAATGAATTGGTGAGGATGTATAGGTTCTTTCTTTAATGGTTGGTCATGGTTTATGTTCTTCTGGGTTATTTTGTTTATCTAATATTATTTATGAACGTTTAGGTAGACGAAGACTATTAATTAACAAGGGTATAATTAATTTGATACCAAGAATGGCTTTATGATGATTCCTTTTGAGATCATCTAATATAGCTGCTCCTCCTTCTCTAAATTTGGTAGGTGAACTTAGATTATTAAATAGAATTATGTCTTGATTTTCTTTTAGATTTTTTGCTTTATTTTTTTGTCTTTTTTTAGACCTGTTTATACTTTATATATGTATTCTTATTCTCAGCATGGTAATTATTATTGTGGTGTTTATACTTGTTCTCTTGGTTATTTTCGTGAATATCATCTTTTACTTTTACATTGATTGCCTTTAAATATTCTTTGTTTAAAGGGCGAGTATTTTTTTTGTTTAGGTTGCTTAAGTATTTTAATTAAAAATGTTGTTTTGAGGAATCAGTGATATGAATTTTTTCATCTTAGGCCGTGAATTTATTTTCTATTTGTTCTTTGAGTTTTTTCTTTATTTTTTTTCTAGAACTATTATTTTTATCTTGGGTATTTATTATTTACTAATTGATTACAGAGTTTTTGTTGAATGAGAACTTTTTAATTTAAATGGTTCTATGGTTGTTATGACTTTAATTTTGGATTGAATGTCTCTTATTTTTATATCTTTTGACATATATATTTCTTCTTTGCTTATTTATTATAGAGAGGATTATATATCTGGAGAAAAGAATATAAATCGTTTTATTGTTATTGTTTTAATATTTATTCTTTCTATAGGTTTTTAATTATTAGCCCTAATTTAATTAGAATTTTATTAGGATGGGATGGTTTGGGTTTGGTTTCTTATTGTTTAGTTATTTACTACCAAAATGTGAAATCTTATAGTGCAGGTATGTTAACTGTGCTTTCTAATCGGTTGTTTAAGATGAATTAATTGTTTGAATTTTTTCATTATTTCTTTTCTACTGGTTTAACTGCTTGTTATTCTTTTTGCCTTTTTTATTATTCAATATCTGCTGATAATAATTTTTATTCTAGATTTTCGTTTGATGATAAGGGTTACTATATTTCGTTTGGTATAATTGGTTTATTGTTTGTTGCTGTTTTTGGTGGTAGACTTTCGTCTTGGTTAATTTTCCTGTTCCTCATGTCATTGCTTTGCCTTATTATTTAAAGTTTTTAACTATTACTGTAGTTGTTTTAGGTGCTTATTTGGGTTATCTTATTTCTAATTCTGATTTTTCTCAAAATTTATTTTCTTTAAGTAAACTTTCTTTTGTCAGATTTGCTGGTTCTATATGGTTTATACCTTTCTTTTAACTAAGTTTATTAGATATATTCCTTTAAAATTAGGTTATTATTCATCTAAATCATTTGATTATGGTTGAGATGAATTGTTTGGTGGTCAAGATTTATATAGACTGTTTATTTATTTAATTGGTTATATGCAGGGTTGATATGATTCTAATTTTACGATTTATCTTTTAACTTTTATTTTTTGAATATTTATTTTGGTGATATTATTTTTCGTTTACTTAAATAGCTTATAATTGGAGCATGACACTGAAGATGTTAAGGAAGTATTTTTACTTTTAGGTATTTATAAATATATATTATTTTTACAGTGAAAATGTAATGTTTTATTTAAACTATATAAATTTTAGAAATGTTAACAGAGTTTAACCGCTACTATAAAAAGTTAGCAGCTTTCATATTGGCTTTACATTTCCTTAATTGGAACTTCATAGTTGAATTATATTATTAACAGTAATGCGCCTCTTTTTGGCATCAATTAATAAGAATAAGGGTATTTTATTTACCAATCTTCCAGGTCGAAACTGACTGCAATATTTCGCTTCTTATTCTATTTAAGGTTGGTTGATTATATCAATACTTTTTGGATGCAACCCAAATGTTATAGCTAACTACAACCCTTTATTCTGCTCATTGTAAGGCTCCTTGATTTCATTCATGGTATAGTCCACCTAATAATACTATGATAAAAAATATTGTTGATACTGTTCAGATTATAATGTCTGAGGTTTTAAAAATAATTACAATTGGAAGGATTAGTGCGATTTCTACATCAAAAATTAAGAAAATTACTGCAATTAACTAGAATCGTAGTGAGAATGGTATTCGCGCTGATCTTTTTGGGTCAAACCCACACTCAAATGGTGATCTTTTTTCTCGGTCATTAATGAATTTTTTTTGATAATGTTGTTGCAAGGATTATAACAATTATTGGGATAATAAATCTAATAAAAATTCTTGTAGATAGAATCAGGATTGTTTTTCTTGATTTATATCAAGCTTTCTGATTGGAAGTCAAATGTACTATTTATACTAGAAAAACAGTTAGCTACCTCATCAATAAATACAGATGTATAGGAATAATCATACTACGTCTACAAAGTGCCAGTATCATGCTGCTGCTTCAAATCCAAAGTGGTGTCTTGGTGAGAATTGGTTTATTGACTGTCGAAGTAGACATGTTTATAAGAAAATTGTTCCAATATTTACATGTAGACCATGGAATCCTGTTGCAACAAAGAATGTTGACCCATAAACTGCGTCTGCAATGGTGAAAGGTGCTTCTAAATATATTCGTATGCTTGAAGTATAGTGAAGTATAGTCCTAGTAATACTGTAAAGAATAGTCCTTGTAATGCTTGAGTATGATTAGATTCTATTAAACTATGATGTGCTCATGTTACTGTTACTCCTGATGCCAAAAGAATAGTTGTATTAAGTAATGGAATTTGTATAGGATTAAAAGGTTGAATTCCTATTTGAGGTCATAGTATTCCTAGTTCAATAGTAGGTGCTAGTCTTCTAAAAAATGCTCAGAAAAATGAAACCAAGAATAGTACTTCTGATGCAATAAATAAAATTATTCCTCATCGTAATCCAATTGATACAAATCCCGTATGTAGCTCTTGGTATGTCCCTTCTCGTACTACATCTCGTCATCATTGGATTATAGTTAGTAGGGTGATTCCGAATCTAATTATAAATAAGTTAATGTTAAATAGGTGAAATCATTTTGCTAATCCTGATACTAGAACTATTGCTCCAATTGCTCCTGTTAATGGTCAAGGTCTATAATCTACTAAGTGGAATGGGTGGTTTGAGTGAGTTGTTAACATAGGTTTAGTATACTTCTCTAGAATATAAAGTTCTTAAAATTGAGAAAACATAAGCTTGAATTATTGCTACTGCTTACACTAGAATTAATAGAAGTATTTGTCCGATAATTAATAGTGAAATTAAGTTTATTGCTGTAGGTGGTCCTGTATTTCCTAGTAATGTTAATAGTGTCCTGCAATTATATTTGCTGCTAGTCGTACTGCTAGTGTACCTGGTCAAATGACATTTCTAATTGTTTCAATTAATACTATAAATGATATTAATGCAGGAGGTGTTCCTTGTGGAACAAGGTGTGTAAATATGTGATTGGTATGATTAATTCATCCAAATAACATGAATCTTAATCATATAGGTAGAGCGATTGCAAATGTTAATGCTAAATGTCTTGTTCTAGTAAAGATGTAAGGGAATAATCCTATAAAATTATTAAATAGTATTATAATAAAAATTGAGATAAAGATGAATGTTGTTCCATTAAATGATTTTGGTCCTAGTAATGTGTTAAATTCATTGTGTAAGGTTAAGTTTAGTTTATTTCAAATAATATTAATCTGTGATGGTGTAAGTCAAAACATTGATGGGATTAATAATAGTCCTAAGAATGTTCTAGTTCAATTTAATGATAAATTGAAGATGTTAGTTGATGGATCAAATGTTCAAAATAAGTTTATCATTTTCAATTTAAGTTTTTTACATCAATTGTTCTTTTTTCTGCTCTTTTAATAAGATTTGGCTTAAATGAGCAAAATTTCATTTGATTAAATAGAATTAATGTAGCCGAAAATATGATGAATAGGGAGAATCATATGACAGGTGATATTTGAGGGTATTTGGATTAAATTTCCATCATCAGAAGTAGTCGTTAATTTACTATTTTTTGGTTTAAGAGATCATTACTTACTTTGTCATCTGATGTATTTCAAGGTGTACTAATTATTTAGTTATTTTAGATTGACACTCTAATGTTATATATTTTAACTAACTCCTTAGATTATCTTAGATAATCACTTGATAAATAAGTTTACTGAAGTTCTTTCAATTACAATTGGTATGAATCTGTGGTTTGTTCCACATATTTCTGAGCATTGTCCAAAGAATAGTCCAGGTCGGTTTATTGTAAATGTTCCGTGGTTTAGTCGACCTGGCGTTGCATCAATTTTAACTCCTAATGCAGGGACTGCTCATGAGTGTAGAACGTCTGATGCTCTTGTTAATACTCATACTTCCGTATTTATTGGTAGAATTGTTCGGTTGTCTACATCTAGAAGTCGAAATCCGTCGTTTTCTAGGTCTTGTTCTGGTGTTATATAAGTGTAAAATTCTACGTCTATAAAGTCTGAATATTCGTATCTTCAGTATCATTGTCGTCCAATGGTTTTAATTGTGATTATTGCATCTACTGAATCATCAAGTAAATATAGTAGTCGTAATGATGGAAGTGCAATAAAAATTAGCGTTATTGCTGGTAATGCTGTTCAGATTGTTTCAATTAAGTGTCCGTGAAGTATGTTTCGGTTTGTATAGGCAATAAATAGTATGTAACTTAGGGCATAACCTACAATTACTGTAATTAATAATAATATGACCGTAGTATGATCATGGAAGAATGATAGTTGCTCCATTAATGGTGAAGCTCCATCTTGAAGGGATAGATTTGATCATGTTGCCATTAATGAATTTTTCTAATAAAAGGTCAAACCCTTATTTGTAGAGCTTAAATCTACTGCACTAATCTGCCATGTTAGAAGCTAGAAATTAATGGTAGTTCTGAGTAACTGTGTTCTGCAGGCGGGTTATTTTGTAGTCATTCTGTTGATCTTCTTATATTAGCTCTAAATATGATTGCTCGGTTTGTAACCATTCTTTCTCATATAATTACAATGAATATGATTCCTACAATAGAAATTGTAGACCCAATTCTTGACACTACATTTCATGATGTATATGCATCTGGGTAGTCTGAATATCGTCGTGGTATTCCTGCTAGTCCTAAGAAGTGTTGAGGGAAGAATGTTAAGTTTACTCCAATAAATATAATTGTAAATTGGATTTTTAATCATGTATTATTTATAGTTAATCCTGTAAATAGTGGGTATCATTGAATAACACCTCCTATAATTGCGAATACTGCTCCTATAGATAATACATAATGGAAGTGGGCTACTACATAATATGTATCATGTAATACAATATCAAGTGATGAATTTGCTAATACTAATCCTGTTAGTCCACCAATTGTAAATAGAAAAATAAATCCTAAAGCTCATAATAGTGGTGGATTGAACTTGAATTTAGTTCCATATAGTGTAGCTAATCATCTGAATACCTTAATTCCTGTAGGTACAGCAATAATTATTGTTGCTGATGTAAAGTATGCTCGTGTGTCAACATCCATTCCTACTGTGAATATGTGATGTGCTCATACAATAAATCCTATTAGTCCAATTGATAATATAGCATAAATTATACCTAATGTTCCAAATGATTCAATTTTTCCTCTTTCTTGACATACAATGTGAGAGAGAATCCCAAATCCTGGTAGAATTAAAATGTAAACTTCTGGGTTATATTATTTATTCGTGGGAATGCTGTATCTGGTGCACCAATTATTAATGGTACAAGTCAATTACCAAATCCACCAATTATAATAGGTATTACTATAAAGAAAATAATTACAAATGCGTGGGCTGTAATAATATTATAAATTTGGTCATCTCCAATTAGAGATCCTGGTTGACCAAGTTCAGCACGAATAAGTATTCTTATTGATGTTCCTATTATTCCTGCTCACGCTCCAAATAGGAAGTATAAAGTACCAATATCCTTATGGTTTCTTGAGAATAATCATTTTTGCGGTAAGATGGCTGAATTTTAGGTGGTAGACTGTAAATCTACTTATGAGATGTTTTCTCTCTTACCATGTTATAGGTCTTATATTCAATTATGATTCTAGACTGCAATTCTAGAGATTCAATTATGATTCTAGACTGCAATTCTAGAGGTGTAAAATTTTACTAAGGCCTAAAAGATTATTCTTTTAATTATAACTTTGAAGGTTATTAGTTTAATTAACTTAAGTCCTTAGTTTAATGAGATTAAGGTTGATGTTGAGATCAATCCTATTGCTGAAATTATTACTGTTATAGGAAGAATAATTCTTGATTTTTGAGACTTTATCTTTATAGATCATGAATTTTCTGTGTATGACATAATTAGGGCTGAGAATCTAATACGTATAAAATAATAAAGTGTAATTGTAGTTAATACAACCATAATGGTTAGAATAGTTATGTTGTTTTCTATTAATGATTGTATTACAATTCATTTTGGTAGAAATCCAAGGAACGGCGGTAAACCACCTAGGGATAGGAGAGATAGAAATATTATGAATTTAATTTCAGTTTTTATATTTTTGGCCAAATAAATTTGGTTTATAAAAAATAGATTTATTTGCTTAAATAATAAGGCATAATTAATCTTAATAGTGAGTAAATAATGAAATATAGTTCTCAGATGTTTTCTCTGACTGTTAGGGATCTAATTATTTACCCTAAATGTCTAATTGAAGAATATGCTAGAAGTTGGCGTAGAGATGTTTGATTTAAACCACCTATTGCCCCAATAATAATTCTTAGAATGATAATTGTTCAAATGAAAGTTTTTAGTTGAATACAATAAGATAATACCATTATATATATATATATATATGTGTGTGTGTGTGTGTGTGTGTGTGTGTGTGTGTGTGTGTGTGTGTGTGTGTAACAATTTGTCTAATGGTTTACATGCCCTCTTATAGTAGTTGAAACTGACTGCAACAAATAAACTGAAAAGAGACATTTTCGCAGCGCAGCATTTTCTTTCTTGCAGTCAGTTTTAACAGGAAACCTGCAACTCATTGTTCAAATAAAAATACAGATTGTCCAACTGATTGCGTAATAAAGAGTCGTGTAAGGATTTGAACTAAATTGGTTAAGAACTATCCGAGGTTTTTAGTAACCACGTTTCCCGTATATTTATTACATGCATGGTTAAGTATTATATTACAAAAATATAGAGCCTTAAGTCCGTCCGAATCTCCATTTGAGTATCGGGTAAAAATTTGAAATAAATTATGCGATTATTTTTCGTGATTTTTGGTAATAACATTATACAGCTTGTCTTCATATAATAGTATAGATAACATTACTGATATACATTTAGTTTTGTGCAAGTATTAATCGTTCCTTATCTTTGAACAAGAGCTGTTTTATAAGAAGAGTTTGCCGCATATCCTCGATAAATTATCCTCCAATAATGAAAATCTTAGGACTGGCGTAATCGATATTTTACTACATATTTTAAATAGTGTGTTACTGAAAAAAAATTTAATGCTACCATTTTATGATAGTTACCTGCTGCATACAATGTAGTTAACCGAGAGAGTATAATTTGTGAATGACCGACACGTACTACTTAGAGGTAACATTCAAATACTGAGAAAACTTTGTGTTCATATTTTTCGTAGTTTTTGGCATTGGCTGGTACAGTAATACGAGAAATATCGCTGCAAAGTTTTAGAATCCAGAGCCATCAGATATTTTCAGTTGCAAAGAGAAGAGCAGCAAACGGCAAAAAAAGGTTTTACGTTTCTGCGGGGTAGGGGAGTGCGAAAGGGGGAGGGGGGGAGGAGTTACACCCAATAAATGCAACTTGACCAGTTAATAAAAAATTTTAAACAGTTTTTTAATAAATCATTTTACGAAGATGTAATGATTGAACAGCATGTTTCATTATTATGAATAAAGAATGTATTATTAGAAAGTCATTTATATTACTTGCCTACAAAAACGAAAATGTAATTAAAACGATATATTGTTCGTTAACCTCATTTTGTGTGTTACCGACTTGGTTTGGAAGTACTTAAAGTTTGAACATGTACGCTTACGTGTGCAGTGGTCATAGTATGTCAGTAGTTGAATGCTTATGTTAGCGTAGTAAATTAATTCACTATAAGAGCTTTAAGATGTGGATGGAATCTTTCCTGAAACGCTTTTAATTGTTAAGTCATCATGGATTTTTCTTCTGACAACGGTGCATGTAATAGTATTCGAAGTCTCTTTGTTTTTGGAAATGGGGAACGTAGGCGCCGCATGTATCTGTATGGGGCAGGGGATACAGCATTGCTTGTTTTATTCCCTATTTGTTAATTAAGAGACAGCTTTTGCTGGACTCTGACGGATGTTCTGTTCTCTGTAGCATGAACGTTTCTTTGCCCCTACAACGAGTTCTGTCCCAGAATTTGTATTACTGCATAATGCATTTGAAAAGTTTTAGATTTCTCTGCGCGTGATAAACAAATCTTCCATTAATTATTTTGTTTAATCCCCAAACATGTTTCACCACACTTGCTGCAACTAAAATGTTTTTTCCTTTTTGTTTTTGAAATATATACAAAGAAATTTTATGTCGTTTAAGGATATGTTAACAGATTTGGTTGTCGTTAAAATTACATTACTTGTGCCCTGTGGTTGCCAACAGAAATCATCCCCAAGTCATCTGCAACACAGGAATGTTGGGGCAACGTTTGAATTGACTTTTTGTGCAGAGTATAATCTATAAACTATATAGTCTGTCGAAACAGTGGCCTGCGCCCCCCCCCCCCCCCCCTCGGGCCCTCCGCAGAAAAGGGCGTCAACTTTTACTTTAGCTGACAATCTATAGCTTGAGCTGTACGTCGTTTACGTTTGACTGCTAAATTTGTTGTTGTTTATTGTAATACTTAAAATGACATGCGAACATTTCTATAATTTCGAGAGGTTTTCGTTTGGAAAAACTGTATGGTGTGGTTTACTATTTATGAATAGTGCTGCGTATTTTAAGAGCGATTACTTGTGTTTTCTCGTGCTGCGCTAACATCCCTGTATTGCAAATGACAGGCTGTATTTATTTTTAGACTTCTGGCTGATTGCTGTTGGCAGCCACAGGGCACACAAAGTAAAAAAATAAGTGAAGTACGTACGTAATCTAAACAACAGAATCTGACGTCAGCGTTTACATAACCCACATAAAATTTGTTTATATTCCAGAAAAAATGAAAAGGGGGAAAAAGAAAACGGTGAGCTGAACACAATTGTGATGAAACGCATGTAGGGATTAAAGGAAAAACATGGTTTCTTACAAGAAGTGGGACCTTCTTTATTTTTTTTTATGAAAGCAAAGGAACACAGCTGGAACGAGTCCATTATAAGTAGTTCTTCCATTAGCTTATTTGTAATTTTGTGTTCTTCAGAATCTGTATTTTCGTAATATTATTTTACACGAATTTAAAACTCACTTGTACAGATATTTCAGTTTAGAACGGCAGTGGTCGGTTAGGCGTGTGCTGAGCGCGCGGTGTCGTGTCGTGTTGCAGGCGATGGAGCTGCAGCGACGCCGCTGTTAGACGGCCGCAGCCCGGGGCTCGAGCGCCCGCCGCCGCCACGCCGCAGCAGCCGCCGTCCCGGCGCCGCGGCCATGACTCTCTGCCTCACGCCGCCACACAGAAAGGTACGTCCCTCTTTTGGCAACAGCCACCACCCAGCGGCGCGCCGTTCTTCTGGCGAACCAGTGTCGGTGCGCCACACTAACTTTCATTGCTCTCCAATATTCTGACAAGAGGGCAGCAGTTCTTGGGGGGAGAACAATTTTCCAAAAAAGATAAATACAAAGGTGCGAAAGTTTCCAGGTTTGATTTTGTTGTCAGGACTCTCGCCCAAATTACTGTCTGACAATGCTGGCTCATCCTTCTTAGTGATCAAACATGCCATATTTTTCTGAATCATAGTTTCACAATTATGATTACTTAACTATTTCTTCTTCACTACATTCTTTTTAAATGGGACTTGTTTATAGTAATGTTAACAGCTGCGTATGGAACTGTCAGTGAATTTCCACTTCTCATTGTGTTCCGCCAGCAAAATGTGCAAGGAACCACCCTCTAATCTTTTTTGTGTCTTCTGCTCGTTTTATGTAATACTTCAGACCACGACTCCGTTACAAATTTATTACAGAGCGAGGAATGAAATGAATATCCACGCAGATACTCATGCTTCGTTGCGTTATTTTTTTATATCCAATTTATTCAGCAGAAAACCATGTAGACGGGGAACCACAACTGTGACAATTTCAAGGATTAAGAAGGCGCTGAAGCTTTATTTAATCATTATATCATCAGATCACAACCGGTGACAGATGACAGGTAACTAACGTATGACATACTACTTACATGTCACCTGAGGATGCGGTTTTCAGTGCCACGAAAGCGGTTGTAAACTGATACGAGGGGCCTTCAATTTGTAATGCAACACATTTCTTTCTCGGCCAATATAGGCTGAAAAAATGCGGAATTCGTTGTGGGGCACGTTGGAATATTACCGCTTCAGCCCGTGTTATGTTCATGAAATTCCGATAGGTGGCGGCGCAATACGCAACTTTCAAAATGGTGTCTGTAATGGAGGTGCGTTTGGTGGATACTCAAAGACGCTTGTAGAATGCCTATGGAGACCTGGCAGTGGACCAAAGCACGGTGAAACGTTGGGAGAGGCATCATCGCAACAAGTTTGCGCAAACCTGACAGATCACACTAGTTCTGGCCAGCCGTATACAGCTGTGACTCGCGTTGCAACGTGTGGTGTAGCGATTCTAGGCGCTCAGTCCGGAACCGCGCGGTTGCTACGGTCGCAGGTTCGAATCCTGCCTCGGGCATGGATGTGTGTGATGTCCTTAGGTTAGTTAGGTTTAAGTATTTCTAAGTTCTAGGGGACTGATGACCACAGATGTTAAGTCCCATAGTGCTCAGAACCATTTGAACCATTTTTTTTACAACGTGTGGAGACTCTCATTCGTGGCGGTCGACGGTTCACAAATCAAACCTTCGCTGCTCAACTGGACGTCTCTGTTGGTAGTGCTGAAACACTCGTCCGCCACTTCGGGTGCTCACAAGTGTGTGTCCGGTAGGTTTCTTGCCGCCTAATGATACCATAAAGAATGACCAAGTACAATCTGTGCGGAATAGCTTGCGCGCCACGAGGCTGATAGTGACAAGTTTATTGATCCAGAATGATGTTGGCTCCAACGTTGACCAGTAGAGCGCCATCATGTGGCATACAGGCCCTCCCACTGAGGTGGAGCAAGGCCGTCACATTGAACGGAGTTGCGTTGAAAAATAGAGTTTTCTAAGTAAGAGTGGAGAATAATGTGGTGTATTGAAATCGTGAATAAAACGAACCTGCTTCCAGGAAAAAATTGTTGCATTACTTATTGAACGCCCCCTCTTAACAAAAAGATTAAATATAGCTGTAGCGCCTTCAGTCCACGAGAGCATTCCATTATACTATTAAGCAGCCGCTGTCTGTCTTGTCATTGCCAGTCTGTCTTCCCAGCCTCTAATGTTTGTGTATAAACCGTCTGCCCAAGAAGATACAGAAAACACTGTTCGTTTCATTGACAATTTAGTTCATGTTCTGCACCGGCGTTACTAACCATGTCCTTCTGCGCCCTGAATCCAGTAACAACAACAACATTGACAAACTGCCTATTGGCTTCTGTCTCGGGTTCTTCGGCCGACGTTCATATAATGATTTTTCTGACGTTTCGCCAGCACGAGTGGCTGGCATTGTCAAAGCTTCACCCTCCATTGCCGGTGGTGAACTGGAGCCGAGCTCGCGGGCGCAGACTATATGTACCTGGCGCGCCAACGTCCGAGGGCTTCTCCGCGGTCATTTCCGGTGCGGTTCTCCTCTTGCTACCTGCGACGGTCGTTCGCTGCAGTACGGGAAGCCAGGATCCGTTGACCTTAAGGCTTTCCTCTTTCTTGTTCAAACTGTTCGCGTGTTTTTGTATTTCTACAGCTTCTCTGAACAAGCGCGTGTGATAGTGGTTCTCTACTATCACACGCGCTTGTTCAGAGAAGCTGTAGAAATACAAAAACACGCGAACAGTTTGAACAAGAAAGAGGAAAGCCTTAAGGTCAACGGATCCTGGCTTCCCGTACTGCAGCGAACGACCGTCGCAGGTAGCAAGAGGAGAACCGCACTGGAAATGACCGCGGAGAAGCCCTCGGACGTTGGCGCGCCAGGTACATATAGTCTGCGCCCGCGAGCTCGGCTCCAGTTCACCACCGGCACTGGAGGGTGAAGCTTTGACAATGCCAGCCACTCGTGCTGGCGAAACGTCAGAAAAATCATTATATGAACGTCGGCCGAAGAACCCGAGACAGAAGCCAATAGGCAGTTTGTCAACAAGTGGCCACGAAAGCCTCAACAATTTTGTAACAACAACATTACTTTTCCCTTCTAAATGTGGTCCAAATGCATCGGTGCAAGCAATGTATTTTTTCCATATCACATGGAATTTGGCGTTATAATGCAGCTTGAGTTCCTCACATGCATGTAAAATTACTCTTGCGCCTGTAAATCCGATAAACACCATTTTAAGCATGTTGCCGTAAGTGAATGTTGTTGTTAGATGTCACGTTTTATATCCTTAATTAGAAGTCATTAAGTGGTGACTTTAACTGTCGCTTCACAGAATGCAATGACGCAGAAAACTGATATTCAAAGTGTGTCTCGGTTTTGGACCCTAACCGTAGCAAAATACTGGAATAGCCCGTAGAATTCCTATAAGGTGCTATAGTGGTGAGCACATTTCGGTAACTGCGTTTCCTGTGGTGATAACAGCCAGTTGCTTTATATGTAGTATATCCTAATCACTTCCGTTTTACCGTTGACAACAAGCAGGTCTTCAGTCACCACTCTCTCGTCCTCTTCAGGTTTAGTCGGCTTGAAATCGGATACTTGTGCGCCGACTCTCGACTGGAAAGTACACCGTTCAGAATCCTGCTTATGGATGAGATTTTCATTGCCAATATTTGGCCGGTAAGGAGAGGATTAAATTCCAAACCACTCAGCAGGTGAGAGCATGTGCTCTTCGCGAGAATTAAGCAGTGTGGCGGCACACAGTTTCACCCTCTCCCGTCTTTCATAATCATCATCTCATAAAACAACACAAACATAACACCATATGTGATTACAAGCACCTACATTCTTCACACATGCGACACAGATCTCAAGTATCTGCAAGGAAACGGGCCAGTCTACACGAAGAAAGAATACGTTTTCCGACAGGCAGCCGAACCCACCCCGTGAGTGTTCTAGCTAACAATCCCATACAACATTTACGTTGTTTAATAATTCTCCGAGTGGGGTCTTTGAGCTCGATGCTCCCATGGCTCTCTTGGAGAGGAACAGGAAAGTGTACCGGCACCGGATTTTAAACTCACCTAGTCTTTCATTTCTTACTCGTCTGAAAAGTGCATAAACAGAACACCATTGCACGAGAACTCGCCGCATCATCCACTCGCCGCATCATCCACTCGATAAAAATAAACACCTGACGTTTCGTAACTTAACAGAAAAGAACGGCAACGGCGGCGGCGACGACGACGACGACGACCACCACCACCACCACACCCATCTCTCCGCACCCCCCACCCCACACCCTCCAGCCCCACCACTGCTCAACTATAGAACTAACATTTTGCGTCCACCATCTATTCGAGAATTATGTATTTGATCAAAAGCTGACGGTTGCAGCTTTGGCTTACTAACATTGCTATTTATTGAAACTTTTCCTGTACGTGATTTATACTGTGAATGAGAAATATGTACTTGGTTAAAATTAGTAAGTTAGAGGGTTTGCATACTGACGTTAACATTTATTGGAACGACGTTAAGTTATTTCAGATGAATTGATTTTGTTGCTCGTAGTCAAGGAAATTCGCAATTTCTTCTCCGTAAAGGTTTCGAAAGCTGTAATCCAATGTTTAGGTTTGTACAGCCAGTCTTCGAGCAAGATGTCACAGTAATTTAGACACCGAAATCGGGTTTGGGAAGAAGGTGGTTGAATTACCTCTTCGGTCATCCACATTTAGGTTTTCCGAGGTTTCCCGAAATAGGTCAATGCCGGAAATTTTGTTGAAAAAGGCACTTTCAAGTTGCTTCCCTAATCAGAGCTCGTGCGCCGTCTACAATGGCACCCTCTTCTACGGAATGTTAAATTGTAATGTTCCTTCCTTGTTAGTACTGCCACCAATATAAATTTCGTGTATGAGTACCAAATACAGCATTTTAGAAATTAAAGCGTATTTCCTCCGCATAATTTAATCGCCTTAACGTAACCTCTATTCTTTGAACGTTATTACGATTACAGTCGTTGCAAGTGACCTTGGAGTTCTCGATAAGTTGCAGAGTGGACATAGTGAATATGGTATCATGCCGCTCGTAGGAAATGCACGCTAGATAAGACAGATGAGTGTGCCATGCTACTGTTCCAATTGTCAGCCCGAGTTTACTGAGTCACGGTGAGGTTGTGGTGACGTTATGCGCAATCATCTTATTTAGTGTGACTCAGTGTTTAATAAGATAAGTCGCCTATTCAGATGACGTGTAAATCATTCCGTGAGAGACTGTGAATAGCTTCCTTCACTGACAACTCCCGGAAAGGACGAATATCCTGCGCGTTTTTAGAGAATTTCTCTTTCGGTCATGTCTTCAAAATGCGTGTATAATCCTTTGAAGCTATGCTTTAGTAACACTGTGTTCTGTGAGAATATTCATTTCGTGACCACCTTCGCCTACTGCAGAAACCTCTTTTATCAAACCGTAAGTGTCCAAATTATCTACCGGTACAAGCGTAGTTTTGTAAAATGCCGTGGCATTTACAAGTTGGGGCAAATGCCCAGAATAAATGCCTGGACAAATGCCAAATATTCATAAATGCCCGAACATATATGTATTTTTAAAGACCGCTAAGTGTCGCTTATAAAAAAAAAAAAATTTAAGCAGATAGTTTGCATTGAAGCGGTGTTTCGTAACAATGCTTCTTTAGTGGTTGGATAGAAACACCACTGCTTCTTTAGTGGTTGTGTAAAAAAGCTGTAAAAGTGGCTTGAGAGTTGGGGGAAAATTAGTAGAGGAAATAAATTGGATTGTAAACGTAACTTTTTACATCTTTAATGAGGTCAATTCTTGGGATGGTAAACAATAAAAAAAACTCAAGTTTAAAAGTAGTGTTTGAAATAAAGTATAGTTTGTATTGACTAGCTAGACTGTAGGTGGTATTTTTACTTCTACTATACTACAGCAAAAAAGAAAAGGAAATCTTTCTCAGTCAGTTTCTTGACCTTCATAAGTTGAAGATACATGAGGTTCCGACTCTGCCCCAGATTTTCCTGAATCTGATTCCTCACTGACAACTGGGTTCTTTTCCATTTTGTCTCTGCTTCGACTGTTGAGTATGGGTTTTGCCTTGAGATCAACAGACGTAGGTTGTTGTCCTGCTCCATTAATCAACTTCCAGTTACAGGAGAGAAAAGTTAGTTTTGCAGCTCTCTGATGCTTTTATTATTATTTCTTTCTTGTCTCAGACGTTATGTCTGGTTAAAAATGGAAGGTGACGCGGACCTTGATCAAGCGTGACTTCCTTTTAACTGTACGGTATGTGTTACATTGCATTTAGGAACTTTCGGGTAATTGAACAAGTGTCAATAATTACAGATTTCTGTAGTTGTATATATAAGTTTGGATGTAGCTGTATTGCATTGATGTACTGGTGGATATTGTGTTGTATGACTCCTGTAGTTGATAGTATAATTGATATAATGTCAACTTTATCATGATGCCACATGTCCTTGACTTCCTCAGCCAGTTGGATGTATTTTTCAATTTTTTCTCCTGTTTTCTTTTGTATATCTGTTGTATTGGGTATGGATATTTCGATTAGTTGTGTTAATTTCTTCTTTTTATTGGTGAGTATGATGTCAGGTTTATGTGGTGTTGTTTTATCTGTTATAATGGTTCTGTTCCAGTATAATTTGTATTCATCGTTCTCCAGTACATTTTGTGGTGCATACTTGTATGTGGGAACGTGTTGTTTTAATAGTTTATGTTGTAAGGCAAGTTGTTGTTGTATTATTTTTGCTACATTGTCATGTCTTCTGAGGTATTCTGTATTTGCTAGTATTATACATCCGCTTGTGATGTGATCTACTGTTTCTATTTGTTGTTTGCAAAGTCTGCATTTATCTGTTGTGGTATTGGGATCTTTAATAATATGCTTGCTGTAATATCTGGTGTTTATTGTTTGATCCTGTACTGCAATCATGACTCCTTCTGTCTCACTGTATGTATTGCCTTTTCTTAGCCATCTGTTGGATGCGTCTTGATCGATGTGTGGCTGTGTTAGATGATACGGGTGCTTGCCATGTAGTGTTTTCTTTTTCCAATTTACTTTCTTCGTATCTGTTGATGTTATGTGATCTAAAGGGTTGTAGAAGTGGTTATGAAATTGCAGTGGTGTAGCCGATGTATTTATATGAGTGATTGCTTTGTGTATTATGCTAATTTCTGTTCGTTCTATAAAGAATTTTCTTAAATTGTTTACCTGTCCATAATGTAGGTTTTTTATGTCGATAAATCCCCTTCCTCCTTCCTTTCTGCTTAATGTGAATCTTTCAGTTGCTGAATGTATGTGATGTATTCTATATTTGTGGCATTGTGATCGTGTAAGTGTATTGAGTGCTTCTAGGTCTGTGTTACTCCATTTCACTACGCCAAATGAGTGGGTCAATATTTGTATAGCATAAGTATTTATATCTTTTGTCTTGTTTCTTGCTGTCAATTCTGTTTTCAGTATTTTTGTTAGTATTTGTCTATATTTTTCTTTTAGTTCTTCTTTAATATTTGTATTATCTATTCCCATTTTTTGTCTGTATCCTAGATATTTATAGGCATCTGTTTTTTCCATCGCTTCTATGCAGTCGCTGTGGTTATCCAATATGTAATCTTCTTGTTTAGTGTGTTTTCCCTTGACTATGCTGTTTTTCTTACATTTGTCTGTTCCAAAAGCCATATTTATATCATTGCTGAATACTTCTGTTATCTTTAGTAATTGGTTGAGTTGTTGATTTGTTGCTGCCAGTAGTTTTAGATCATCCATGTATAGCAGATGTGTGATTTTGTGTGGGTATGTTCCAGTAATATTGTATCCATAATTTGTATTATTTAGCATGTTGGATAGTGGGTTCAGAGCAAGGCAGAACCAGAAAGGACTTAATGGGTCTCCTTGGTATATTCCATGCTTAATCTGTATTGGCTGTGATGTGACATTATTTGAATTTGTTTGGATATTAAGTGTGGTTTTCCAATTTTTCATTACTATGTTTAGGAACTGTATCAATTTAGGATCTACTTTGTATATTTCCAATATTTGTAGTAACCATGAACGGGGTACACTATCAAAAGCTTTTTGGTAATCAATGTATGCGTAGTGTAGCGACCTTTGTTTAGTTTTAGCTTGATATGTCACCTCTGCATCTATTATCAGTTGCTCTTTACATCCTCGTGCTCCTTTGCAACAGCCTTTTTGTTCTTCATTTATAATTTTGTTCTGTGTCGTATGTGTCATTAATTTCTGTGTAATGACTGAAGTTAATATTTTGTATATTGTTGGTAGGCATGTTATGGGACGATATTTAGCTGGGTTTGCTGTGTCTGCTTGATCTTTAGCTTTCAGATAAGTTATTCCTTGTGTAAGTGAATCAGGGAATGTGTATGGGTCTGCAATGTAACTGTTAAATAATTTAGTTAGATGTGAATGTGTTGAGGTGAATTTCTTTAGCCAGAAATTTGCTATTTTATCTTTTCCAGGGGCTTTCCAATTGTGAGTCGAATTAATTGCTTGGGTGACTTCATGTTGCAAAATTATCACTTCAGGCATTTGTGGTATCATCTTGTACGTATCTGTTTCTGCTTGTATCCACCGTGCATGCCTGTTATGTTGTACCGGGTTTGACCATATGTTGCTCCAGACGTGTTCCATGTCTGTTATGTTTGGTGGATTGTCTATTTTAATGTGTGTGTTATCTGTTGTCTGGTAAAATTTCTTTTGGTTTGTGTTGAATGTTTGGTTTTGTTTCCTTCTATTTTCACTTTTTTTTGTATCTTCTGAGTCGTTTGGCTAATGCTTGTAATTTCTGCTTCTTTTCGTCTAATTGCTCTATCACTTCTTGTTGTGAGATTTTACCTAACCTTTGTCGTTTTTTCCGAGATTTCATTTCTTATAAATTGTGTTAGCTGTCCGTTGTCTTTTCTCAGTTTTTCTATTCTGATCTGTAGCCTGTGTTGCCATGCTGGTTTTGTGAGTTTCTTGTGTGTGTTGGTTGGTTCTGATCTCTGCCTAGTGTGTATATTTAGTGTAGTGAGTGCTCCTATATAAACTAGTAGTTGTAACTCTTCCATAGTTGTGTTTTCATTTATTTTGTTGTGTATGATTGTGTTGATAGTTTTTATTGTTGTTTCGACTTGTGGGTTATTTGGCGGTCTATGCAAGAATGGTCTAATGTCTGTATTTGTGTCTTTGTATTCTATATATGTCAGCTGATATTTTTCTTGTATATCTAGCTTGTGTGTCACTTCGTGTTCTATTTGTGCTTGGTCTGGTGGCTGTCTTAAAATTTCGTTTTCCTCTGACTGTTTAATTGATGCGTGTTGTTCTTTGTTTGTTTGCTCTGGGATGTTTGAGTCATTTACTGTATTTTCTTCTTCTTCTTCTTCTTCTTCTGACTGCACATTATTTTGTTCCAGTATTTGTTGAACTTGTTGTTTGATGTTTTCTAATTCTGACTGGGGTATCCTGTTATTTTTTATTATTACACGGATCTGATCAGCTAGTCGTTGTTCTGTTAAAAATTTTAATTCTGGGTATCTGGTAATAAATGTTGTGTATACTTGTGATCTGTATCCAGTTGTGTTGGTTCCTAGGTTTGTTGCTTGGTAATAACAGAAGATGAGGTGTCGATTAACTTCATCTGACCATGTCATCCTCTGTCTTTGTTTTCCTTCTAGGGTGGTTGCAGGAAGCATATCCTGCAAAACACCTCTATTTGGATTTGAATCATTTTCCAGTTGGCTAGCAGTGTCGTTACCATTGTGGGCGGGCATAGGGTTCATGCGTCGTCCCCGACCATGACGGCGCTTGTCCGAGGCTTCTTTAGTTCTGTCCTGAACCAACTAATCACACTAAAAGGGGGGTTAGCCCTATTAGTGGTTTGTTCTTTTCGTCGCCTTTTACGACTGGCAGAACATACCGGAGGTCTATTCTTTTATTTTTATTATTGTGCGTCCATCCAAAAGTGCTGAGGAAATGATGTGTAGCAGCAGATGTGATTTGTGCGCCCAGAATTTTTACGGCAACTTCTGACAATTCACAAGCTCCTCTTAAACCTAGTCACTGTAGTAAAGGATTTATATGATGTTTGTTACGTTCCTGAGGGTGATGACCCATTCCTTCCCACAAAGATTGTCTGAACCAAATTCCTTATTTGTCCATATAATCAGCAAAGTTCTTTCTAATCTGAATAATACTTAGTTCACAGTTCTTCGTTCTACCACAAACCAACCTTGTTGCATCAAGCATCTTTATAGGCTTTAGGTTACTACCTTGTCCTGCTGGATCAAGATTATTAGCTGCAAGGTGAATAGAAGAGGGCTTGTTGAACTTTGTGGCTATTTTATGAACTTGATACTTGTTTAACTGTAGAGATGTAATAAAAAAAAGATTGGTTGATAAGCTCTCATCACTTTCTCAACTCTCACTCAGAACGCGCGCGCAAATTAGAGAGAGAGAGAGAGAGAGAGAGAGAGAGAGAGAGAGAGAGAGAGAGAAAGTGATGCATACGTGCGTATGATAAATCCCTTCCATCAAAAATATTTCTTCTCTTAATACCTCCTCTGTGTTACCACAGACGACGTGTCGCTGACCTCATTTGTACTAAAAATTGCAGTACCCGTGAGGTGCATAAATTCTACTAAATGTTCAACATCTTTAGTCTTCTATAGTTTTTGTCCCCTGCGCAGAAAACAGCGTGTAGGTCGTGAGTCCGTAATCATGAGGCTGTAAGAAATTCTTAGCGAGGAACTGTTATTTTAGAAATCATTTAATTTCCGATCAGTTTGTTTATACGGGATGCAATTACATTCCACTTAGTCGCAAACACTTTCTATTCTTCAACAAAATAATTAACTGCGTATTTCTGTAATTACAATCACAAAGTTCTCAACTAGACATTGCAAGTCAAGTCTTACATGATACCGCGGCGGACGTGATGCCCGTCCTCCGCGACTCTGCCGAACGGGTTATGATCTTACTGCCCAAGAACTTCGCCCGCCATTCATGTGACGCCCGATCCGAAGGTCACCGAAGTGCTTCGTCTGCCTTTTCTTTTTGTAGTTGTTTATTGTTCTGCTATGTATTAATACATGTGAAACAATGGAATGATTCTACGCTATTGAGAGATCCTTCAGTTTGAAATTCAAGTAAATACGCAGTTTAGTTGATCTAACATTAATAATAGATTACCATTTTGGCGTACAACATACGAACGCAGTAGCCAACCGCGGAGAAGGACCACAATTTAGGCGGTCTTTCTCACGAAACCCGTACCGGACAAACCCTCTGTCATCGGCAACCCACACCACACTACGTCATATTGCCACAGCTGCCTCCTCAACTGCTCTAAGAAGAGCTCCTTGTACCTGAATATGACGGTTGCAAAGCCAGAAATATTACAATTGTGATCCCAAAAGAATATTAGGAACTGATTCTGTCATTCGCGCCGCAGATATGGTTGGAAGCAGTTCTCCACCCGTAACTAATTTGACTTGGAATGTCAGCAACTAGAGACTGATACGCGTGATGGTTCTCAAAACTGAGTTGCATGTGATGGCAGTAGTCACGTCTGTTTAACTTGAAAAAGCGCTGTTGAATTTTTGGATAACCGTGCCGAATATTGACACTATGTTAGTACGTTTGAGGCGCTCATTTTAATGATTTGTCCCCTGTCTCTAGTTTTAAACACGCCCTTTAAATTTTTTTAATTCATTCAGTAGTAAATTGAATGTGTTTTTAAAATTATGAATGACCATTTGTCGTAAAATGAATGTCAAATTATACATGTAAATTGCTGTATTGTTTTCAGCACAAAGAGAGTAACAACATAAATAATTATCATAGTTGCATATTTTTCATTGCGAAGGGCTCGTTATTTCTTATAATTACTGAGTTTTCTCAAACGCCTTAGCAAACCTGCATATAGTACTTCCCAAAATATGAAATATACACCATAATGATAGTCATTTGAAAAATGTTACAAAATCCATTTACATCTTTTGAAACAAAGAAGTTATATTGCGTTCTAGATACATTAAATTTGCTTCGTGCCTTAAATTGCACCGACCAGTTATGTACCTTGTAATACGACCTCATTGTGTTTCAAGAGAATTATAGAAATATGTTTCCTGGTTAGCTGCTACATGTTTATTGCTATTTAAATACGTGAATGAAGCGACAACAGTCAGTTTGCCCTTCCAGTACTCAAAAGTGTTAATGGCAAAATCATGAATCTAAGAGGTTCAACGCGTGAAATAAAAAGTTGAAGTTTTTGTTATGTAACAGTGTTACTTAAATGTATAGGCAACGTCATTAATAAGAACCAAATAATACTGATCTATCATTTAATTAACTGTCAACCAGTTCATTACATCTGCCGAATCCAGTACTTTTCATCCTAACACGAAGCCTTTCGCAGAGTTTGGTAGATAACATTCACTTGCATACCAATTTTTATGGTACTCACATGCGTTCCGTAATTTGTCATCCAAATATCACTGTTAAAATGTTCGTCGCACCTGGAGTGAAGTGAAGATCGATTGATGTGAGAAAATGAGCGGGAAATGTAATCTGCTGCTTATACAGTTGTGCTTGTCGAACGCCAGGTTAGAATGGAAGACAGATTTCTTAATTACTTCTGGAAATGAAACGTTGACCACGATAATTTTTAATCAAATATTATTATTCATTTTTGGTAAGTGTAAGTTCATTTGTACACAAGATAGGAAAAATTGAGGCCAATATGAAAGAGTCGAAAAACTGGTGACGGGAAAAAGAAATATATATACAAAAATTCGAGTAATGGAAGCTATTTGTCAGTTGTAGATTGCTTCTGGTTTCCGAAAAAATATGTAATTTGTACAGTACTTTCAAAAAAGTAAAATTCGCACTATTGTGGAAGGCAGGCTCAGTGAAAAACCTAAAACAGTAACAGTTATTTAAAAACGGGCCATAGTAACAGCAAAAATTCGTAAAGCTGACTTGAGGCATGGTCGATTGCACGTCATAGCACGATTGACTTATCACGCTATCACGATCATTTCGACACGGAGTGTGCAGGAGTAATTGTCAAGACTGTTATTTCTCCCAGATCGTCAGACAAACCAGAGCTGTCACCGAAAGTTGTGTAACACGTTTACCAATTTCTAACAATGATGCTCGCATTCTGTGGGTCCTTAAATCTCTCTCTCTCTCTCTGGATGTATAGCCTCGTTGAAGGCACTTCTCATCATTTTGGTTAAGGGAAATTATGGAAACCACACAGCGGTATGGCTGGGTTAACATTTGAACAGGGTCATACCTGAAAGAATGAATTTAGTCACCTTTGCTAATACCGTTAGGTTCTGACTAAACTACTGGCTCCTGTCGAGTGACGGAAAAACGCAAGAGCAATAACTTACTTGTGACTCACTAAATGAGGGCGTGTAATCGTTATCTCCCCACACTTTGTCACTACCGAACGTGGTAGCACGGTGGTGAAGGCACTGAACTCGGGCAATGGTGAGGGAATTTTATTGTGATATATGGAAAGAAGACGATCCTGTTATTTTGGCAGTAAACGCACTCTTGGTTGAAGTAGAGAGGATACAAAATGCGAAGTTGCAATAGCAAGAAAAGCGTTTTTGAAAGAGAGACATTGGTTAATAACAGTCAAGTTAAATTATTAGTAAGTATTTTCAGAAGGTATTTGTGTAGAGTTCAGCCTTGCTCGAAAGTGAAACACAGATCTGACAAGAAAAGAACAAAAGCCTTTGAAATGTGGTAATACAGAAGAATGCTGAAGAATAGATGAGGGTAGATCGTATGACTAATTACATGATACTGAATCGAAATCCGAAAAAAAGTGTGGGGCACAATTTGCCTAAAACAAAGGATTAGTTGAGGCATGACGGAATCATCATAGTGACAGAAGGAAAAGAACGTAGAGTGACTCCAAGCAGGTCGAAATGGATGTTAATTGCATTAGTTTATGCAGAGATGACTAGGCTAGCTCTGGATAGTTTAGCGCGGTGAGCTGTCTCAAACAAGTCTTCACGACGACGACGAGGCCCTATCCACGACTGCTAGTTTGGCTTCGAATGCTTTTCACACTTCAAGCATTAGTCGGCGTTACCACATGACAGAAAACACGCCCCACTGCGTATTTCCACCAGAACCCGCCTGATTTTCAGTATTCCAGATACATACCTAATTGGCATCGTCTACCAACCTCCGAAGGTAGGTGGGATGTCCAGTTCTGAAACTGCTCCGTCAAGTCTCGAATCTGCATAAGAGCATATAATTATTGCTGGTGACATGAACATAAATTTTCTGTTCCACAGCCCCTCTGCAATAAATACAGACGTATGCTATACCCTGTGAAGCTGATGATATTTCAACTTCTAGCTACACCTCATGTAAAAAATTGTCACTGTCACCGGCATGTCTGTCCATGGCATTCCCTAGAAAGCCCAAGAAATAATCAGCAGTAAACTATCTGTGGAGTGTTTAAACACATCAGTGTACGTCAACTTCTCGTCGAGAAAGCCAGCTTGGAAGAGTTTGTTTCTTCGGTACACACAAACGAGGAACTAAAAGAATTTACTGGCATTCTTAATTAGACTGTACGAAAAACACGCTCCAGTAAATACCGAAAAGTCAGAAGGAAGCTAAAAACGATTTAGGAAACTCAGACTCTACCCTTGACATACAGATCCTCCTGCGGGTCCGGGGTAAGAATAGGCCCGAGGTATTCCTGCCTGTCGTACGAGGCGACTAAAAGGAGTTTCAACCGTTTCGGCCTTCCATGTGATGGTCCCCCTTGGGGTTTGACCTCCATTTTTCAAAATTCTACAGAAGTACGAGCTTTTTGGGGAAGGACGCCTTACGTGGTGTATCACTGGTCCTCCGTGCACTAAGACCTTGGCACTCAGCATTGTAATGGTGTTGTAACCATACCCACTATTCCTCAAATTGGGCCTAAACGCCTGATGGGTTGTACAAGTTACGCCCATAGTGCGTTCCCATCTGCACCTACGATCATGATGGACTTGCCATGGCACCCGAAATCCAGCACGGTAGCCAGCCCGTTGTGGTGGGGTCGTCATGTACCCTCTAGGTTGTAGCCCCCTGACAACACAGGGATCGTACTGCCGATACCTGAGCTGCACCCTCCCCACGTCGGCCAAGGAGTAGATGCCCGTCTCCTTGGGGCATCAGGACTCCCGGCAACGGTCATCCTGCCAGGTGGCCCTTGCTGAGGCTGGGTGGCGCCCGTGGGGAGAGCCCCTGGTCGGAGTGGGTGGTATCGGGGCGGACGTTTCGCAGATTAAACGTCAACATGTATCAGGTCGCTCTGCGGCCGAGTCTTATAAAAAGAAAGGTACTGTCTCTGGTTCTGGTTCTTCTGCCCTTTCCCCTTTGGCCACTCCCTGGGAGGAAGGACAGGCCCGCCGGCTTGGGGCGAAGTACTTCCCCCGCTATTTGGTCTGTTCTCGGACCGATGGGGGCACGTTCGCCACCTCCAAGCCCATGTTCTTTGTCCAGCACATCGAGGACATCTTCGGGGAAATCGAGGCTCTCAGTAAAATGCGATCGGGGTCCGTTCTTATAAAGACCGCCTCCGCCACACAGTCGGCGGCGCTCCAGGCGTGCGACCGACTAGGGGACATCCCAGTGTCCATTGTCCCGCATCTGGCACTGAATAGGACGCAGGGTGTTATATTTCATCGGGACCTCCTGCTGCAATCTGATGAGGAGCTCAGGGCCAACCTGGAGCGCCGAGGCGTGCATTTCGTCCGGCGAGGCCAGCGCGGCCCCAAAGACCGTCGCATCGACACCGGAGCCTTTAGCCTCTCTCCCGGAGAAGGTAAAGGTGATGTGCTACCGGTGCGACGTGCGACCTTACGTCCCGCCTCCTATGCGCTGCTTTCGGTGTTTGCGCTTTGGGCACATGTCGTCCCGGTGTTAGGCTGAGCCCCTTTGTGGCGATTGTGGACGTCCTCTTCGTGAGGAACATACATGCACCCCACCACCTCGGTGCGTCAATTGTCCTGACATCCACTCGCCTAGATCTTTACACTGCCCCGCGTATCAGAAAGAGAAGAAGATTCAATAATTAAAAACTTTGGATCGTCTCTCTTCTTCTGAGGCCAGGAAGAAGTATGACAGCCTCCATCCCGTGACGTTGACAACTTCGTTTGCCTCAGTCGTGTCCACTCCTTCCACAGTATCCTCACCCCTCTCGTGTCCCCCTTCCACCTCCTCCCCCCATCCGGGGTCTATGCCTCCGCCACCCAAATCCCTCCCTTCCAAATCCTCCTCCCCCGCGGCCCCCGCCCCCTCTGACCCAGGGGCCACCCTTCCTCCTCCTCCTCCCCCCCACCGCCGCCTGAGAAGCTATCCTCTTCTCAGGCGTCCATCGGGGAAAGGTTCCGGACCCCAGCTTCCGAGGTCCGGCATTCCAAAACGGACCCCGCGCGTGAGGACCTCCTTCGGGTCCAGCCCACCATTCCTGTGCCTCCTCGGACTTCCAAGAAGGCCTCCAAGAAGAAGTCTCTATCCCCCTCTCCACCCCAGCGCATTTTGTCTGACGCTCCATCCGTGAGTCGCTGCTCCCGGCCGTCCTCAGTTTCGCTGGGACGCTCTGCTGCCAGGCGCTCAGCTGGCCTCTCGTCGGCAAATGATGCTGCCCCTCCTACGCAACCCGGGACAGCGGCCGCAGCTGGCGACGACTCGATGGAACAGGATCCGCCTCCTGCCGGTTGTAGCGTTGTTCCCTCGAAACCTGGCCCTCCGCGGCCGTCGAGGTGACCAGCTCTTCCCCCGTCTCGTTCCCCCATATTTTCTGACTAGCGATGGCCTTGTTACATTGGAACATAAGAGCTATTGGATCTAATCGGGAGGAATTACAACTGCTCCTCCGCCTGCACTGTCCGCTCGTCCTTGGTCTCCAGGAAACCAAGTTGCGCCCAACTGACCGTATTGCTTTGGTCCACTATACCTCGGAGTGGTATGACCTCACCCCTGTGGACGGTATTACAGCTCATGGTGGGGTCATGTTGCTCGTTGGGGACGATGTCTATTACCATTCCATCCCACTGACCACCCCACTCCAAGCAATAGCTGTCGGTATTACTCTTTCTGCCTTTACTCTTTCCGTTTGTACCGTCTACACTCCATCGTCATCCGCAGTTAGTCGGGCTGACATGATGCACCTGATTGTTCAGCTTCCTCCACCGTTTTTATTGTTTGGCGACTTCAATGCCCATCATCCCCTTTGGGGCTCTCCTGCATCCTGTCAGAGAGGCTCCCTCTTGGCGGATGTCTTCAACCATCTCAATCTTGTCTGCCTCAATACTGGCGCCCCGACTTTCCTCTCGTACTCTACTCATACCTACTCCCACTTGGACCTTTCGATCTGTTCTACCACTCTTGCCCGTCGGTTCGAGTGGTATGTCCTTTCTGACACCTATTGGAGCGACCACTTCCCCTGTGTCGTTCGTCTCCTGCACCACACTCCATCCCCACGTCCTTCGAGCTGGAACATACCGAAAGCTGACTGGGGACTTTACTCCTCCCTAGCGACCTTTCCGGACCACGATTTTCTCAGTTGTGACAGTCAGGTCGAATACCTCACGGCTGTTATCGTTAATGCTGCCGAACGCTGCATTCCTCATACTACCTCTTCTTCACGTTGCTTTTCCGTCCCCTGGTGGAATGAGGCTTGTAGAGACGCTATCCGTGCTCGACGACGTGCTTTACGCACCTTTCGCCGCCATCCTACGTTGGCGAAATGTATTGGATACAAACGATTCCGAGCGCAATGCCGTAGAGTCATCAAAGACAGCAAAAGAGCTTGTTGGGCCTCTTTCACCAGCTCCTTTAACAGTTTTACTCCCTCTTCTGTCGTTCGGGGTGGCCTGCGCCGGCTGTCGTGCATTAAGGCCCACTCCTCGGTACCTTGCCTGACCTCAGGTAATGAGGTCCTTGTTGATCCTGTGGCTGTCTCCAACGCCTTCGGCCGCTTTTTCGCGGAGGTTTCAAGCTCCGCCCATTACCACCCTGCCTTCCTTCCCAGGAAAGAGGCAGAAGAGGCTCGGCGACCTTCCTTCCACTCGCTGAATCTGGAAACTTATAATGCCCCCTTTACTATGCGGAAACTCGAACGTGCGCTTGCACTGTCCCGGTCCTCTGCTCCGGGGCCAGATGCCATTCACGTTCAGATGCTGGCACACCTTTCTCCGGCGGGCAAAAGCTTCCTTCTTCGTACCTACAATCGCGTCTGGACCGAAGGTCAGGTCCCCATGTGTTGGCGTGACGCCGTCGTTGTTCCTATACCCAAACCTGGGAAGGATAGACACCTTCCTTCTAGTTACCGCCCCATTTCTCTTACAAGCTGTGTCTGTAAGGTGATGGAGCGCATGGTTAACGCTCGGTTAGTCTGGATTCTTGAATCTCGACGGCTACTTACCAATGTTCAATGCGGCTTTCGTCGCCGCCGCTCCTCTGTTGACCACCTTTTGGCCTTGTCGACATTCATCATGAACAACTTTTTGCGAAAGCGCCAAACGGTAGCCGTGTTCTTCGATTTGGAGAAGGCTTATGATACCTGTTGGAGAGGAGGTATCCTCCGCACTATGCACAGGTGGGGTCTACGCGGTCCCCTGCCCCTTTTTATTGATTCCTTTTCAACAGATCGAAAGTTTAGGGTACGTGTGGATTCCGTATTGTCCGACGTCTTCCTCCAGGAGAACGGAGTGCCTCAGGGCTCCGTCTTGAGCGTAGCCCTTTTTGCCATCGCGATCAATCCAATTATGGATTGCATTCCCCCTAATGTCTCAGGCTCTCTCTTTGTCGATGACTTCGCGATCTACTGCAGTGCCCAGAGAACATGCCTCCTGGAGCGCTGCCTTCAGCGTTGTCTAGACAGCCTATACTCATGGAGTGTGGCAAATGGCTTCCGGTTCTCTGAAGAGAAGACGGTTTGCATCAACTTTTGGCGATATAAAGCGTTCCTTCCGCCATCCTTACATCTCGGTCCCGTTGTTCTCCCATTCGTGGAAACAACTAAGTTTCTAGGGCTCACATTGGACAGGAAACTTTGTTTGTCTCCGCACGTCTCTTATTTGGCGGCCCGTTATACACGATCCCTTAATGTCCTCAGAGTTCTTAGTGGTTCATCTTGGGGAGCGGATCACACTGTCCTGCTTCGCTTGTATCGGTCCATAGTCCGATCGAAGCTGGATTATGGGAGCTTCGTCTACTCGTCTGCTCTGTCATCCCTCTTACACCGTCTCAACTCCATCCACCGTCGGGGGTTACGTCTTGCGACCGGAGCCTTCTACACTAGTCCCGTTCGAGAGTCTTTATGCTGAAGCTGCCGAATTACCATTGACCTACCGGCGCGACGTACTGCTGTGTCGGTATGCCTGCCGGCTGTTGTCAATGCCCGACCACCCCTCTTATCAGTCCTTCTTCGCCGATTCTCTCGACCGTCAGTACGGGTTGTATGTGTCTGCCCTGCTGCCCACTGGAGTCCGCTTTCGTCGCCTGCTTCGACAATTGGATTTTGCCCTCCCTACCACCTTCAGATAGGGTGAGAGCCCAACACATCCTTGGCTCCAGGCTCCGGTTCATATTTATCTCGACCTCAGCTCGCTCCCGAAGGAGGGTACTCCGGCTGCAGTGTATTGCTCACGGTTTGTCGAACTTCGTGCGCGACTTGCGAGTCACACCTTTATTTACACCGATGGCTCAAAAACTGACGATGGTGTCGGCTGTGCCTTTGTCGTCGGGGCCGTCACCTTTAAATACCGGCTCCTCGACCAGTGTTCCAGCTTTATGGCCGAGCTTTTTGCTCTCCATCAGGCCGTTCAGTATGCCCGCCGCCACCGCCATTCATCGTATGTACTCTGCTATGATTCCCTCAGTGCTCTTCAGAGCCTTGGAGCTCCCTATCGGGTCCATCCCTTGGTGCAACGGATCCAGCAGTCCCTCCATTCTTTCGCTGATAATGGTTCTCCTGTCAGCTTTCTGTGGGTTCCCTGCCATGTAGGAGTGCCTGGGAATGAGGCTGCTGATGCTGCAGCCAAGGCTGCAGTCCTCCTGCCTCGGCCAGCCTCCCATTGTGTCCCGTCATCTGACGTTAATGGGGTTGTTTGTAAGAGGCTTGTATCGTTGTGGTGGGATACTTGGTCATCCCTTCAAGGAAACAAGCTCCGGGCAGTAAAACCGTTCCCAACTGCTTGGACAACCTCCTCCCGACCATCTCGGCGAGAAGAGGTCCTTCTGACCAGGTTCCAGTCCCATTGTCCTTGCTGAGGAAGTGAAGTAATGCGCTATCGTGCCATTAAAGTACAAGAAAAAGTAAGACAGATCGTTACGCGGGGGCAAATGACAGTAACCCGGAAAATTCTGTGCTAATGGCAAAGCCGTAAAAAAAAAAAAGTCAATCACACTTGTAAGTTCATCGTATTATGGCCAGTATAGCGTTACACTACAAATGGTAAGTCTAGTTATTAAACCGCTATTGCCCAGCCACAGTACTCTCAATTACTTTTTCATTACAAGTGATTTCTCAGCGACGGACAGACAGGGACTTCGCACACTATTACTGAGAGCAACCCATGCCCTAGCAACCCAGTTTCAATCATCCTGCCCTGTCGCAAGGCTTCAGTGTGTACTGGGTTATTCTAGACTCCACCGACAAAACCGTGGAGATGGTTCAGGAACGTTGTGTGATCTTTATCATATAAAGGACCCGTGGTTTCGGGTGGCTGGTTAGAGTAAATGTGTTTTGTTAGGCATCTTAACCCGATTTATTGTCGTATCTGTATTGCGCTGAAAATATCCGAAAAACAGCGCAGATGTTGATGGGATGCGCTGTTCATTGTTTCCATTTCCAAACGGTACTTGGTGTCTACAATAGCAATACTCCCTTTACTTTCGTCATAAGGCTTGCATTCGGGCTTACTGGATCTCCATAGTTGGTTTTTTTTTTCTGCGGTGCTAGACGTACATTAAATGGTACGCAGCAGCATGGATAGGTTTATTATAAATGAAGAGCTCACAGAAAACAAGGTAATTCGGACAGCAAACCGTATAAACCATGATTAATTTAAAACTGTAACGAGCCACAGGAGATCACAGGCCCCCTCGCAGCAAACTTCTGAGAAAATACCCCTGAACAACCCCCTCCCACCCCTGCCGCGCGGGATTAGCGGAGCGGTCTGGGGCGCTGCAGTCATGGACTGTGCGGCTGGTCCCGGCGGAGGTTAGAGTCCTCCCTCGGTCATGGGTGTGTGTGTTTGTCCTTAGGATAATTTAGGTTAAGTAGTGTGTAAGGTTAGGGACTGATGACCTTAGAAGTTAAGTCCCATAAAATTTCACACACATTTTTTTGAACAATCCCTGCAGTTTTGCCGGAGTTTAGAGTCAACGTGCAAAGTGCACGATGAGCTTAGCGAAGTCTTAATGTGGAGTAACCTAGTTGATGAAGACAAATCAGGCTTCCTCAAACATTCTAATAAGTCATCTACTTTAACATAAGTGACAGGCGAGTTACCATGGCCACAAAATGTTATGCGCTTTTAAGACTTTGGCAAAGCCATCGAACAGGTTACGTCCGCGTTTTCATTGGACAACGTAAGAGCCTACGTTTTTCTCGGTGTGACTACAACGATTTCGATTCAGCAACTGCGCGGAATAATCTAAAATGAAGAAGCTGAAAGGGAGGAAGATACCAGTAGTGTCATGAGTCTCCAGGATTCGCTACTAAGTTCGATATCCTTACTGTGCACCAGTGATTCATCCGTGTTGTAACACGTTAAATACTACGCGCCTGTTGCATGTAGTTCAAGTGGTTCCAATGGCTCTGAGCACTATGGGACTTAACATCTGTGGTCATCAGTCCCCTAGAACTTAGAACTACTTAAACCTAACTAACCTAAGGACATCACACGCATCCATGCCCGAGGCAGGATTCGAACCTGCGACCGTAGCAGTCTCGCGGTTCCGGACTGAGCGCCTAGAACCGCTAGACCACCGCGGCCGGCGACATGTAGTTACACTTACCTGCAGAACCAATTAAATTCAGGATGGCTGTCGAGAATATCTGTTGACCTGTGTGAATTACCATTCGTCACACAATATTCGTACTAGTTTTCCATGTACGTACTTCACTACCACTTTCAGACCCCCTTGCAGTCTGATGGAAGTATACACAAAACTTAATTAACTGCATCATAGTGTACCGTATCATAGAGAAAGGTTCTCAGTATATTTCATTCCCACTAACGTTTTTTTAAAAAAAGTAACGTTAGGAATAATATAATAATAATAATAATAATAATAATAATAATAATAATAATAATAATAAAGAATAGGCCTCCGGTATGTTCTGCCAGTCGTAAAAGGCGACGAAAGGAACAAACCACTAATAGGGCTAACCCCCCTTTTAGTGTGATTAGTTGGTTCAGGACAGAACTAAAGAAGCCTCGGACAAGCGCCGTCATGGTCGGGGACGACGCATGAACCCTATGCCCGCCCACAATGGTAACGACACTGCTAGCCAACTGGAAAATGATTCAAATCCAAATAGAGGTGTTTTGCAGGATATGCTTCCTGCAACCACCCTAGAAGGAAAACAAAGACAGAGGATGACATGGTCAGATGAAGTTAATCGACACCTCATCTTCTGTTATTACCAAGCAACAAACCTAGGAACCAACACAACTGGATACAGATCACAAGTATACACAACATTTATTACCAGATACCCAGAATTAAAATTTTTAACAGAACAACGACTAGCTGATCAGATCCGTGTAATAATAAAAAATAACAGGATACCCCAGTCAGAATTAGAAAACATCAAACAACAAGTTCAACAAATACTGGAACAAAATAATGTGCAGTCAGAAGAAGAAGAAGAAGAAGAAGAAAATACAGTAAATGACTCAAACATCCCAGAGCAAACAAACAAAGAACAACACGCATCAATTAAACAGTCAGAGGAAAACGAAATCTTAAGACAGCCACCAGAACAAGCACAAATAGAACACGAAGTGACACACAAGCTAGATATAGAAGAAAAATATCAGCTGACATATATAGAATACAAAGACACAAATACAGACATTAGACCATTCTTGCATAGACCGCCAAATAACCCACAATCATACACAACAAAATAAATGAAAACACAACTATGGAAGAGTTAAAACTACTGGTTTACATAGGAGCACTCACTACACTAAATATACACACTAGGCAGAGATCAGAACCAACCAACACACACAAGAAACTCACAAAACCAGCATGGCAACACAGGCTACAGATCAGAATAGAAAAACTGAGAAAAGACATCGAACAGCTAACACAATTTATAAGAAATGAAATCTCTGAAAAAAAACGACAAAGGTTAGGTAAAATCTCACAACACGAAGTGATAGAGCAATTAGATGAAAAGAAGCAGAAATTACAAGCATTGGCCAAACGACTTAGAAGATACAAAAAAAGTGAAAATAGAAGGAAACAAAACCAAACATTCAACACAAACCAAAAGAAATTTTACCAGACAACAGATAACACACACATTAAAATAGACAATCCACCAAACATAACAGACATGGAACACGTCTGGAGCAACATATGGTCAAACCCGGTACAACATAACAGGCATGCACGGTGGATACAAGCAGAAACAGATACGTACAAGATGATACCACAAATGCCTGAAGTGATAATTTTGCAACATGAAGTCACCCAAGCAATTAATTCGACTCACAATTGGAAAGCCCCTGGAAAAGATAAAATAGCAAATTTCTGGCTAAAGAAATTCACCTCAACACATTCACATCTAACTAAATTATTTAACAGTTACATTGCAGACCCATACACATTCCCTGATACACTTACACAAGGAATAACTTATCTGAAAGCTAAAGATCAAGCAGACACAGCAAACCCAGCTAAATATCGTCCCATAACATGCCTACCAACAATATACAAAATATTAACTTCAGTCATTACACAGAAATTAATGACACATACGACACAGAACAAAATTATAAATGAAGAACAAAAAGGCTGTTGCAAAGGAGCACGAGGATGTAAAGAGCAACTGATAATAGATGCAGAGGTGACATATCAAGCTAAAACTAAACAAAGGTCGCTACACTACGCATACATTGATTACCAAAAAGCTTTTGATAGTGTACCCCGTTCATGGTTACTACAAATATTGGAAATATACAAAGTAGATCCTAAATTGATACAGTTCCTAAACATAGTAATGAAAAATTGGAAAACCACACTTAATATCCAAACAAATTCAAATAATGTCACATCACAGCCAATACAGATTAAGCATGGAATATACCAAGGAGACCCATTAAGTCCTTTCTGGTTCTGCCTTGCTCTGAACCCACTATCCAACATGCTAAATAATACAAATTATGGATACAATATTACTGGAACATACCCACACAAAATCACACATCTGCTATACATGGATGATCTAAAACTACTGGCAGCAACAAATCAACAACTCAACCAATTACTAAAGATAACAGAAGTATTCAGCAATGATATAAATATGGCTTTTGGAACAGACAAATGTAAGAAAAACAGCATAGTCAAGGGAAAACACACTAAACAAGAAGACTACATATTGGATAACCACAGCGACTGCATAGAAGCGATGGAAAAAACGGATGCCTATAAATATCTAGGATACAGACAAAAAATGGGAATAGATAATACAAATATTAAAGAAGAACTAAAAGAAAAATATAGACAAAGACTAACAAAAATACTGAAAACAGAATTGACAGCAAGAAACAAGACAAAAGATATAAATACTTATGCCATACCAATATTGACCTACTCATTTGGAGTAGTGAAATGGAGTAACACAGACCTAGAAGCACTCAATACACTTACACGATCACAATGCCACAAATATAGAATACATCACATACATTCAGCAACAGAAAGATTCACATTAAGCAGAAAGGAAGGAGGAAGGGGATTTATCGACATAAAAAACCTACATTATGGACAGGTAAACAATTTAAGAAAATTCTTTATAGAACGAACAGAAATTAGCATAATACACAAAGCAATCACTCATATAAATACATCGGCTACACCACTGCAATTTCATAACCACTTCTACAACCCTTTAGATCACATAACATCAACAGATACGAAGAAAGTAAACTGGAAAAAGAAAACACTACATGGCAAGCACCCGTATCATCTAACACAGCCACACATCGATCAAGACGCATCCAACACATGGCTAAGAAAAGGCAATATATACAGTGAGACAGAAGGAGTCATGATTGCAGTACAGGATCAAACAATAAACACCAGATATTACAGCAAGCATATTATTAAAGATCCCAATACCACAACAGATAAATGCAGACTTTGCAAACAACAAATAGAAACAGTAGATCACATCACAAGCGGATGTATAATACTAGCAAATACAGAATACCTCAGAAGACATGACAATGTAGCAAAAATAATACAACAACAACTTGCCTTACAACATAAACTATTAAAACAACACGTTCCCACATACAAGTATGCACCACAAAATGTACTGGAGAACGATGAATACAAATTATACTGGAACAGAACCATTATAACAGATAAAACAACACCACATAACAAACCTGACATCATACTCACCAATAAAAAGAAGAAATTAACACAACTAATCGAAATATCCATACCCAATACAACAGATATACAAAAGAAAACAGGAGAAAAAATTGAAAAATACATCCAACTGGCTGAGGAAGTCAAGGACATGTGGCATCAGGATAAAGTTGACATCATACCAATTATACTATCAACTACAGGTGTCATACCACACAATATCCACCAGTACATCAACGCAATACAGCTAAATCAAAACTTATATATACAACTACAGAAATCTGTAATTATTGATACACGTTCAATTACCCGAAAGTTCCTAAATGTAATTTAACATATACCGTACAGTTAAAAGGAATTCACGCTTGATCAAGGTCCGCGTCACTTTCCATTTTTGACCAGACATAACGTCTGAGAAGAGAAAGAAGAAATACTAATAATAATAATAATAATAATAATCTTATTTGTGACTATAATGTCGCATGGCTTTTAAAAGGTAGAGAGACATTGTAAGATAATTTAACTTCTGTCATACGATTCTCACTCAACTAAAGCTCTTTCAGTACCAATCGACTTGTCTGTGGCATCGTTACTTCGGTCAAATTTTACCATCTTAACTCCGCTATGCTCGGTTAAGCACAGATGCTACCATTCCCTCTTTCTTATTTACTGTCGGATCAATGTACACAGTCCCTCTGTTTCATCAGTCACAACACAATGGTCTGAAAAGCACAGTGAAAACACTTGTTTGCGTTTGAGAGATTCACCTACTCGTTCACTTCATCGCTCAGCCGTATCCTATGATCGTTTTCCGTAACAGGAACCCACCTTTAAAACCTTGTTTTGATGTGAGAAGGTGGTTTCAGTGTGATTAGGTTAAATAAATAATTCTTCGTTTTTGTGGCCATATTGCACATTGTTGCTTTATAATTATTATAGGTATTTTAATTCAGTTTCTTCCAATTATTAGAAAATATTTTAAATAATGAATTAGAATACTTTCAATAAAGAATTGTTTTCGATATTTTGCTGAGTAGCATGATAGGTCTTCTATAAAATACGAAGAATAACTAGTTCAGTAATTGCCAAGATGCTTAAGTCCCATTAAAACTTTGTCGGAGAAGATCGTATGTATATAATACTGAATCAGTTTTGGTTTAAAAGTAAAATTTATAGCTATTTTGATGTTTCCGTGACAACGACCGAGACGAAAAAGTAGCCATTTATGCGATCTTGAGTATCATAGCTTAAACCTCTTTTAACTAAATGATGTCGAAGTTTTAACATAAGTCATAAGTTAGCACTAAAATTGTGTCACAGCCTGTGTGTTTTTGAATTAAATGACTGTCATAACTCCTCTTTCGAAAATAAATACCGGTTACCAATCTGATTAGAGCTAAAGCATCAAAGCTAGAAGTACAGATGAACGCGATATTGCGTCTTATGTTACGAGATCTCATAATTACACAATTAAAATAATTGCAGATGTCCGGATAAATGGCTCGACGAAAGGTTAGAAATGCATAGGTTGCAGTTTCTTTACAGACTCTTCAGAAGCGAGGACTGATCCGAGGTATGCAAGCAGGTATCTGAGTTGTAATTTGCTACTCATTTATCCGAGCACAAATCCAGAGTAGCTCCAGGGAGTAATACGTGGTTTCTCTACCCATCCTAGCTGTAGTGTGCCACATACGTGTGTCGTAGGGCTCGGGGCGCGCCAGGGTCGCGCGTGTGAAGGACACGGGCAGGTCTGTCTCGGTCTGCTGCTGCCCCACTATACTGTAGTTCTCATTGCGCCGCGCCCGGCAGCTTGCCGGAGACAGCAACCCACCAAGGAAGCTCAAGCACTCCGAACGATATTAGAGCTAGCAGATATTTTCAGAGTGCCTGGATAAACTAAACCCTCATCTAAATCTGCCTGGCAGACGGTTCATCGAACCACCTTCACGGTAATCATTAATTTTTCCATTCTCGAACACCGCGCGGAAGAAAACGAACACGCATATGTTTCCGTGCGAGCTCTGATTTCTCTGATGATGATAATGATGATGATGATTTTCTCCCTATGTAGGTCGGCGTCATTCAGTTTATTTTACGATTCAGTGGAGAAAGTTGGTGACGAAAACTCTGTGAGAAGATTCCGCCGCAACGAAAAACACCTTTGTTTTAACGATGTCCACCCCAAATTCTGTATCGTGTCAGTGACTCTCTCCCTTATTTCTCTGTAATATGAAACGTTTTGCTGCCCTTTGAATTTCCTCGATGTACTCCGTTAATTCTATCTGGTAAGGTGTCGGTGCACTCTTTTAATCCTGTCTGGTAAGGATCCCGCGCCGCGCAGCGCAGCAGTTCTCCAAAAGAGCACGGACAAGCGTAGAATAGGCAGTCTCTGTAGTTTATCGGTTGCATCTGCTAAGTGTTCTGCCAATAAAACGCAGTCTTTGGTCCGCCTTCCCCACAACATTATCTGTTTGTACTTTGCAATTTAAGTTGTTCGTAATTGTAATTCCTATGTACTTAGTTGAGTACACGGCCTTCAGATTTCACTGGTTTATCGTGTAACCGAAGCTCAACGGATTCCTTTAAGCACTAATGTGGATGACCCCCAATTTTCATTATTTAGATTCATTTGCCAATTTTCACACCGTGCAGATAATTTTTTTTAAGTATTTGGGCGATTTGTTTTGATCTTCTGATGACCTTACTAGACGATAAACGAAACAGCATCTGCAAACAACCTAAGGCGGCTGCTCATTGTGGCTCCTAAACCGTTCATGTAGACAAGGAACATCAGAGGACTTGTAACACCACCTTGGGAAACGCCAGAAATCTCTTCTGTTTTACTTGAAGACTTTCCTTCAATTACTACGAACTGTGACCTCTCTGACACGAAATCACGAATACAGTAACAAACTGAGACTATGTTCCATAAGCACGCCATTTGACTATGAGCCGCGTATGAGCTCAATCCAGAAATACGGAATCAATTTGAAATCCCTTGTCAAGAGCTCTCAACACTTAGTTCTTGTGAAACGCAACTAGCTGTTGACTCACACGATGTTTTCTAAATTCGTGTTGACCGTGTATCAATAGACTTCTCTTCGAGTTAATTTGCAACGTTCGAACAGAGCATATGTTCCATAATACTGGTGCATATCAACGTTAATGATACGGGCCTGTAATTTAGATGATTACTCGTACTGCCTTTCCTTGAATATTGTTGTGACATGTCCAGTTTTCCAGTCTTCCGGTACGGATCTTTTGTGGAGCGAGCGGTTGTATATGATTGTTAAATATGGAGCTGCAACTAGGGCATTCTAAAAATTGAGTTTAATCAAACCACTTTAGTGCAGAAAATGGCACGAAGAAGTGGTTGTGTAGAGGTCTGGGATCATCGTTTGAATGAAATTAATTCTGGGTTCTCAAAACTTTCTTCCGCTAACCAGTACAATTGTTATTACTTCGCCGCACAAATCATATTTTGGAAGATAATGACAAAAGTACTATCTGATAGTCCTGACACTCTTGTAGGGTGAGTCAAGAGAAAACGAGACAGAAGGGAGAAAAAGTAACAAATTTAAAAAGCTATCATTACTGTTAATTAATTTGTCTCACTGTGAGACACGGCGATCAATGACTTCATGGTAAAATGTTTGCGGTTGCTTACGCAACCATGATTGTATCCAGCGTCAAGCTCTTCGTCCGTCTTGGTTCACAGTGGGATAAATGTGTACCGTTATGGATTATGGCGTTTATTTTTGAAGTATCAAACAGTTTATCAGTCAAAACTACAAATCACAGTGTGAAAATCAAACAATGGAAAATCCAGGATGGAATGTAACAATATTGTGAGAAGGAAAGTTGCTACTCACCATATAGCGGAGATGCTGAGCCGCGGGTAGGCACAATAAAAAGATTTTCACATTTAAAACTTTCGGCCAATGTCCTTCGTCAACAATAGACACACATACGCGCGCGCGCGCGCGCGCGCGCGCACACACACACACTCACGCAAACGCAACTCAGACACACGACTACAGTCTCAGTCAACTGAAACCAGTAGCTGGTTTCAGTTGCCTGAGATTGAAGATAGAAGAGATGAAGACAAAAGTCGGGATGGTTCCTTATTGCCAATTCTTCGTTACTCACAGCTTGTACTCTTCGTTAAACGACGTTATTCTCGACAGAACTTCAAACCATGGTCTTCCGTTATTCTCGACAGAACTTCAAACCATGGTCTTCCGTTATTCTCGACAGAACTTCAAACCATGGTCTTCCTCCCTTTCCCTGACTATGTTTATACTTTATGATCAGCTCAAAGTCGCCAAAAATTCGCGCTGGCTCTGTGCAAAGCCGCGCATGGGGTCAAACGAGTGACTATATACTTCTTACTCGGCCAATATTGCTTCGACGAACGTTAAGCTTCACCACTGTTCGTCGGAAACATATGAGAATGTGATGGTCGATCAGATTTAACATGCCGAAATTAAGCGATTTGACATGGAAAAACCTTCATGATAGATCTTTGACGGGAGGTGATTCCGTTCTGTAGTCCCAGATACTAAAGTAGGTAGTTTAAACAGTTTGGTCGACGAAGAAGGATGCTGCTTAAAGCTCTTGAAAGTTTCATCTTCACACTTGGTTTTCAGACTAGATTTTCATTACAGTGAGTGGGACGTTTGGTAACGGCGATAATTAATTCTTTTCCTTTATTGTTTAACTGTTTTCTCTGCACGTTTAAGCAACACGAGAGAAGCTGTCGGATACTAAGCGGTGCTGCTCACGGTTCAACAGATCGTTGAAGGTTTTAACTATTGTGATCGTTACGTAGAAAATCATTACCTCATGAGGGTGCAGCTTTAACATTCGTCCGTATGCTTTGTTAGGCGTTTGAATGAAGAATATGTAATGACCCCGTTGTTTGTTTGCAAGACAATGACTTCCGTGTAGCATCTACAAAGAAGAGCCAAAACATTATGACCGCTTGCTTAATAGCTTGTTTGTCCGTCTTTGGAAAGGAATACACGACTGATTCTGCGTATCAGGGACCCCTCAGTTTGTTGGTGGAGGTATGTGGCATTAGGCGTCCACGCTCAGGTCATTTCATTCGTGTAAATAACGGGCCGCTGATTTACGTACGCGATCGTGGCATCCGATAGCGATCCAGATGGGTTCCACAGGATTTTCATGAGACGACTTTGGTCGCCGAGACGGCGGCAACGTGATTTCATTGTAGAGCTCCTCAAACCACTGCAGCACGGTTCTTGCTCAGAGACACGGACATACACTGCCGAAAGATGACATCGCCATGGGGGAAAAGACCTCAAGCATGAGGGGACGCAGGTGGTTCGCAGCTGTCAGCGTGTCCTCGATTACTACCACAGGTCCCATGCAAGCGCAGGAGAATGTCTCCAGTAGCCTAATATTGCCCCCACCAGCCTGCGTCCGTGGCGCGTTGCACGTTTCGAGCCGCCGTTAACATCGTTAACTGTATTCATGGAGATGACCAACGACCTAATGTAGCAAAAATGATTCACCCGAAGAACCAATGTGTTTCAGTTGATCGACGGTAGGATCCCAATCTTCCCTTGCCCGCTGCAGTCGTAATTGACGATGTCGTTGGGTCGGCATGTGAACGCGTGGGGGTGGTCTGTGGCGGAGCTCCATGTTCAGCAATGTTTGATGAACAGTGTGCTCCGAAAAACTTCTGCGTGCACAAGCGTTGTGCATTTTCGGCAGAGAAGCCACAGATCACAATCTATCCTACTTTACAGAGCAGTCGAGTCTCCGAACCCCAGGTTTTGTGAAGAGTCGTGGACTTCCAACAATTATCGCCCAGTGGTAGTTTCACTGTCCTACCTCTTTCCGTAGATGCTCACGACAGCAGCACGTGAACATTCGACCAGCTTCACCGTTTTAGACACTCGTTTACAGCTCTGCGTAATAATAATGTGCCGTTTGTCATAGTCGCTTATCTCAATGGATTTCCCCATTTGCAGCCCATGTCTTCATTAGGGTGATCCTCCGTCCGTGTCTGCCCCGCTTATATACTTCTGTTACCGCGTCACTTGCTTGAAACTCCTCCAGGCGGCATCCAAAGTCGCGGTGGGCGGTGGTCACAATGTTTTGACTGATCGGTGTATTAGAGGATATCTCAGGATTTAGAGGATATCTCAGGATTTGACACGCCCCAAAACAGGCGAAAACATCTCATGTTGGATATTAAGAGTGAACCTGCCGCAATTTGATCTATAATGGAAAAGGTATGATTTTCTCTTATTGAGTATTCCGCAGCTACGTATTACAGCATTGTATTATGAGGCGTTACTTAGGCACTTTATCGAGATGGGGGAGAGGCTGTTAAATTCTAATAACAAGAATCTTCAACTGTGTAATACTTTGGTTCTCGTATCTTGCCTTTCTCGTGAAGATCTGAGATCTTGGAACTCAAACAGTACTTTCTGTTTCGCTTGCCAGTAGCTGACCACATCGAGATAAATGTATTAGCAGTTGCTTAAGACAAAGCAGACGTCGGTTTTTATATTCTGTGAGTATCTATGAGAAAAAGGAGGGGTAAGAGGGAGAGGAAGAGGCCAAATGCTTGTGCGTGCGCGGATGTGAACGAGACTGGAGAAGCCGTCTCGTCACCGGAATAGCAAACTGCCGGTGCTTTTGTTTCTACTATTTGCTGTTTGGCACTCGAATTTGAGATAATTTTCAAGAGGTTATTTCTGCCACTGACTTCCGTTTCGACGTCGGCGTAGTGTTGCTGTCAAGTCAGGGATTGTAGAGGATAGCAATCAAGTATTTGGGGAATGGACAGATGTCCAGCTGCGATACCTTCCATGTAATCTGGAACCCTTTGGATGCATGTTTGTTGCGGAGATAAGTGGCACATACGTGGATTCTCGTGGGGTTCGTCTTACGCTGGTTCCGGAAATAACATTTTTCGAGCCTCCCTAGGGCTGTAGTGAGTCTCACTTCGTTTCTGGGGCGCACTGCCCTGGTCGGCAAAATAATAAAATGTTTCTCGTTAAATATCGCCTCAAATACTATGTTGGCGGAAGTTGAGAACTAGCGAAATAATACTTGCTTTGCAAAGCAGCAGTGAGAGTGAATACTATCGTGAATCTGCGCCATAAAAGTAACAACTGAGTTATAATAACTTCGCTATCGATAAGAAAACAAAGTGGAAATACGATAATTGTGGTACTTTTCTTCTATGTTACTCCCGAAGTACGTCGTGCAACTTTCCTGGCCACCCTGTTGTAATAGAGGGAGACTTCAACTTGCCATGGAATGGGAGAATCGTGCGATCAAAACTTACGCCAGAGACAGGGATTCGTGTGACATAATTCTGAATGTCTTGTCCGAATATTGCTTCGATCAGATACGTAGAGAACCAGCTCGTGAAGGTAACGTCCCCCACGTCCTAGCAGTATATTGACTTGAAACTTTTTGAATCTTTTAACGTAAGGAAGGAGTTCGTAAAGCAGTGATAGCATCTAGGAGTGTGGCTATTACATGATATGCTAAGAGAGGTGGGAAAATATTTTTGCTTAGCAAAAGTGGCAGGATACAAATTGCTGTGTATCTTGAGTAGCCAACATCATGCACTAAGTGAATGACGAATAGCACAAATGGAAAAAAATTCCACAATATGCATTACGCAATTATGTTCCGAGCAAGGTCTTAAGGGAACGGAAAGACCCACCGTTGTTTAATAACCATGTTGTACCTAATAAAGACAGCGTCATCACAGATTCAAGGTAAGTCAAAACCTAGTCTTCGGTTGCTTTTAGGTAGCTATTTCTCAATTTCAGCATTTGGCTAGCAATGCCGTGTATGTAGGGGGGTGTTGTGCAGACATCAGAGACTTCATCCTCTATTCATAGACAGTTATGTCATGTCGAATAAGCGAAAATAAGCGTAGGAGAGCAATGAGAGTATTGTACAATGACTTTGAACGTAAAATTTTGCCGATATTTTGGTGTTATGCAAATCAGCAAGCGGATGGATATCATCCACTCGCTCACCGAGTGTGACCATACTGGCACAGAAACGGAAGGTGAGAGAGAGAAGACAGAAATACTGAATTTGGTCTTCCGAAATTTTCACCGCGGAAAATGGTAATACGGTCCCTCCTTTCAACCATCTTACGAACATCGCAATGGTAGATGTTGAGATACGTGATGTGGAACACAGGAAAAAATCTGTCGCTTAGTTATGGAGAGGCATCAGTACCAAGTAAACGACCTGTAATGTGCTACAGAGATTATGCGAAAGAACTTACTCCCCTACTAGCAGCAGTTCATCGTAGCTCGTTGGAGCAACGAAGGGTAACTAGCGACTGGAAAAAAGCGCTGATCATTGACGTTGTCAAGAAGGGTCGGAGGACAGATGAACATAATTATAGGCCTATATCGCTGAAGTCAATCTCTTGTAGTATAATGGAACATGTTTTGTGCTCATGTTTTTGGAGAAAGAAAATCTCCTCTACGAAAATCAAAATGGATCCCGCAAACAGAGATATTAAACACAGCTCGCCCCCTTTTCCTCCACGAGATCCATAGCACTCTAGACAGAGGCGGTCAGGTTGATGCCGTGTTCCCTGACTACAGGAAGGTATGTGACACCGTCCAGCAATACCGTTCAGTGGAAAATAAACAGTAGCTTGTACAATATCGGAGCAGATTTGCGACTGGATTCAAGTCTTCGTTGCAGACAGAACTCAACACGTCGCTCTTAATGGAACAAAATCGACAGACGTACAAATAATTTCCGGACTCCACCCCAAAGGAAGCGAACCGGGATGGTTATTGTTTATAATGTACACCATGTGATCAAAAGCATCCGGACACCAGGCTGAAAATGACTTAAAAGTTCGTGGCGCCCTCCATCGGTAATGCTGGAATTCAGGATGGCGTTGGCCCACTCTTAGCCTTGATGACATCTCGCAGGCATAAGTTCAATCAGGTGCTGGAAGGGTTCTTGGGGAATGGCAGCCCATTCTTCTCGGAGTGCCGCACTGAGGAGAGGTATCGATGTCGGTCTGTGAGACCTGGTACGAAGTCAGTCGGCGGGAGAGGGTTACAGAGATGCTCAACGAACTCCTTTGGCAGACGCAACAAGAGGCATTGTGCGTCATAGAGTGGTTTACTTCTGAAATTCAGAATGAGTATCCTCGGGGAAGAGTTGGGCAACTTATTACTTCCTCCCACATACGTCTCGCGAAATGACCACAATGAGAAATGAGTTCCAGTAGAGATTCTTACCAAAGATAATTCTTACCAAAGATAATTCTTACCAAAGATAATTCTTACCAAAGATAATTCTTACCAAAGATAATTCTTACCAAAGATAATTCTTACGACGCGCCATTCGTGAATGAAACGGAAGGTTGGGACCAGAGAGGGGTACCAATTGTAACCTCCGCCACACATCGTCAGATGGCTTGTGGAGTATTGATGTAGTTCTAGGGTGTTTGTCAGTTCATGCTTCTCTATCCCTAGTGTACTCGGTTCGGAACATTTGCTGGTCTGCACTACATGCGCTTTAGTACATATTTATCAGTAGGAACAAACAGCGGCCTTACTTAAAAACAAGTTGAATATTTGAGATATCACACGATGACATCAAACTTCAGAAGTTATCACATAAAATCAGGAGTAAATCAACTTTAAGGGAATTGTGTCTACAAGTTTTGATGCCATTCGGTGGTGATAACTTGCGCGTCACTCAGATTCCGACTGCAAAACACCAAACTCTGTTGTGACTTCAGTTCGATGTTCACACGGGTACTCGAGGCTGTTACAGCAAATGGTTGCAACGCTCACGCGAACAGGTATGACAGTCGGTGTTTTTTGTGGTACAAAACGGCACATTCTAAAAAATGAGCATGCGGCTGAATTAAAGAAAGCAAACCCGGACCGCTCATTGTGCTGAAGAGTAATGTGGCAACAGCGTCCCATTGAAACTCCCACAGCGCTTGTCAGCGGGGCGGGCGGGCGAGCCAGCCGCAGTTCGCGCTGCGCTCAACTCGTACAGCGCCCGGCAACCGGCGCTGCGCTCAGGCTGTTGCTAAATCGCACATTTGATTCTCTGGCGTACTCTCAGAGTTATGTTTTTTCTGCCAGAACGTAAAGGGTGTAATGCGCAAAGACAGACTCAGTCTACAAATATTACATTTTACGTATAGAAAAATTCTGTACTAAAAGCTCGGCACATACGAGGTCTGTCTAAAAAGAATCCGGCCTTTGATTTTCCCGCGCAAAATTGAGCCAATAGCGCGGCGCCACTGCACACTCCTCCTCCTCCTCCTCCTCCTCGTCCTCGTCCTCGTCCTCGTCCTCCACCTCCTCCTTCTCCTCTTCGAAAGCCGCAAGAATGTGTACGACGTCATACATCACATACTCAGTACGTTTCACTTTTTTGTGGAAACGTTGTCGGGTTGTTTTCAGATGATACAAAAAATCAGTTTGAGCATCGGCGGAGAAAAGTGTGTGCATGTTTTCACAAAAGTGATCTTACTATTGTTACAAGGTAGTGATGGCATACAAAATTAGTTACAAAATATCGACAAAAGGAATAGGCAATCGAGCCTCGTTCTTTGTGATTGTCATTGCCTGTTATCAAGTGAATTCTCTCAAAGAAGCATGGATGTAATGCTCCAGGAATCAGACACCATTTCGACCAACTCTTTTCTCGAATCAAAGTCCCTCGAGACCTGTACAAATTAAAAACTTGTATGTGTGAGTTTCTCATGCTTTTCCGACGGATCTGTTGCAAATACGCTTCTCGGGTTTGCCGCCGGATCGTATTGTGTAAATCGCTCTATTTCTTCGATGCAACTGCTCGACATCATCAGGTGGATGATGTCGAGCATCCACCTGATGATGTCGAGCAGTTGCATCGAAGAAATGTGCGATTTACACAATACGATCCGGCGGCAAACCCGATAAGCGTATTTGCTACAAATTTGTAGTCTATTCTCACTGCCAACTTTGCAGTTGGGGCATAAACTGCACTGAAAGCATAATTTTCTGTGTGCGGAAACGCTTCTAAAGAGAGACGTTTGGAGTTTCTGGAAGAGAGACATGTCTACCAGACAAATATTATAAACAGCTTGTGATTGCAGAGTAGTCGTAGAGCAAGTGAACGGGGTTTCATATTTTGTATCTAACTCAGACTAAAACCAACTATTCACCCACTGCTGGCTACTCGTAACTCGTTCTAAGAATTGAGGTCAACATGCTATCTAACTACTAAACGACGTACTCTATTCAAAAATATACGCACCGTTCTCAGATTTGAAATTCGTTGATAATTCTGTGTGTGACAAAATTCGGCGATGCGTTATGTGCTTTAACGAAGGGAATGGTTAGTCAAGAGGTAGCGGTGGAGTGTGATAAGGAAATGAAATGATTGTGTGCCGTTTGTTATTGATTTTACTGAGGTGGAGAACTTTGGCCTTGACCAGTCTTCATCATTTTCATGATACTGTGAGCAATCGCACTCAACCTGTTGAGACAGAGAAGCAAAGATCCATCGGACAACTGTATAGGACTTGGAGAGGTTGATAGGAAAGGCGAGCGTTACGTTAATTACTTGTAGACACTGCGTAGACGTTCAGTCTTGAGCGGTTACCAGAAGCACCAGATCTAAGTCGTATCGAGCATTTGCGGGTCTTCACGGAGCGGCACATCCGTTCACTCGATGCGTCCCCACCGACATATCGACAGCGAAGTCCACATAGCACACAAGCGTGCTTGGCTAAAATACCGCTACCGACATGTCATTAGAACCCTGCCTCTTCGGACCATTGCTTCCTCAAATGTGAAAGGAGGAACAAGAAGACAGTAAATCGCTGGTTTTTATTTTTGTGTTTTTCGTATTTCTTTCCTGAGACTAAGGCCAATTTAGAGAGCGGGTAATGCGTTTATGACAGAGGAACAAAATTAATTTTAGCCTGCCACGCCACATTTTTAAGGTACTGTCGTCTGCCCTGATCATATCTTTAGCCGTCGCTTACCTGATGCGTTCTGTGCCCGTCAATTATACTGATCCAGAGAGCATAGGAACATGAAATTTGGCGTCTGTCACTCTGATTTAACCTCCTGTCGAAAAATAGACAGTAGGAGGAGTAGTTCTAGAAGGATGGACAAGTATAGAAAAAGAAATTATCTGTAATGTTGTGGAAGGAAGTGCTCACACATTCGTCAAAGATGTCATGACAAGTCGATGAAAACGAGGTTGAGTAGACCTGGAGCCCAGTTCCTACCGGAAGCATGTCCGGTGTCTTCTGGATCGCGCCATCTCAGTCAAAAAGTGTGTGTGTTCAGCTTAAGATGATAAGCAATGTTTTTTTCTAAATTTATGAATTGGAAAACGATAAATGTCATCCCACCTAAGTCTAAGCTAAGTGAGATTATAGAGCCGATGAGCCTTCTTGTATTATTTATTTCATTCCAGTTGCTGGACCACCTTTTACAGGCTGTAAAGTGTTCATATATACATACAAATACTCTTTTTAATATTACATAAAACACACGTTTATAAATACACAAACTAGAATACATAGACAAAACAACAGGGTTATCAATTAAATACACTGGCTGACAAAAGAAGTGACGCACCCAGAAGGGGAGGAGGAAACGAAATGAAACTTCACGTGTTGAGAGGATATATGATATTGCGGTGATTACAAAATAGTCAAATTTACAAAGAACTTAACAGTATAAACCCACTCACCAGTACGACTTCAGAATTTGCTTGGCAAAGGTGTCATAAAGTCGCTGTAGCCTTTCCAGAGGCAGACTGGCCTCCAACTGTTTTAACTGGTCCTTGATGTCGTGGATACAGGCACAAAGACGGTGACGTCCGACCTGGTCCCACATCTGGTGTACCGGGGACAGATCAGTTGTTACTGCTGACCATGGGAGTACGTGAACATCACGTAGACAGTTCAAAGAGGTACGCGCCATATTTAGATGAGTGATGATACTGTCACATGAGACGTAGCAAAAGGCTATCCGTGACGTACCGTTGTGCCATCAGTTCCCTCAGTCATTAACAGCCATGATATGAAGTCATACCGATGGCTCCCCCCCCCCCTCCCCCCACAATAACGCCAGGAGTAACACTGCTGTACCATGAAATACAGGGAGAATGAGACCCCTCCCCAGATCACTGTCATGGTCGCCGACGATAGTCATCTGGGGTACTGCAGAAGCGCATTTCACCGTTGAATGCAATGCGACACAATTTACCAGCAGTCCATGGTTACCGGCCACGGTGCTACCCCAAACGCAGCCGCTAGTGTTGAAGTGTTAGCAGCCAAGGCATGGGACGGTAATTCCGTAGTCCGGCTGCTTCTAGTCGCCCACCATTGGTGCGGAATGTCGCAGGGAGTCCATTACTTTTTCTCGGGCGGCGGACGCAGAGGCAAAGGCGTAACGAAATTGCACGATTCGACCTGCCGGCCAAAAGGAGATCCACATTGTGGCCACTTTCAAATACTGGCAGATGCTGGTGACGCGATCCCACACGAGTACACGGATCACCTACATCTGAGGCTGTCCATGCCCCTTATATACCCTACCAGGTTTGGTAACTACTCTAAACACGAACAACACTAATGCACTGTGGTACCCGTTCTACCTGTTACAGAAGATAGCGGCTTTAATCATTTACGTATTCGCTAATGGTGTGTGCGTGTACGAAGATATAGACATCTTACCATATCTCCTAGGAGGTTCACTGTTTTGTCAGGCAATGTATATGCACACATTGCTCATTTAACTGGTTTACTTTCAGGTATAATTCTGTTCCTTATGTTTGGTGTTTAGAGCATGCCACTGTGAAATGATCGTAAGTTGTTCCTTCACTATAATGGCCACACACGAGGTAGTCTAAAACTAATTTTCTAGAGGTGATTAATACTACGTACATGTCTTAGCCTCATCCGTGTTACGAGCTTCGGAACCTTTTACTTACATTGACTTCAGTCAAACCACGCATTCCTCAGCAGTTCCAGGTAGGTATGGGCATAAAATTTACCTTTGCTGTTTAGGGACGCGGATTATTTTCTTCTCTAATGCTGCTGTATGCTAGCCACATTTCCTTTGACCTACACAGAGTTTGAGTCCTGGTATTTCTTGGGTATGAAATCAAATTCTGAGTATATCATATACACAAGTGGTAGTCAGCTGAGAAATAAATGTGTGCCTATAGACTAAAGCAAATAATTCTTTTCTTAATATCTTGGTCGCTAACTAACCGACACTAGGTCAGGAGTATTGAATGGTGAGATATCTGCAGAACCTACTGATCAATGTAACGTTGAAATAATCTCTGTATCGAGGTAGATCAGGACAGCACGGGCAACATGCCGTCTTGGGTTATCTTGTTGACAGATAGTCTCACGGAGACCTCGAAGATAAGGTACATCAAGAGGCTTTAACTCGTCAGAAATGTAACGGCTGCTGTTCACATTATCGGCTTTACGAACCGTATAAGCGATGTGGTGTACCCAGTGGCACCTCATTATAACGCAGAGCCCGTATGAAGGTGACTATGCAATCTCGAATTAGTCGTTCTCCACGGGGTCTCCGCTCATTGATACGTCAATTTTGATGATGTACACAGAACTTTCTCAGGGTACGACGCGGTGTCACCACTGTTTGGTGTGCTACTCTAATCATTCATGGGAACCTGCAACAGCGGTCGCCGTGCTGATAGCCCATTGTGCTGTAGAAGTCGTTACACTGTCGGTGTGGAAATGTATGTTGCTTCAAATCAACCCATTCCTTGACTGCATGTATTTGGCATGGCTGTACGATGTTGAAACTCTGAGCGAAAATTGTGTCCCCCCTTAGGCGCTAATCGAATGGGGTCCCTGAGATATAGCATAACGTTCAGCATTGCCATTCTAAGCCTATAGATTGCATACTACGAAACGATGACGGCAGGCCACTATCCTGCCGATGGTCAATTAGCCCACATGCTGATAATGCTCCTCCTCCTTACACGAGACGTAACACTTACCTTCCGACAAGTAATTAATACTCAGCATGCGATTTCTGATTTAGAACTCCGCTGTTTAATCTCTTCTTATGCACAGGGTTAGTACTACCTCTTTTGCCGAGCTGGGCTAAAATACTGATAATTTGCGTATCCAAGCATATAGCGCACACACTTCATGTCAGCTATAATCTCGGACTGAAGCTTTCTGATGTGGTGTTCTATCCACTGAAAGCAGTTTCAAATCCATGGAAACGGTTCATTACGCCAAAATTTACAGCTGCTTGACAGTTACTTCTTCAGCTGTTAAACACTAATTTGGATACAGCGTATTTTTGCACGACAGTCGCCAGTGAGCACTATAAGGCATATCCTGTTGATCCAGGAGTCTCGGAACAGCTTGTATATTTTGATCGTGTTATGTTCGCTGTTGCCCGATTGTCTCCCGCACTGTATGTCGTTAAGGAGGTGATTAAAGTAGTTTCCATGTGAAGCTGGCTCATAGTGACAATTTTATTCTGGTTTACTATTTTCGTGTAGAACCAAACGTTGAGTTTGTTGTAGTTCATCAAAATGTGTGTTGTAAGAGTGTGATTCAGAAGTTGAATTGGATAGCTGATACAACTCCTGTATTTTCCTGACCCTCATGTTGTGTCCTTGTGTCTGTAAAACGAGAATCTGATTGCTGTAGTTGCTGTTAAACGTCTAGTAGCGTTTCATTCCGTACTACAGGGTACACATTAGTTGTCATTCCGCTCTAGCATGTGCTCAGTTTTCTATATTGTAGGTTGTCCGGTTTCTCCATTTCATATTGTGAACATTCCTCAGTGATATACTCACTTCGTCAAATACAGTGTGTATTAACGAAATAAGCCGGTGTTTCGGTTTCCCACAATAGTGTAGCGGCATTACTACCACAGGGAACGAGGTTGTCGAAGAAATGATTAGGGACTGTAAACAGGAACAAGAACAGAAAGCTTTATTACACTATAAATTGGAAACAGTGAGACACTGAGCATACATCAGCACGCTCAACAGCCAATCGTTGCCTGATAAATGGAAATGCCGTGTGGCTAGGGCCTCCCGCCGGGTAGACCGTTCGCCTGGTGCAAGTCTCGAGTTGACGCCACTTCGGCGACTTGCGTGTCGACGGGGATGAAATGATGATGAAAGACACACAACACCCAGTCATCACGAAGCAGAGAAAATCTCTGGCCCCGCCGGGAATCGAACCCGGGACCCCGTGCGCGAGATGCGAGAACGCTACGAAACGAACACACATCATTGAAGAACGACGCTACTTCATTGCATGGCCTATAAAACTAATGTAAGTTCATAGATATTTTTCGTACAGGTTTCATTGAAACTTGGATCACAAGGATATGAATTTTTAAAATTGCATTTGGATTGTATTGGGGAGTATTTTGAGACAGTCGGTCTTGAGTGTGAGTACAACATTAATTATGGATTGAAATGGAACTCTGGACTCGCATTGGGAGGAGAGTTCAGATTCCCGTCCGAAAATCAACACTTAGATTTCCTGTGGTTTCCGTAAGTCTGTCTTATATACGCTGTAATTGTAGACGTGAAACAGCGTCGGCAGAGTTTTGCACAGTTCTGTTGCATTCCCAGATTTCGGTCCTTCTCTAATCTCCACTACTCATTTGGACGTAAAATACTAATCTTTTAGTAATTCGATTAATATGTTATTGCTCCTTTCGTTCTAAACTGGTAGAAACCGAACACAAGGAAGATGCATTTGGGTTGCGGAGAAATGGAAGACCAAAACAATACTGAAACGATCTTACAGATTTAGAGAAAGCGTATGAAAATGTTGACTGGACGACAGTCTTCGGAACGCTAAAGGTATCAGAGAAAAAAAATAGGGGGAGCGGAATGTGATGTACAATTCGTACAGAAACTAGACTGAAATTAGAGTGACTTGAAAGGAAAGTCATAAGTGAGAAGGGAGTGAGACAGATTTTTGATCTGTCCCTGATGTTATTCAGTTTGTAAATTGAGCACGTTGTGAAGGAAATCAAGGAGAAATTTGGAACGGTAAATAAAGCTTAGGTGGAAGAAATAAAAAGCTTGCAATTTGGGAATGAAATTGTTACTGTCAGTGACGGCAGAGGCCTTAGAGGTGCAGTTGAACGGGGTGGATAGCGTCTTGAAGAGTGTTTCTGAGGCGAACATCAAAAAAAGTAGAACTATGGTAATGAATGGAGTGGAATTAAATTGGGTGATAATGATGGAATTAGTTTAGGAAATGACGCAAATAGTAGTATGAGCTTTGATATTTAGCCAGCAACGTAACGTACAGTCGACCTATAGATCTGGAGTGTAGCCTTGTACGGATGTAATGATAAAAAGTGAAGTCTAGAAGAACTAGAAGTTCTTGAAATGTGGTACTACAGAAGAAAGCTATATACCAGACCGGTAGATCGAATAACTAATTAACATGTTCTGAACTGTTTTGAAATGAAATGTTTTGAAATGAAATGTAAAATTAAAACGTCTTCAGCCGACTTGTTTATACGTAATTTATTTATACGAGCAGTTTCGGCGCGTCACTAAAGACTGCTAAACAGCAGTCTCCATTAATCGAAGGGATCGCGTTGTTAAAAGCAAAAGTCCACTGATACCAGTTATTTAATGGTGGTCCCCATTTCAACTGTAAAAGAGCTAGGATTCCGCCCACACGGCCGAAGTCCCTCAGTAGTTTTGTACAAAGATGGACACACATTGAATCGTTTTGGGACGCAAAGTAGTTTATCGGATAACTTAACTAAAAGGAGGGATAGGTTGAGGACACATTCTGAGGCGACAAGGAATCGTGAGGTAGGTAATGGAGAGATGTTTTTCTGGGAGGGGGGAGGGGGGGATTTTAGGAGGCGGCTAAGGTTTGAACACAAGGAGCAGGTTCAATGAGATGTGGGTTGTTAATGTTAGGCAGAGATAGAGAGGCCTGAACAAGATAGGCTAGACTGGAGGACTGTATCAGACCAGTGTTGGGACTGACGACGACGACGACTACTGCGGAAAGATTCGTAGCACAATCGTACAACTGTCGCGAAGGATATTATCTGCCGTCATTGTGGCAACTGGCTGTCGGATATGTGGATGAGACCGTGCCTTTGAATAATAACTTCGTTCAGCAAGTCAGGTAATTGGCGGTATTGATTGGTTGTACACATGTTGTCTGGTGGTGGGGATGCCTTTTGGCTGAGCGAGAGTGTTTTTACAAGCGGCCCGGGTGACCGCGAGCTGCACGTGGGGCGCGCGTGCCCGCAGAGGGCGCAGAGACCGCCTGCCCGCCCACAAGTGGGCCCGGCAGCTGTTGTCGCCGGCAATCATACAGCCCCATAAGGCCCGGGAGGGCAAGGGCTGGCGGCCAGCCTTACTTCCGGAACAGGTGAAGGTTTCCGGTTGCTTTGCGTACAGTCGCGTACACCGCGCCCTGCTCCGCTCTGCGCTCGCACTTCTGCCTTTAATATCTTGCCTCTCTTCCACTTGCACAAAATCGCCGAGTAGCTAGAAATAATGATCTGCAATACACTTAATCGTATATCTCCGTCTGGTCGTTTTTGATAAGTGTCTTACACACACGCAAATTATCTGGCGCTAACTGCCTTTTGTAGTACCACCGGAGATAATCATTGTATAATGCGTTTCATTTTATTTGTGCTTTGGCAATATGTATTATCCTTGATAGATACACGGAAGTTTTAAATATTTTAAGCTGTTCGGTGCGTTTATAGACGATTGTGGCCTAGGACGAAGGGTTGTTGTTGGTGTTGGTGCAGTTACAGTAAATAATCAGCTATTCGAAAAATTTTGAATTTACAAGGAAGACGTTTCTTGTGCACTGCAAGTTGCTGAGATGCCTTACCTTTTGAATAAGGAGTGAGCGACTAGTTAAACGTTCAAACTTTTTATGAAGATAAGATATTTTATATATAATTGACGTATTTGTTTTTTTAGCTTGCAGAATAAGATGTCTGGTGCTTCATGCTGATGCTGCTTCTGTCTCTGCTTAATAACGAGGAGTATAGCGAAAGGAGTGAGAATGCTTTTTGTTCCGCAGTTAACATTGGTAGCATTAGTGCGTAGTGTTACTTTGAATGTTGCTTTGAAATATAGAGGTAATGATCAGTATTGAAGTGTTGGAACAGGTTCGTTGTTTCCGCGCATTTCGTGAAAGGGACTACCCCAGTCGAAGACGTCGGGAAAGTTTTGTTAACGCAGGTTCGTTCACCGGAGATGCAACCTGAAGAGAGGGTTACCTAAAGGAAGCGTCCCTTCTTCTACATACCCGGCTCTAAGAATAAACTCGCGCTCGGCGGTGGCAGTGATGTGTCGTCTAGTAATTAGCTCCAATAACAAACCGGCGTCCCCTCCCCTCTGTCTGTCACTCTTCCGGCCAGAGACTACAGTGGCAGCTACACTCGCGTGTGCTAAAAGTGCGTGTCATTGCCAGCCATTTCTTCCAACTGCTACAAAAGAAACAGCTCTCTTACGCTAGCTTTAACATCGAAATACTCCGTAACTTGAAGGAAAGTCATGAAACTACAAGGTACCTGGTGTAACGCTTGTGAATCGCAGCAAGTAAGCTGGTGCAGTCTTCTTGAGATGCTGTATAGTTTCGTCTGTTCCCATAAACTACTACTGTAATCAGATTTGAAATAGATGTTGTGAAAGCTTTTTCCCGTTAATATCCAATCCTCAGCCAATAGCTTTGAGACACGTATGAAGTTTATTATATGCAAATTTATTACTCTTTCGCTGTAAATTGTTTCGAGGAATTACGTATAACCAAACGAGCACTACGCAACTCACAATCCATTTCATTTATTTTGATATGGTAGCATTTTTGCCAAAGAGTCTAAACTCTTTCGCCTTGTCCACCTTGCGAATTGTTCGAGAAGGTGCCACACATTCACCACATTTTGGCGGAGCAGTGTAGGATTTTGCATGAAATAAGACTGATGTCACGTTGAATATCGAGAAAACGAGACGTGCTATCTCGCAAATGTATATTTACATGTACATATTATTAATTTTGTATCATGTTGAGTGCTGTGTCTCAGGATTAGTCTGCTTAACGAGAAATACCTATCATTGCGTCTTGGATTAGCGTATCTGCTTTCACCCTGTATAAAGGCAGATAATTTGGGAAGTTTCCTTATTTTCAAGGTTGTCCCGCTGTTTTTCAACCGAACTAACGCAGAGAGGAATTTCTCATGAAATTCCCATGCTCCTGAAATAGATGTATATACGGGTTTTTGTATATTTAACCTTGTATTATTGAAAGTGGGGAGCACTTGGTCAGTTGAGGAGCTACTTGATTGAGAGCTATTGACACCCGTCACGAAAACTGACGACGGCCGAGAGAGCGGTGTGCTGACCACATGGCCATCCGCACCCGGTGACGCCTTAGAGCTGACGGTGATACGGCAGGCGGTCGGTACTGTTGGGCGTTGAAGGCCTGTTCAAGAACTGTTTGGATCGTTATTTATAACACTAAAAGCAATGCCTGGGCCATGAATGTGTAATTGCTTAATATGATGCACAAATGTTGACGCGCTGTTAAGACGTTTCATCTTCCACTAAGTAAGCCAGTTGCGTTAATAACAGGCTGTGAGTAGATTGACAGTGGTTCATGTTTGCTTTTAGTAATACAGTGATGGTTTTCAAGGGCCATGTTGGCTTCCCGTTGAAGCTTCCTGTCGTGGCCAACTTTTAAGACTGCTGCGGTACACATGCTGAGAATTGTCAATTGGAAGCTCATGGGGCCCCGAATTTATAAGCGCATAATGAGCGGTATAGACGGCACAATCATTCGTTACTTGAGGCCGATAGCGTGATTACTTCTGGCCAGTGACACTGATTAAAAGTAACAGAGTCTTACCGTCTTGACGCGACGTCGGCATCCAAATATTTTTTAACTTTATATTCTTTCCTGTTAAAATTATAGTTGGTTTATAAATATCATTCTCCCTATACACGTACAAGTGACATTAGTTGTGTCCGCTGAAACGCTGGCCTCGCCAAGTTAATTCATGCTCTTGGACGACATACCAGTTCGTCCAAAGCGACAGTTCGTCCAAAGCGACAGTTCGTCCAAAGCGACAGTTCGTCCAAAGCGACAGTTCGTCCAAAGCGACAGTCCGTCCAAAGCGACAGTCCGTCCAAAGCGACAGTCCGTCCAAAGCGACAGTCCGTCCAAAGCGACAGTCCGTCCAAAGCGACAGTCCGTCCAAAGCGACAGTCCGTCCAAAGCGACAGTCCGTCCAAAGCGACAGTCCGTCCAAAGCGACAGTCCGTCCAAAGCGACAGTCCGTCCAAAGCGACAGTCCGTCCAAAGCGACAGTCCGTCCAAAGCGACAGTCCGTCCAAAGCGACAGTCCGTCCAAAGCGACAGTCCGTCCAAAGCGACAGTCCGTCCAAAGCGACAGTCCGTCCAAAGCGACAGTCCGTCCAAAGCGACAGTCCGTCCAAAGCGACAGTCCGTCCAAAGCGACAGTCCGTCCAAAGCGACAGTCCGTCCAAAGCGACAGTCCGTCCAAAGCGACAGTCCGTCCAAAGCGACAGTCCGTCCAAAGCGACAGTCCGTCCAAAGCGACAGTCCGTCCAAAGCGACAGTCCGTCCAAAGCGACAGTTCGTCCAATTGTTTATATTCCTTTTTTAGTTCCTGTGTACAGTTGACAACATTTAGTGTTGCTTGAGTTCGCACTGTGATATACCGGTCGCAGACGTTTGTGTTCTAGTCCACCGTGTATAGTCTGGCGCGTGGGGTCCCAGGTTACTTGCCCGACTTGGTGCCCTCGGCCACGGCAGCGAGGCGTCGCGCAGGGGCGCAGCTGTCGCACGTATTTGTCATCCGATCTAAGCAGACGGTGCCCTGGAAGCTATACGGTGTCGCCACCGAGGAGCGGGGCCAGCTGCGAGGGGCGAGTGCCACGCGCCACCCACCATCCGCGCCGCGCCGCACAAAAAGTTGGCCCGCCGGTGCCGCGACGGCGACAGCGGCGGGCGCGTGCGACGGCGGCGGCTGCAGACCGCTGGGACGGGACCGGAACTGCCGAGCCGGCAAGGCCTTTCTGCCGCGCCCGCTTTAAGACGCCGCCCTCGTCTCTGATTTCTCTTTCTGCTCTACCCCTCCAACCCCACTCCGCGCTCCTCCTCTATCAACGCCACCGCTCCTTCTCCTTCTCATCGTCTTAAAAGACGTAGCTAGTGGAGCACGGGAATATCTTAGTTACCGCGGACAGGAGGATAGTATGCTCACAGAGATTGTCCCCCCCCCCACACACACACACACCTCCTTCCTTAGACCAAATTGTGTAAAATTGGTGTCAGCCGGTCGACTGACCCCCCAACACTGACATAAGTCATAGTAATGAACTGGTCGGTTGTATGGAATCAGTGAAATGAAACGGCTCGACGTGAAGACGTAAAATGTCAGAGGAGCTATCGTGGTTCCAGGTGGATACGACCACACTATGAAGTTCCGTTTAACCTACGTCGGTTTCAAACTAGAATGGGTTTGCTCCTGTCCGGAACCAGTTACCGAGTGAGTATTGCAAGACCCATAAGCGATGTACGTGCACTATCTGATCAAAAGTATACGGTACCTATTACTGTAATATTGTTAACCTTTCGCCTATGTCGGTTTTGAACCCTGCTGGCGACACTTACAGTGAGGAAAATGTGATGTATTCGCAGGTGCGAAATTTAGAACCAGTCAGCTATATAATGGAATGATACTGAAAATTTGTATTGGATCGGGGACTCGATCCCGGAATTACCGCTTTTACACCGAGCGGTTGCCTAACATTACGCTATCCGAAGTAGACTCGTGGTGAGACCCAAACTTCCCTATTTCGTCAACCATGTCTGCAACCTGCACTTGTACATCCATTCCATATATTCCCGTCAGGGGAGACATTTAATTTATAGGCACTTTGAACTCTGGTGGCGAAATGTCAGTTGCAAACTAGAATGGTTTTGTGACTCTTCAGGCTTTCCCGGCGGATATGTTGTAAATAGTCTTCACGGATGTGCCGCCGGATGACGTTGTGCAAATCCCACAATATTTCTTCGGAGCAACTGTCCGACATTATCAGGTGGTTGAACCTCGCTGGTGGCTAGGTACGACTGACAAGATCCGCATGTCGACGCCGCTGTATATAGAGCACGCGCATGAAGATTGCGCAGGCGCGGAAACCACGCATGCGCAAAAATTTGCAGATAGATGGCGCCAGACTCAAACGCCCTCTGCCGGGACACGCAGAGCGGCCGTTTTGCGCGTGCGCTAACGCTGTGTTTACTAACATGCTGCCAAAGTTATGACAGGTCTATTATCGAAAGCTCTTTGCTTTCTCGTCGTGATTTAACAGCAATGCAGGGTTCCAGGTTGTACTCAGTTGAAATCCCGCATCCCTGTTGTTAAGGTTACCAGCTGTGATATGTATTGCCTCCTTAATGACGCAATCCCAGAAAGAGGACGCTGGGGATAAAACTTCCGTCTTTTCATAAATCATATGATGTCCTGTGTTCAGACAGTGTTCTGCAATTGCCGACTTCTCCGGTTGGCGTAGGCGTGTATGACGCTGATGTTCATCGCAACGTTCTTGTAATGTACGACGTGTCTGACCTATATATGCCGCCCCCACACGGACAAAGAATCTTGTACACACCACGTTTCCTCAGACCGAGATCGTCCTTAACCGAACCTAACAGGTTCCTCAGTTTTGCAGACGGTCGGAAAACACACTTCATGTCATATCTTTCGAGGACTCTTCCGATTCTTGACGACATGGCACCAAAGTACGGCAAGAAGGCCAAGGTGGTGGGTGTCTTCGTATCTTCATTCTGCTCCATAGATTGAACTCGCTTGGGCCTGAATGCATTACGTATTTGTCTCTCAGAATAACCGTTTTGACGGAAGACTGTCTTCAAATGTTACATCTCACTCGGCAGGCTTTCAGAGTCAGATACCACACGCGCTCTATGCACTACCGCATTGTGCTGGATGATGGCAGCTTGTGGCCTGCAAATATAGATCTGTATGCGTTGGCTTGCGGTATACGCTGTGTCCCAAGGTTCCATCTGCTTTCCTTCGTACCAAAACATCAAGAAAAGGCAGAGTGCCATCTTTTTCCACTTCCATAGTGAAGTTAATATTCGGATGGAGCGAATTTAAATGTTGAAGAAACGTAGGTAGAGTATCCAGTCCATGTGGCCACACCACAAACGTATCGTCAACATACCGCAGGAAACAAGAGGGTTTGAGAGTGGCTGACTGTAGTGCTTTATCTTCAAAGTCCTCCATAAAATAATTGGCCACCACAGGAGAAAGAGGGCTCCCCATGGTGACACCGTCCACTTGTTCAAAATATTGGTCTTGAAATAAGAAGTATGTTGAAGTAAGCACATATTTAAATAGTTTAAATAATAGAATGGGTTTGTTTCTGTCAGGAACCAGTTACCGAGTGAGTATTGCAAGACCCGTATGAGATGGACATGAGGTTTCGGCTCGGTGGATAAATAAGGTATTGCAGTGTCCCTGTTCGGAAGTACGATGCAAAGTTCCTTCAGACATGCATGTATGCATGGCAGTACACGTTATGGATGTACGAGGGCAGTTTGTAGTCACTTGATTGACGACATATGGAAGTTTGTATCTGGCTCTGAGTCGTGTTCGGATAACGTAATGGTAATGCGAACGCTGTCGATAAGTGGGAAACCTGGTTAGAGTCTCGGTCCGTCACAAATTTTCGTTTTCATTCTATTATACAGCTTATGGTTGTCCGTATTTGCCACTGCGAATACATTTCGCGTATTTTATTGTGCGAGCGCGTGCGTGCGCGCGCGCGCGCGAATGGCTGTCCATTCTTCTTCAAGAACCGACACCAGAGAAGGTAGTCATGATGAATGCTGAGGTCTACAGCGAAGTCGACGTCGTAACTCATCCAAGAGGTGTTCAGTTGGGTTCAGTTTAGGACTCTGGACAGACCAGTCTATATCAAGAGTGTTATTGTCCGCAAACCATTGCGTCACATATACTGCTTTATGACAGGGTGCATTGTCATGCTGATATCATGAATCATCATCTCGGAACCGTACATAATGCTGTAAAATGTGTCATCGTTTCGCCTTCAGCGTTATCTTTGCGCAATAACCATGAAAAACACCCCCATACCACAACAGCACCACCTCCTTAGTTTACTGTCACCAGTACACATGATGGTAGAATTCACCAAACGCAAACACTTCCTTTGGATTCCCACAGTGTAAAGCATAATTCTTCACGCCAAATCACTCGTTTCCAGTCATGCACTGTCCAGTGACGTCGTTCTTGAACGACCTCAAGTATCACTGAGCATTGCCTGCAGAAATGTATGGCTTAACGAGGAGCTGTTCGACCTTCGTACTCCATTCTTTCTGACACCCTACTCTCTTTGTACTAGCTAAACTACAGGTGGCACATCGGCTCTCACGTGAGATCTCTTATTGTGTGCAATTTTTTTTTCAGCCACCTTCAGAAGTGCTGTGTTGTCTTGGTTTAGCTGTGGTTGTTCCTTAACGTTACCACTTCACCAACACATCATCAACAGTCGATTTGGACAACTTCAGAAGGGTTTAAATATCCCTGATGGATTAGTATTCAGGTGACATCCAGTTACTATTCCACGTTCGAAGTCACTGACTTGTCTTAACCGACTAGTTCTTCTGTCACTGGTTCTATAATGGCAATAAAATACTCCCCGCCCCCTCCTTTTATACTGGCGGATACGCCCATCGTGACATCAGGAAGTCAACTCTGCCTTACATGGGTGTGGCAGGATACTTAGGATCAGATAATGTATTGAGTCTGGTACCTTGCAGAAGGCTTTGCTGGCAGCGGCACACAAAGCAGTAGACCAGCAAACAACACGGAAACTAGGCAATAGTTAACTTGTGCGAATATTGTTGCCCAAACAAATCGTGATTTTGCCTCTCTTCAGATGATGCAAGGCGTCGAATACATTAATACGGCACTAAACCCTCATTGTGCCAAGGTTTTAGTTCAGGCTGCAAGTTACTCTGCAATGTTTTGGGGTGTTTTTCATATTACGTGTGCCGACTCCATATCCTTACCATGAACACGAATGAGGATGGTTACTAGAACAATATTGGCCAGCAGGTGTTGCGCTTTCTTTCATCTTTTCATGACTAGTGTTCCGTGGATAAGCACGTCTTCCAAAACAATAGTGTGTGCGGGTTTGCATTTACGAACATTGGCACTCTGTCGCACCTCAGCCTGTCAATCCCATGGAGAATATCTGTGACTATTTGGAACATCGGGTGAAACGTAGCAATTAACGTCCTGCAATTTATCTCTACGGTATGAAATCGGCAATGAATGGATTCAAGTGGATGTGACACATTTGAAGAAACTTTGACACTCTTCTTATCGCTGAATTCAAGCCGCTGTCAAGGCTATATACATCGTGTGAGACAGTATTAGCGTGATGTCTGCTGGGGGCGAGTCATTTTTGTCATATGCGGACGACCGTCTTACCAATTACCCCCCAGCCACACCATGGTACGAACGCCAGGCTAAGGATGGCAGCGAAGTTTATTCAACCTGGTACCTCGTATGTACGAGAGTTGATGGGGAATCTTTCTAGTCAATGAAACCTTAGTTTTTTGTGGAGCATTTAGAGGACAAGTTTGGGGAAGTGGAGGGCTTATCGAAAATGCGGTCAGGGTCGGTTTTGATCAAAACAGCATCCTCTGCCCAGTCACGGGCACTACAGGCCTGTGACAAGCTGGGGGATGTTTGTTTCCATCACGCCCCATAAGAGCTTAAATATGGTCCAGGGTATCATATTTCACAGGGACCTTCTTTTGCAGTCTGACGATGAGCTGCGCCTTCGGTACTGGGGGGGGGGGGGGGAGGGGGGGACCAAGGACGTCGCAGTCGCTGTCCAGGACCGCCGACGGCCGCTGCAGCGATTTAAGCGACACCCTTCCCAGACCAACCTCCTCACTTTTAAGCGTCTCTGAGCTAAGGCTCATTACCTTATTAAGCGGAGTAAAAAGGAATGCTGGGAGCGCTATGTTTCCTCCCTGGGGACGTATGCCTCTTTATCGCATGTTTGGTAAAAGCTCCGTAGCGTTCCGAACTTCCAAGAAGCTCTGTGCGCTGATCCATTGATCATCGCGGAGCACCTAGCGACACACTTTGTGGTGGCATCGTCGTCCGCTTCCTACCATCCTACGTTTCTTCATCACAAACCGAGAGTTGAACAGACCCCCCTCCATTTCATCCCACACCACGTTGAGCCCTATAATGCACCTTTCGCTGAATGGGAATTGGTGCAGGCTCTTAGATCTTCACGAGACACAGCCACAGGGCAAGATTCCAGACATACTCAGATGATTCAACACTTGGACGTTCCCCAGAGGCAACAGCTCCTCAGGCTCTTCAATCACATCTGGCTCAGTGGAGCTTATCCTTCACAATGGCGAGACAGTATAGTTATCCCTGTCCTTAAGCCCGGGAAGAACCCAACGTCTCTCGTCGACAGCTACCGCCCCATTAGCCTCACGAATGTGCTTTGTAAACTGCTCCATATTATGTGGGATACTCGAATCTTTGGGCCTTTTCTCACCATATAATGTGGCTTCTGGGCAGGGCGATCTCCAACTGGCCATTGACCCAGATTGGAATCCGCCAGGCATTTACTCACCGCTGGCACCTTCTGGCAGTTTTCTTTGACCTACAGACGGCGTATGACATGGCTTGGCGCCAACACATTTTAGTTACCCTACATGACTGGGGCTTTCGTGGTCCCCTTCCGATTTTTATCCACATGTTTTTATCTTACCGTCTCTTCCGGATTCGAGTTGGCACTTCACTCGGCACCCGTCAGATTCAGGAGAATAGTATCTCAGAGGGTTCTGTGCTAAGTGTCACACTCTTCCTCATTGCCATAAATGGGCTTGTGACCTCTTGGGCTTGTGACCTCTGTTGGGGCTCTGGTTACCCTGGCGTTGTACATTGACGATTTTTGCATCTGGTGCAGGTCCCATTCGGTGGCATCTGCTGAGTGCAAGCTCCAAGGCGCCATCTGAGGGGCCTCTCCATTGGTCACTGCCCAAGGTTTCCAGTTTTCCCCCTCCAAAACACGGGTTATGCGTTTTTGTCGTCGACCCACAGTACACCATGAACCAGAACTTTATTTAGGCAACCAGCTCCTCGATGTTGTAGCGCAGTCCTGTTTCTTGGGCCTTATTTTTGGTAACACGCTGACATGGCTACCCCACATACGCCACCTAAAGACTACATGCATGCAGAAGTTTAATGCTCTCCGCCTCCTGGCCCACACATCGTGGGGTTCAGACTGTTCCACTCTTCTCCATCTTTACTGTGCTCTGGTCTTGTCCAGACTCCATTATGGTTGTCAGGTTTATGGCTCAGTAGCTCCTTTCACTTTGAAACTCCTTTACCCTGTCCATCATTGTGGTGTGTGTATGGCAATTGGTGCCTTTTGCAATAGTCCTGTTGATAGTCTCCTCACAGAAGCAGGGATTCTCCCTCTACACATCCGATTGAGCCAACTCCTTGTTTCTTATGCAGTCGCCATTCGCCAATTCCCTGACCATCCTGTGTACCCTGTGCTCTTTGCCAATGAAGGATGTCTCCCTCCTAACACCCACCCACGGATGGGATTGCCGGCTGGCATGAGTCTCACTACCCTCTGCCGGGATCTCCATCTGCACTCACTGGACTGCACCCCGTGTCCTCCCTCTCGCACCCCCTTTGGATGGTGCCTAAACCACGGATTAGGACTGATCTCTTCCGGGGCCCTAAGGTCTCTGCTGCTCCAAGGGTTTACCAGCGTCTTGTATGTGCCATCCTTGCAGAGTTCCAGGGTGCTACCATTTTTTACACTGATGGTTCTAAGACTGCTGATAAGGTAGGATATGCTTTCACGTCTACTACCAGCTTCGAGCACCATTTGTTGTCAGGATCATGCAGTGTATTTACAGCAGAGCTACTAGCCATTCACAAGGCCCTCCTTTATGTTTCTCAGGCCTCCCTCCATAGTGTTTTAATTCGTTCCCCCATGAACCATGGACCTTGCCGTTGGTGGGGAGGCTTGCGTGCCTCAGCGATACAGAAGGCCGTACCGTAGGTGCAACCACAACGGAGGGGTATCTGTTGAGAGGCCAGACAAACATGTGGTTCCTGAAGAGGGGCAGCAGCCTTTTCAGTAGTTGCAGGGGCAACAGTCTGGATGATTGACTGATCTGGCCTTGTAACATTAACCAAAACGGCCTTGCTGTGCTGGTACTGCGAACGGCTGAAAGCAAGGGGAAACTACAGCCGTAATTTTTCCCGAGGACATGCAGCTTTACTGTATGATTAAATGATGATGGCGTCCTCTTGGGTAAAATATTCCGGAGGTAAAATAGTCCCCCATTCGGATCTCCGGGCGGGGACTACTATAGAGGACGTCGTTATCAGGAGAAAGAAAACTGGCATTCTACGGATCGGAGCGTGGAATGTCAGATCCCTTAATCGCGCAGGTAGGTTAGAAAATTTAAAAAGGGAAATGGATAGGTTCAAGTTAGATATAGTGGGAATTAGTGAAGTTCGGTGGCAGGAGGAACAAGAATTTTGGTCAGGTGATTACAGGGTTATAAATACAAAATCAAATAGGGGTAATGCAGGAGTAGGTTTAATAATGAATAAAAAAATAGGAGTGTGGGTTAGCTACTACAAACAGCATAGTGAACGCATTATTGTGGCCAAGATAGACACAAAGCCCATGCCTACTACAGTAGTACACGTTCATATGCCAACTAGCTCTGCAGATGATGAAGAAATTGATGAAATGTATGACGAGATAAAAGAAATTATTCAGGTAGTGAAGGGAGACGAAAATTTAATAGTCATGGGTGACTGGAATTCGTCAGTAGGAAAAGGGAGAGAAGGAAACATAGTAGGTGAATATGGATTGGGGGGAAGAAATGAAAGAGGAAGCCGCCTTGTAGAATTTTGCACAGAGCATAACTTAATCATAGCTAACACTTGGTTCAAGAATCATAAAAGAAGGTTGTATACCTGGAAGAATCCTGGAGATACTAATAGGTATCAGATAGATTATATAATGGTAAGACAGAGATTTAGGAACCAGGTTTTAAATTGTAAGACATTTCCAGGGGCAGATGTGGATTCTGACCACAATCTATTGGTTATGAACTGCAGATTGAAACTGAAGAAACTGCAAAAAGGTGGGAATTTAAGGAGATGCGACCTGGATAAACTGAAAGAACCAGAGGTTGTAGAGAGTTTCAGGGAGAGCATAAGGGAACAATTGACAGGAATGGGGGAAAGAAATACAGTAGAAGAAGAATGGGTAGCTCTGAGGGATGAAGTAGTGAAGGCAGCAGAGGATCAAGTAGGTAAAAAGACAAGGGCTAATAGAAATCCTTGGGTAACAGAAGAAATATTGAATTTAATTGATGAAAGGAGAAAATATAAAAATGCAGTAAATGAAGCAGGCAAAAGGGAATACAAACGTCTCAAAAATGAGATCGACAGAAAGTGCAAAATGGCTAAGCAGGGATGGCTAGAGGACAAATGTAAGGATGTAGAGGCTTGTCTCATTAGGGGTAAGATAGATACTGCCTACAGGAAAATTAAAGAGATCTTTGGAGAGAAGAGAACCACTTGTATGAATATCAAGAGCTCAGATGGAAACCCAGTTCTAAGCAAAGAAGGGAAAGCATAAAGGTGGAAGGAGTATATAGAGGGTTTATACAAGGGCGATGTACTTGAGGACAGTATTATGGAAATGGAAGAGGATGTAGATGAAGATGAAATGGGAGATAAGATACTGCGTGAAGAGTTTGACAGAGCACTGAAAGACCTGAGTCGAAACAAGGCCCCGGGAGTAGACAACTACTGACGGCCTTGGGAGAGCCAGTCATGACAAAACTCTACCATCTGGTGAGCAAGATGTATGAGACAGGCGAAATACCCACAGACTTCAAGAAGAATATAATAATTCCAATACCAAAGAAAGCAGGTGTTGACAGATGTTAAAATTACCGAACTATCAGTTTAATAAGTCACAGCTGCAAAATACTAACGCGAATTCTTTACAGACGAATGGAAAAACTGGTAGAAGCGGACCTCGGGGAAGATCAGTTTGGATTCCGTAGAAACGTTGGAACACGTGAGGCAATACTAACCTTACGACTTATCTTAGAAGAAAGATTAAGGAAAGGCAAACCTTCGTTTGTAGCATTTGTAGACTTAGAGAAAGCTTTTGACAACGTTAACTGGAATACTCTCTTTCAAATTCTGAAGGTGGCAGGGGTAAAATACAGGGAGCGAAAGGCTATTTACAATTTGTACAGAAACCAGATGGCAGTTATAAGAGTCGAGGGGCATGAAAGGGAAGCAGTGGTTGGGAAAGGAGTGAGACAGGGTTGTAGCCTCTCCCCGATGTTATTCAATCTGTATATTGAGCAAGCAGTAAAGGAAACAAAAGAAAAATTCGGAGTAGGTATTAAAATTCATGGAGAAGAAGTAAAAACCTTGAGGTTCGCCGATGACATTGTAATTCTGTCAGAGACAGCAAAGGACTTGGAAGAGCAGTTGAACGGAATGGACAGTGTCTTGAAAGGAGGATATAAGATGAACATCAACAAAAGCAAAACGAGGATAATGGAATGTAGTCAAATTAAATCGGGTGATGCTGAGGGGATTAGATTAGGAAATGAGACACTTAAAGTAGTAAAGGAGTTTTGCTATTTAGGGAGTAAAATAACTGATGATGGTCGAAGTAGAGAGGATATAAAATGTAGACTGGCAATGGCAAGGAAATCGTTTCTGAAGAAGAGAAATTTGTTAACATCGAGTATAGATTTAAGTGTCAGGAAGTCGTTTCTGAAAGTATTTGTATGGAGTGTAGCCATGTATGGAAGTGAAACATGGACGATAACCAGTTTGGACAAGAAGAGAATAGAAGCTTTCGAAATGTGGTGCTACAGAAGAATGCTGAAGATAAGGTGGGTAGATCACGTAACTAATGAGGAGGTATTGAATAGGATTGGGGAGAAGAGAAGTTTGTGGCACAACTTGACTAGAAGAAGGGATCGGTTGGTAGGACATGTTTTTAGGCATCAAGGGATCACAAATTTAGCATTGGAAGGCAGCGTGGAGGGTAAAAATCGTAGAGGGAGACCAAGAGATCAATACACTAAGCAGATTCAGAAGGATGTAGGTTGCAGTAGGTACTGGGAGATGAAGAAGCTTGCACAGGATAGAGTAGCATGGAGAGCTGCATCAAACCAGTCTCAGGACTGAAGACCACAACAACAACACTCCATAAGCAGTCTGCAGGCTATCGATTGATGCTACTCTCGTCACACCTTGGTCTCTGCCATCCATGACCACCTCTCTGCCCTTGCCAGCGTGCCACCTGTTCAGTCATCTTTTTCTGGGTCTTAAGACATGTGGGAATCACAGGGAATAAATTGGCTGATCGTTTCTCTAGAGAAGCGGATACTTACCCCCATTCCTTCCACGATTCCAGCTGCGGGTATGCGAATGTACGTAAAATCTCTCTTTGCTCAGCAGTGGAATGCCATCTGGAGCGCTACTGCTCATAGTAATAAACTCCGCACAATCAAGTAGTCTGCTGCAGTTTGGGGCACTTCTTTCTGCCCTTCTCTGAAGGAGAGGCCATACCCGGCTCATCCATTGTTTCCTCCTACGTAGCAACCCACCCCCACAATGTGGTTGTGGCGCCAGACTGACGATATCTCACACTGGTGGCATGTCCTCTTCTTCCGACCCTTCATGCTGAGTGTAGCCTTCCTGCTTCCTTACATTTAATATTAGCAGACGATCCATGGATGTTTGACCTGGTCCTCGCTTTCCTCCATGAAAGTGGTTTTTATTTCCAGATGTAAGGTTCTCCTTTAGTCTTTGAGCAGGGGCTGGTTAGTTGTGGTTGGGACCCCTTTTTGCAGTCTTCACAGTCTGTGACCCCATGACACACCCCCCTTTTTTTCAGTTTTTAGATTTGGTCTGACACCTTTTATGCTTTCACTGTGTGTGTTTAGTGTTAATTCTTTTATAATTTGACTCCTCCGACTGACCTCGTCCACATTTAGCAAACACTCTTTCTTATGTAACTCACTTTGGAATCGCGGGACTGATGACCTCGCCGTTTGGTCCCATACTTTCTCAATAAATCAATCAATCCGGCGCGTCCACTGGGATCCGAGGGATCCGGTGCCTTCATCTTGGCCTTCGAGGGTGACACATTACCCGAGAAGGTCATGGTGATGGTCTACCGCCGTGACGTTAAGCCACATACCCCTCCCCAGATGCGGTGCTTTTAAGTGCTGGAAGTACGGGCATATGTCTTCCCGCTGTACTTCTAAACTCACTTGTTGGGATTGTGGCTGTCCTTCACATCCCAATACTGCCTGTGCCCTGCCTCCCATTGTGTCAAATGCAGAGAGCACCATTCACCTTGCTCGCAAGACTGCAGGATTCTCCAGAAAGAAAGAAAAATAATGGAACACAAGACCCTGGACCGACAGACCTACACTGATGCTAAGAGAAAATATGAAAGGCTATATCCTGTGTATACGACGACAGCCTATGCCGCCGCTACGACAACGGTTCTACCGTCTTCCATTCTGACGCATACAGTTCTCAGAGCCATCAGACTACTCCTGCACAACCTTCCTCAGGAGCAACACCACCCCCTCCCCCAACCGTCAGGGACGTCATTCCCCACTTCTCAGACGGAGAAGCGTAAGTCTTCTTCGGCTATTCTCGCCAGGAAGGGATCCATTGGGTCACTCCCCTCCCAGGTTCCTACCAGTGGCAAAGCTGACACAAGCGAGTGAGTGAAGCAATCGCAGGTAGCTGGTCGTGGGGCTTCACGGTCTTCCTCGGTCCCTGAGACTGACTCAGTGAAGCCCTCCCAGCCGAACAAACCTAAGGAGTAGCGAGAGAAACTTAAAAGAAAACGACCCTCAAGAACCAAGGCACTGCGGTGGCACCCACATCACCACTGCCTACAACCTCTGTGCCTGAGGATGAGGTAGAGATTCTGGCGTCCTACTAGATTTCGCTGGGCCCTCGGACACAACGGATGTCGATCGCACAGGTACTCACCTGGTGGCAGCAGGTGACCCTGAGGCGTAGACTGCCTCATTGAGTGTTTAATGCCTTCCCAGTCTCTCGATCATGTAATCTTCCAGTGGAATTGCGGTGTCTTTCTTTTTTTTCATCACTTGGCTGATCTTCGGCAACTGTTAAGCTTTAGACTGCTTTCAGCATTGCCCTCCAGGAAACCTGGTTCCCAGCAATGCGGACCCCTGTCCTCCGTGGCTATAAGGGGTATTACAGGAACTGTAGTGACCATAATGAAGTGTATCGTGGAGTTAGCGTCTGTCATGAACTCAGTATGTAGTGAACCTGTGCCCCTTCAAACCCCTCTTGAAGCTGTCAGGATAAGGACGATGCAGGAAATAACTGTGTGCAATGTATATCTTCCTCCAGATGGTGCACTACCCCTGAACATATTAACTACACTGATTGATTGATCAACTCCCTAAACCTTTCTTACTTTTGGGAGATTTTAACGCGCATAACCCCTTGTGGGGTGGAACCGTGCTTACTGGCCAAGGTAGGGAGGTCAAAAATCTGTCACAAATCGACCTCTTAAATGCAGGTGTCCCCACATATTTCAGTGTGGCACATGGCACATATTCAGCCATTGATCTATCGGTTTGCAGTCCTGGCCTTCTCCCATCTATCCACTGGAGAGCACATGACAACCTGTGAGTTAATGACCACTTCCCCACGTCTTCCTGTCACTCCCCCAGCGTCATGCCCACGGACATCTACCCAGATGGGCTTATCTCCCCCCACATGGTGCCATCGATGTTGTCGTTGAGCAGGTCACTACAACAATCGTTTCTGCGGCGGAAAACGCGATACCTCGTTCTTTAGGGTGCCCTGGCGAAAGACAGTCCCTTGGGGCTCACCGGAAGTCGCTGAGGCAATTACAGAGCGTCGGCGAGCTCTACAGCGACATCAGCGGCACCCTTCCCTAGAACACCTAATAGCCTTTAAGCGGCTCTGTGCCCGCGTTCGCCAACTTTTAAAACGACGGAAACAGAAGTGTTGGGAGAAGTAGGTTTCGACCATTGGGTGCCATACGTCACCTTCCCAAGTCCGGACGAAGATCAGACTTTTTTGGATACCAGACCCCAACAGGTGTCCCTGGCATTAACATCAATGTCATGCTACCTACCAACGCAAACGCGATTGCCGAGCACTTTGCTGAGCACTGCTCGAGCTTCTGGGTCGGAGAACTACCCCCCAGCCTTTCGCACCCTTTAACGGCGGATGGATAGGAAAGTCCTCTCGTTCACTACACGCTACAGTGAACCCTATAACGCCCCATTTGCTTAGTGGGAGCTCCTCAGCGCCCTGCACATTTTCCCAACACAGCTCCATGGCCGGATTGGATCCACAATCAGATGATTAAACATCTCCCGTCTGACTACAAGCGACATCTCATCTTCAACCGGATCTGGTGCGATGGCGTCTTTGCATCGCTACCGGCCCGTCAGCCTCACCAACTCTCTTTGTAAGCTGCTGGAACGTATGTTATGTCTGCAATTGGGTTGGGTCCTGGAGACACGTGGCCTACTGGCTCGCATGTCAGGGCGGCTTCCGTCACGACGACCGCTGGGGCTGGCCTCGTCGCTCGACATCCAGTACGTTGTGTTCTGGTGGCATCCGCGCATAGGTGTTACCAGTTGCGATAGTGCCAAGAGCGTGGAGAGTGGACCAAAGAAGATGAGAGAAGGTACAGTCTGAGTAGTTATTCTGGATGTACCGTCGTATGGCGAGAGGAACATAGTCGAAAATAATGGTTTTGATGGTCAAGGTGGGGTTGTGTTGGGAGGAATAATGTTGCATGGGCGTATTAACTTCCAAATCTTTGAACACGACACACTTACTGGTCAGCGTCATTGTGACTGGACTACTGCTTCACCATGTGCATCTTTTCAGGGCTGCATTGGGTCCTGACTTCGTTGTTCCAGGTGAATGTGCGACCGCATCGAACAGCGCAGATGTCGGAGCTCCTGGAACTAGAGGGTATTCGGTGAATGGACTGGCCTGTCAATTCCCGCGATGTAAACCCCATTGATCACGTGTGGGATGTGTTTAGGAGACGTTTTGTAGCACGTCCACATGCACCAACGACCATCCAGCCGTTGTCAGCCGCGTTGGTGGGGGGAAATGGAAGCACCTACCATAAGAACTCCGTAACAGCCCTGTGGCCTGCATGGGAGCCCGTTGCAGAGCATGCTCTGCCGTCCATGGTGATCACACACCCCTGTTAGTAACCATGTCCCACCTTTTGTAATGTCCAGGGGGACCATAATGAATCGTGGTGTATGACTGACTTTGAATAAAAGTGTCATTCCTGTTCCTCCTTGAGTATTTCTTTGTAGCCTTCTGTGCTATACGGTAGCAGTTATTTCCATGTATGGTCACTTTCGCCCTTAAGTTTCGCACTCTAATAAAGTAACAGGTGTTAGCAATATTACATATTTTCTGAGTGCTTTCGAGTGGCTCATTATAGAAAATTTCGTTTCGTTTGATTTTTATCCCCCTTTAGCTTCGTATCTTCATTGGGGTGAAAATTTACGAATAACGATGCGAGTGTCGATGGATTTCGCTGTATGTCATGGCTGGAAACAAACCGTTCTATTCATTCGTGGTGCTGTTGACAGCAGTAATATCCACTTTTCCTTCTCGAATTTGCGTTCAGTACTGCTTGGTTATGTCTAGTGTGTGCTTTTTTTTTCCCGCAACTTCAGCGCAATGCAAAAATGTGAATAGGTTTACTGATGAAGAGTTGGTCGATATGCACCTTACCTCCTGAGTGGGTTCACTAAATACAACGGAAGAGCGTCTCAATGATGCTACTGTGAGCTGTTCCCTCAGTGACGGCAGCGCATCACAATATTTTTTGCAGCCTTGCATTACTCTATACAGATTTTGCGTTATTCTGTTGTAGTGAGTGAACATTATAGCCTTTTCAGGATTATTAAGATAATTCACAGAAACATGCTAACTCGGGGAACAAACGGAATAAATCAGAATGAAGTTGTTACTCTGTGACGAACTATCTCAGACATTTGCTTCCGATATAATCTCAGAAAATATCGCGAAAACATCCGAAATTTTGTCGGGATGTATATCTAACAAAATAAACTTCATCTTTGGAGGATCACATTCAAATGGCACTAAACAACCAGTGGGAAAAGCAGGCGAGGAACAACGTGGCAGCACTGCCATGCTGGTTTTGTACTCTAATACTTTATGTATTTTGATAATTATTGGTTTTTTGAGATCGAACTTTCCTATGTGTGGAAGGTTGTCCACGTTATATTTGATGGTGTTGTGTTTACATGTCTTATTTGGGTATTTTGAAATTGTAGTTACGTATTACGAAAATATATTGTTTAAGTGGTACAACGCATTAAAGATCTTATCAAAACGCACCATTTCTAGTACGGGTTGTTGTGCTGAAGTGTCGGAAAATGTGACGTCGGTGGATAAAAATGCGACCACAGGTAAGTTCTAGATCAAAAATAACAAGGTTGTATTAGTAGTGTTACTTTTTATGCTTCTCCCCAAAACGGTGCTTGGTCAGTTCTTCCTTGTAACATAGCTATAATTAGGCCTAAGATGGAGTTTCAAATATTACTGCAGCATGTTACTTTGACCACATGTGTTTCGTACTGTTACAGAACAATTTAGACGTGGTAATAGCATTGTGGCTCCTAATTTGAATGTCTGTAGTCGTGTTTCAGGTGTCAAATGTGTTGCACAACTACTGCACTTCTCCAGTAGCAGAAAAATTCTAGTAAACAGGCGTTTTATAGGGAATATAATACAAAGGATACGTGGAAACAACATTGGCATAAACATTGTTTCTGATTCTTACGTGTATGTCACAGGGAGCTTACATTGTGACACTTCACAAGTATATTATTGTAGCTAACGCGTGTCGTGAGGTGGAGTTCTGAGATGTCTGTAGTGCCAACACTATAGCTAATTTTATTAGTTAAAGGTACTATTCATACATTGAGAAATTATCAGACAAAACACACATCTAGCACTCCATGTTAAGCTGTGGATGTCGCTATCTTAGCTAAAACACTCGCTGAACTGAGGATGAGACACCGTGTCCTGAGACCCACTGGTCTCTACAAGGATTCATGTCAATAAGGTTCAGTTTCTGAAAAAAATAAATGTCAAAGTCATGACAGAGATCCGCTCCGTAGCAGGCGGGATCCTTAGAACTCTAGAAAATACGGAAATAACTTTTATCAGGCTTCCACCCTAATAGTTTCCGAGCAATCTAAGACTCCGTGATTTCGATCAGCCGCAGATATACTTGAGGATGACGGCGGCCAAGCGGTGCGAGGCATGGACTTTGACATTCAACTTGGCCGTGGAATCCAGTGTCACTTTTGACAACAGTTTCCTCTCTGGCGGGAGAACGACAGCTGCCGTGAAATTTCTATATTGTTGTTTTAATAAAATATATTGCGAGCAAGGAGAAAATTGATCAGCTTCGCCCTGTCATTGTCTTTCAGGAAATATGAAGGCGGAAGTGTCCAAAAGCGTTGGTGAATTATAGGTCGTTTGTGTATATGTTTGTGTGAGAACAGTTTTGCATCCCACACAGATGTCAAGAGGTGCATTATACAACGCACAGCTGCAATAGGTACTTTATTTTTAACTACTGATTTCGCTCTGTTTCAGACCGTCCATGGGTTCTCTTCAGAATAAGTAAGCGTTGTAGTTGTGGAATATACACCAATCAGCCAGAACATTTTGACCACCGACCTGCTTTCGATGTACACCCGTCCAGGCGATAGCAGCCTCACCTGACGAGGAATGACTGCTAGTCAGACAGACGCACGGTGCATGTAGTATCAGCGAGCGTGCTGTCCGTGTGTGGAATGGGGAAGGCAAGCGATGTATCTGAGTTTGACATAGGGCAGATTGAGATGACCCGAAGGCCTGGCAGGAGAATTCCGGAAACTGCGGGATTTGTCGGGTGTTACAAGTTTGCTATGGTGTCTTCAAACCGTGGCGAAACCAAGGTGAAACCAATTCCAGGTGTCGTGGAATTGGACGGCCAGCGCTCATTACAGGTGTCGGACGTCATAGGCTGGGGAGAGTGGTAAAACAGAACAGGGGATGAACTGTGGCGGAGCTAACATGCTGGGTAGAGGAAAAATGTGCCTGAACACACAGTGCACCGAACACTCCTAACGGTCGGCCTCCGCAGCCGACGCGCCATGCGTGTGTCAATGTTAATACCATGACATCGGCAACTACGACTGAAATGGAGACTTGACCATCGGCACTGTACGTGGTAGAGCGTTGCGTGGTCTGATGAATCCAGATACCTTCATCATCATGCCGGATCCGTCATCTTCCAGAGGAACAGCTCCTTGCACCTTTACTACGGCTGGCGGAGGCTCCATTACGCCATGGGGAACTTTTACGTGGGAGTCACTGTGTCCAGTGGAGCTCGTGCAAGGCACCATGACGGTCAAGGAATATCGTACACTGGTTTAAAACCACTTACATTCCTTCATGATGATCATTTTTCCCGGCGGCAGTGGCATTTTTCAAAAATGTAATGGGCCACGTCACAACGCCGGGAGTATGATGGAGGGATTTGAGGAACACAGTGGCAAGTTCCAATTGATGTGCTGGCCCCGCCAACTTGACGGATCGAACGCATCTGGGATGTGATTGAACGTGGCGTCAGACCTCGTTGCCTCCCTCCCCCCCCCCCCCCCCCCCCTGGAATTTGCGGGTATAAGGTGACCAGCATGTGCGGATGTGATGCCAATTCTCTCCAGCGACCTGCCAAGGCCTCATCTTCCAAGCCACGACACATAGCCGCTGTTATCCGAGCCAAAGATGGACATACCGGTTATTAGGTAGGTGATCATAATGTTCTGGCTGATTAGTGTGCAGTTGAATAGGCTCTATAACCCGTAGATGATCTGAAACAGACCGAAGTCGATGGACAAAAATAAAATAACTACTACAGCCGTGGGCTGTGTAATGCAGTTTCTGTTATTCTTAAAAGCTGTCCAACACCGCCTACAAAAAATACATAGCTGTTTTCATAGCCGTCAGAGCGACCTGATTGTGGCGTGGTGAACTTCGGTGAACGCAGACGCTAGTTGAGGAGGATTTAGTCAAGAGCATACGCTTTGGTTCATTTAATACTGTCATATTTAGCACAGCTTTTAGGGTGCTGTAGGTAGTTGGCAATATGAACAAAGATAGAGAAGAAATTGTCTTTTAATCGTTTTTATTTTAGGTTGTAAGCACTCTTATGCAACCACGCTTAAGAAAGTTGATCAGCTATTAACACTTTAAGCAGATATCCAGTCGTACTTACAAGGGGAGGCCGCCAATTGTGAAATTCAGATTCGATTCATACTGCGCATAATAAAAGCTCATGGCCAGAGGTGTAATGTGGCAAAGCGCCAAGATGCACTTCTCAGCCGTTGTCGAGAAAATCGACAGTTAAAAGAAACCGTTGCGGTGAAATACTCTCTACGATTTATAATTTTCTACAGCGTCGTGGCGCAGCGGTAAGCGCTCGGTCCGAAGGTCGCCGGATCGAATCTCGCACCATGCAACCCTTTTTTTTTAGTATTTGTTTTTTTGTAATATATATATATATATATATATATATATATATATATATATAGAGAGAGAGAGAGAGAGAGAGAGAGAGAGAGAGAGAGAGAGAGGGGGGGGGGGGGGGAGAAACATTCCACGTGGGAAAAATATATCTAAAAACAAAGATGATGTGACTTACCGAACGAAAGAGCTGGCAGGTCGATAGACACACAAACACACACACAAAATTTAAGCTTTCGCAACAAACTGTTGCCTCATCAGGAAAGAGGGGAAGGAGAGGGAAAGACGAAAGGATGTGGGTTTTAAGGGAGAGGGTAAGGAGTCATTCCAATCCCGGGAGCGGAAAGACTTACCTTAGGGGGAAAAAAGGACAGGTATATATATACTCGCGCGCGCGCGCACACACACACACACACACACACACACACACACACACACACACACACACATATCCATCCACACATATACAGACACAAGCAGACATATTCTGTCCTTTTTTCCCGCTAAGGTAAGTCTTTCCGCTCCCGGGATTGGAATGACTCCTTACCCTCTCCCTTAAAACCCACATCCTTTCGTCTTTCCCTCTCCTTCCCCTCTTTCCTGGTGAGGCAACAGTTTGTTGCGAAAGCTTGAATTTTGTGTGTGTGTTTGTGTTTGTTTGTGTGTCTATCGACCTGCTAGCGCTTTCGTTCGATAAGTCACATCATCTTTGTAGAAACGGTATTCCGAAACGAATACGTATAGCGTAAGTCAAACGTTCGAATTAGAATAGAGACCCAACGAACACAAATTTGCTGCGGCAGGTATGAAATACAAACTCCGTTACTCGCTCGTTACACTTGAAGGACAGATGTTGAATGGGCCGAAACGAGCCGCCGCATAACAGCGTAGTTGCCTGCTAACTTCGAAAGAAGGTAGATGCGGTCCCTAGCGCAACTTACAACATCGTCGAAAATCAGTGCGGACGGGAGACCTTTGGTACACCCTGTTAAAAAAAAACGGAAAATGGAGGCGGTACAATATATATATTTGAATTGCAAAAAACTAATAATAAAAAAAATTGCAAGGCGCGAGATTCGATCCGGCGACCTTCGGATTACGAACCCGAGCGCTTACCGCTGCGCCACGACGCTGTAGAAAATTATAAATTGTAGAGAGTATTTCACCGCAACGGTTTCTTTTAACTGTCGATTTTCTCGACAACGGCTGAGAAGTGCATCTTGGTGCTTTGCCACATTACACCTCTGGCCATGAGCTTTTATTATGCGCGGTATGAATCGAATCTGAATTTCACAATTGGCGGCCTCCCCTTGTTAGTGGGGCTTTGGCCGTTTTCTGTAAACGTCAACGCTAATGCTGGGGTACCTCCGTAGTTCCCCTTACGGTTATGCGTGCCTAGAATTGGACACTATGAATTTTTGTCACGTTTGGTGACGTTCCAACGTCAGGCATTGTTGACTTACTGAATTTTCAATATGTTCGTATTGTGAATTGTCAATATTTCATTTTATCAGTAATTATTGGATAATACTACGCCAATAATGTTGATGGATGGTGTTCCGAGTCGGCCATTTGAATTTTGTGCACAAATTAAGTGTACACTGAACGCTCTGAGGTGTTACCGTATGTCCTCCGTGAGTCAGCATGGAAAATAGCTACGACCAGATTGGTTTTATTAGTTCCTGACAAGATGGGTAGATAGTGATAATACACGGCCGCATGCGACCTTTATTATTAACAATTTTAATAAAAACATTACAGTTCCTTCCTGGTCATAGTACTCACCATACCTAGCTTCTTGTGACAACTTCCTCTTCTCCAATATGAAAATCTTGCTGCAGGTGTGAACATTCGAAACAGCGGAGGAGAATGGAATGTTGTAACTGAGCGTACTGGACACCCAAATGAAGAACAGAAACTTTGGGATAGGTCTATTCATTTCCCTGGGGAATACTTCGAAGGTTATGGTGTAGTAAAAGAACTATATGAGAGGTAATAATTTTATTTAATAAAGAATGTTTTCGATACCACCTCAAGTGAACAATGTGACTCACTGCCTAAGACATAAAATTTTGTACTCATTTAATTGAATTTTTTCCGTCTAAATGACCTCGTTGTGCACAAGAATTAAACCCTAATCCTTCTCTCGCATTTTATTTTTCAAAGTTTCGGATAACAATGTGCTATACACTAGGTGACATAAATTGAGAGTTGTGATACAGCTTCGTATTGGAAACCCTGAAATGTTGCAGGATAAAACATTTACTTCGAGTAGGCGCATGTTGGCCAATAAGTGAAAATTGTGATACACTGTTCAAAAGAATTAGGGGAACATGACTGTGCGTCTGCCTCATTCCATTGAGCATAATTGAGAACTGGCTGTGTTATCAAATTGCACCTCAGTCTCACAAATTAAGTGTCCAACAAAACATCACATGCTCGAGCGTTTACACCGAAAGAATGGAAATGTCCGACAGGTGTCGAAAAACAGTAGAAAGAACCATTTATCCCCTCATCCTGGGTGCTTTTCAGTGGACTTCTCCAATGTGTTACCCTCCATGAGCATTTATCACTGCCTGACACCTATGTGGCATTTTCTGTATACTCAGCCTACGATATGTTCCCATTCTTCAGTGAGAGCCCATGAGAGTCCTTAGTGTCTGAGGTGGAACAGAACGACTACGAACATGTCAGTGAAGCATATCTCACATAGGTACAATGTGGTTTACATCGGGACTTCCCGCCGGCCATTCCATCACTTCAGTGTCCAGGCTTCCCAAGACATACCTGCTGACGCGCCCCACACATGGTCCCTGGCGTTAGAAGGAACTCAGAGCCGCCACTGTATGCAGCAGCCACCACATGGCCCAACAGAATCTCTTTGATGTACTGTGTGGTGATAAGGCTACCATCGACGAAATCAGTATAGCTATCAACACTGAAGCCTCTTCATTTCACAGAACCTTGGAAACCTGTCATTTGGCAGGTACCGCTCTCCGCGTGTCTCCGCACACGAACACAGCCATCACCTAGCGTCAGACGACATCTGGCCTTGTCTGTGAGTAACACGTTTCTCCGGTTACGAAGCTCGTGGTTGACAAGGGAACGACAGAATTGAAGGTGAGCTGCGAGATGTCAAGCGGGGTACTCGAACAGGATGTCTGGGTCTTAAGGTCCTTTGCGTAACCTGTTTATTACAGTCAGATAGTACACAGCGTCCAGCAGTGCTCAGGCGGTATCAGTACGACGCCGCAACGCAGAGATGGCCAGTCAAGGTTGCAGTGCGTCGGCGCCCTTGTACAAATCGCCTTGTGTACTGACTTGTCTGCCTGTAATGTGCCCACAACCTGTTTATAACATATGAAGAGGTCTTGGAATTTGCATTGCATTAAAATGTCGCATGTTTTTTGGTGAATGCATCATCCACAAATGACAACTGGCATTTGTGTACCTCACTAGAAAACACTGGAACACACTTCCTTGTGAGGGGTCACTGACAGTAGAATGCGTAACACAGCCAATAGACGTCGAATGACTTTAGTTGTTACCTATATTGAAAGCAAAGAACTATAGCCATGCAATAAGACCAATGGCACCTCCTATATATCAAAATAGATTTGAAATACCGGACGCTGATACACGTGTTCCCCAAATTCTTTTAAACAGTGTATTGTAATAGAGTAGCTATAGGTTTATATTATTATTCTGTGGTAAACGCTCGGATTCCAGCCTATACCTACTGCAGAGAACAGTGTTTTCGATCTAAGAATGTTTCGCTGAAATCTGCTGTACGTCGCATATTGATTTCGATAACGGTATAATTTTACTTCAGGTTCTGAAGTCGCGATAATCAGTTACAACCCGATCATAAATTCAATAAAGTGACATTATCTCAGCTAATGCGAAGCTGTAGGGATAATGCGAAATAAGCTTGGTTTGTGAACGAAAATCAGTAACGTTTACAAGCTCAAAAGGGACCGTCTCTTATTCCGATAAATTCACGATGATGATGATGATGATGATGATTATCATTATTATTTCTTTCTTTTCTCAGACGTTATGTCTGGTCAAAAATGGAAAGTGACGCGGACCTTGATCAAGCGTGACTTCCTTTTAACTGTACGGCATATGTTATATTGCATTTAGGAACTTTCGGGTAATTGAACATGTATCAATAATTACGGATTTCTGTAGTTGTATATATAAGTTTGGATGTAGCTGTATTGCATTGATGTACTGGTGGATATTGTGTGGTATGACTCCTGTAGTTGATAGTATAATTGGTATGTCAACTTTATCCTGATGCCACATGTCCTTGACTTCCTCAGCCAGTTGGATGTATTTTTCAATTTTTTCTCCTGTTTTCTTCTGTATATTTGTTGTATTGGGTATGGATATTTCGATTAGTTGTGTTAATTTCTTCTTTTTATTGGTGAGTATGATGTCAGGTTTATTATGTGGTGTTGTTTTATCTGTTATAATGGTTCTGTTCCAGTATAATTTGTATTCATCATTCTCCAGTACATTTTGTGGTGCATACTTGTATGTGGGAACGTGTTGTTTTATAAGTTTATGTTGTAAGGCAAGCTGTTTATGTATTATTTTTGCTACATTGTCATGTCTTCTGGGGTATTCTGTATTTGCTAGTATTGTATATCCGCTTGTGATGTGATGTACTGTTTATGTTGGTTGTTTGCAAAGTCTGCATTTATCTGTTGTGGTATTGGGATCTTTAATAATATGCTTGCTGTAATATCTGGTGTTTATTGTTTGATCCTGTATTGCAATCATGACTCCTTCTGTCTCACTGTATATATTGCCTTTTCTTAGCCATGTGTTGGATGCGTCTTGATCGATGTGTGGCTGTGTTAGATGATACGGGTGCTTGCCATGTAGTGTTTTCTTTTTCCAATTTACTTTCTTCGTATTGTTGATGTTATATGATCTAAAGGGTTGTAGAGGTGGTTATGAAATTGTAGTGGTGTAGCCGATGTATTTATATGAGTGATTGCTTTGTGTATTTTGCTAGTTACTGCTCGTTCTATAAAGAATTTTCTTAAATTGTCTACCTGTCCGTAATGTAGGTTTTTTATATCGATAAATCCCCTTCCTCTTCCCTTTCTGCTTAATGTGAATCTTTCTGTTGCTGAATGTATGTGATGTATTCTATATTTGTGGCATTGTGATCGTGTAAGTGTATTGAGTGCTTCTAGGTCTGTGTTACTCCATTTCACTACTCCAGATGAGTAGGTCAATATTGGTATAGCATAGGTATTTATAGCTTTTGTCTTGTTTCTTGCTGTCAATTCTGTTTTCAGTATTTCTGTTAGTCTTTGTCTATATTTTTCTTTTAGTTCTTCTTTAATATTTGTATTATCTATTCCTATTTTTTGTCTGTATCCTAGATATTTATAGGCAACTGTTTTTTCCATCGCTTCTATGCAGTCGCTGTGGTTATCCAGTATGTAATATTCTTGTTTAGTGTGTTTTCCCTTGACTATGCTATTTTTCTTACATTTGTCTGTTCCAAAAGCCATATTTATATCATTGCTGAATACTTCTGTTACCTTTAGGAATTTGTTGAGTTGTTGATTTGTTGCTGCCAGTAGTTTTAGATCATCCATGTATAGCAAATGTGTGATTTTGTGTGGGTGTGTTCCAGTAATATTGTATCCATAATTTGTATTATTTAGCATGTTGGATAGTGGGTTCAGAGCAAGGCAGAACCAGAAAGGACTTAATCTGTATTGGCTGTGATGTGATATTATTTGAATTTGTTTGGATATTAAGTGTGGTTTTCCAATTTTTCATTACTATGTTTAGGAACTGTATCAATTTAGGATCTACTTTGTATATTTCCAATATTTGTAGTAACCATGAGTGGAGTACACTATCAAAAGCTTTTAGGTAATCAATGTATGCGTAGTGTAGCGACCTTTGTTTAGTTTTAGCTTGATATATCACCTCTGCTTCTTTTCATCTAATTGCTCTATCGCTTCTTGTTGTGAGATTTTACCTAACCTTTTTCGTTTTTTGTCTGATATTTCATTTCTTATAAATTGCGTTAGCTGTCCGATGTCTCTTCTCAGTTTTTCTATTCCGATCTGTAGCCTGTGTTGCCATGCTGGTTTTGTGGGTTTCTTCTGTGTGTTGGTTTGTTCTGATCTCTGCCTAGTGTGTATATTTAGTGTAGTGAGTGCTCCTATATAAACCAGTAGTTGTAACTCTTCCATAGTTGTGTTTTCATTTATTTTGTTGTGTATGATTGTGTTGATGGTTTTTATTGTTTTTTCGACTTGTGGGTTACTTGGCAGTCAATGCAAGAATGGTCTAATGTCTGTATGTGTGTCTTTGTATTCTATATATGTTAGCTGAAATTTTTCTTCTATATCTAACATGTGTGTCACTTCGTGTTCCATTTGTGCTTGTTCTGGTGGCTGTCTTAAGATTTCGTTTTCCTCTGACTGTTTAATTGATGCGTGTTGTTCTTTGTTTGTTTGCTCTGGGATGTTTGAGTCAATTACTGTATTTTCTTCTTCTGATTGCACATTATTTTGTTCCAGTATTTGTTGAACTTGTTGTTTGATGTTTTCTAATTCTGACTGGGGTATCCTGTTATTTTTTATTATTACACGGATCTGATCAGCTAGTCGTTGTTCTGTTAAAAATTTTAATTCTGGGTATCTGGTGATAAATGTTGTGTATACTTGTGATCTGTATCCAGTTGTGTTGGTTCCTAGATTTGTTGTTTGGTAATAACAGACCATGAGCTGTCGATTAACTTCATCTGACCATCTCATCCTCTGTCTTTGTTTTCCTTCTACGGTGGTTGCAGTAAGCATATCCTACAAAACACCTCTATTTGGATTTAAATCATTTTCCAGTTGGCTAGCAGTGTCGTTACCATTGTGGGCGGGCATAGGGTTGAAGCGTCGTTCCCGACCATGACGGCGCTTGTCCGAGGCTTCTTTAGTTCTGTCCTGAACCAACTAATCACACTAAAAGGGGGGTTAGCCCTATTAGTGGTTCGTTCTTTTCGTCGCCTTTTACGACTGGCAGAACATACCGGAGGCCTATTCTTTTCCCGGGCCTCCACGGGAATTATTATTATTATTATTATTATTATTATTATTATTTTATTTACTGATTTTATCATGATTAGAAACTAGCCCATTGTTAGGCAGTTTAGACACCAATAGCAGAAATGTTATGGAATACGTAATTTTCCGCTCCATGAGCGACGAGCGTTGAAAGGCCTTCGAATTCTGAAGCTTTTGCGGAGTGCACATTATACCAGATGCAGCTCTAAGCATTATTTCAAATCTGAACTTGCTACATTCTTAAAGACAGGAGATGTTCGCTTCAGGGTACTATAACCTAGAATGTTTTTCTGTCAGTTTAACATCGATGCGGTAGTAAAGTACGATGGTTTTAGTTTAATAATATTCTAACCTCATCAACAAGGCCGCAACCTTATTTCGTAGACGTGCATGAAGCAATTATTAGTAATCGCAGAATACAGTTATGTGAAAACATGTACTTATGAGTCTCACTTCTTAACTTTCCGGGAACAATTTGATGACATTTTAGTACTGCTTGAAAGAAAATAATCTCTTCAAAACGCTAATTTCTAAAACACTTCCAGTAAGTGGCGAAAGCAGTTTAAAAACGTGTTAATGCGGGTACATTTTTCCAAGTGGTAACTGCTGAACGAGTACCTCTTATCTTTCTATCATATTGTTCTTGAAGCGAGCTAGCTGCTTAATACTACGAAACTTTGATCCCGCACCGTCGCGTTACTATCCCCGTTACTAAAAATGTTCTAGACCGCTCAATGGATAAAGTTATTTGGGATACCGTACTGTTGTTATAAACAAGATGATGAAAACGTAAAGTTATTTGGGTTATTGACTGGAAGACCCATGAGAGGTTTTTCAGCTGTCTTTCCTGTTAGATGTTTTTCTTGCGAAGATGCTGTGTCCCGGAACGTGTTATCCCAAAATAATACATGATGAATTGAAGCGAATGATCTTAGCTTCAGGCTACTGCTATATTAGCAGTGTTTGATTGAAGGCGATTTCCTCCATTGTCCAAAGTTACTGTAAATGCATCTATATTCACATGTTCCTGTCACTCTCGTATCTTTCATTCCAGATATAGAAGTATTTCATGATACGCTGCTCTAGATATTTTGCTGTCTTCAAATGGAAAAAGGAAAATAGTATCACAAGAGAGGTAGCTAACGTTGATAGAGGTGGTGTTCCGAAAATTACACGGACAGATTGTATTAATACCTAGTGAATTTTTCCTATTGCATTTAATAAACATCTGTAGTCCGTAAAGCCGCACTAACTTCAGCTTCGCTCCATCAGTTCGAAAATATTCTGCGTTGTCCTGCCGTTTACCTCATGAGGCATGTTTAAACGCAACGTAAGAGATTACTGTCCCGTAATTCTACTGCATCATGGTCTTCCACACCTTTTGCGTAAGAAGGTTTTACGGTGTATCGTAAACGAGGCTGAGCGTAACAAGGCACAGGAGTGTACTGTTCAGCGCAGGAAGCGAACCAACTAAAAGTTACGATAACAGCTGCGACACAAGATAATACAGTAACGTTCACGTGTTTGGTCAGGTGGCGCTTTCGCATCCGCGTTAAGCACTCTGTTGACTCTCACGTTCGATCCAGGTACCTGTAAAATTTTAAACGGTCGTGTGTCGCTTATATTTGGCGGTGACTGCTACGAAACTGGTCACACTTCTCGCAGTTGCCACTCAGAGCACCATCCAGTAGGAGGTAGCGCCGACGATACTTGCTAACTTAAATTGGCCCCTGCTCCATTACTCCATTTCCCGCTATTCCTTGGTCGCTACTGTGAGAAACCTGCAGTACCAGGAAGCTTTCCGCTCCACCGCTGGTGAGCTTTCTACGAGCCCCTGCCATTACACCGTAGCTTGTGGACAGTCTCGGAATCAGACAACTGAGCCGTCTAAATACCAACCTCCAATTAGGTTACTAATATGTAACGTCTTATACATTGTTTGAATAGGCTATTATACATTCACACTTGTTTTTCCGAATTCACCATCGAGCGGTGTGGCGTAATTAAATTCTCGGCCCGCATTCGGAAAGAGTGGTAGCCATCAGACGGTCATCCAGTGTCAGGGTTTCCTTCCTCTCCCCAACCTCTTTTCCACATTTTGCTTGTTGTACCCTTTCCCCTACCAGCAAAAGGAGTAACCGACGACCATCCAGAGCAACGTCTTTTTTAAATTGCGAAAATTGAAATTTGCTACGCGGTGATAACACTTGTCCTTCCGAGGGCAATCAGCTGGGAAATGTGTATCTTACTATTATCAGAAGGCACATTAATACTACATACAAGACTTAGTCCGCGGTTTTCCACTGTGGACTCATACACTAAAATGTTGTCTCTGGAAAACATTTGGTAGAACATTCAGTTCGTAAAAACCTTCATGTAGAGGGCTTGTAGTTGAAAATGAATTTTGCGCCCCGTGTACTTAACTGTCAGCATAGATTGAAAACTGTAACAAATAATTGTGACACGCACGTTACAAATGAACATAGAAATTATCGACTTGAATACAGTAGTTCGTAATGAAGTCTTGTTAGTGCCGCAACAGCTACATAATCCTACTGTTAAAGTTTCCACGTTTACGTTCTTGCGTCATGCTACGTAGCGTGTGTTCTCCACTTCCCTCCGCTGCCGTCTTTTTTACTGGTAGTCTGATTTATAGCAACTGCTAACTTTCGTGTTGGCAGTAAACTGTGTGAGAATTAGGTCGGGCTTCATGTGCCAGATTATACCTTTGTCGCTATCTTGAAGTAATTTTTTATTTTGGTTGGTTATAAACTGTTATGAAAAACGGGTATTTACCTTAGTTCCAAATGCAAAATGTTTTACTAAAAACAGATGTAAATACGGCGCAGGTGAATCATAAATACCATTTCAAGTAAACAGTCCAATTTAGTAGTTCTACGTCTGTTTCCAGATGGCTCTGAATAGAACTTTACAGCGTTAAAGGTGCTTTAACAAAAGCTCTTAATCACCCCGTGATGTTAAGACAGCAAGGGAGTCAAGACTGTACAGAATTTTCATAACACGGTTTACTGTCTAAATACTGCTTATTATCAAAACTATGTCATAAGAGACTTTCCATAAAGGCCATCTAGCAGTATTTGACGTACTGTATTTGTCTTTTTACGCAATAGGGTGATTTGAATATTCATGAAATGTAGCCGCAAGATTATCAGTTTTGTTAAGTAACTGGTCGTCTATGTTAAAAAGTACTGCAAGGGACAGCTCAAAGTGGTAGTAAAGTCAGAATCGCTAAAGTTTCAAATAAAACTATGTACGTTCCACTTAAATGTCGAAATTTTCACAAAACATGGAGCGCTTTCTGTGTTTGACGAAAAGTAAATGGCATATGCGTAACGGTCGGATTTACGTTTTATGAAATAGGCTATTGCGACAGTGTTAATAGTGGTTTGTTTCTAATGAGACGGAAACTGGTGAGAATCCTTTGTGCTTCGTACTTCAAACGTAAATACTACTCTAGATCAGGCCTTTATCCTGTTCCGGATGGCCAACTGCTGCTTACAAGGCAGTACGACGAGTGATCAACGATAGTAGGCACGCTATTAACATGTCGCCAATCCGTCCAGCAAGTATTGCCAGTAGATGAATCCTGATGGCAACACCGCTTCTTTATTCAAGTAGCTCCTCACTTGATTTCACTAGGCAGAGTGGAGGACGTTTCAGATCTCCCAGCCTCAGGAAAAATCCGAATTTGCACTGGAATCGAATCCAGGTCATTCCACACCGAAGGCAGCGACCTCAACCATTCGGCTACGGAGGTGGTTCTGCAATATGTTTGAATGAAATTTCCGCCATTTACTGTACAGTAATATTGATTTATTTCACGCAATCGGGATTTCAGTTTCTTAGCTATTATCAGGTGCAAGGTGAATTTCTTAGCTATTATCAGGTGCAAGGTGAAATATCGCAAAATGTCGGACATGCCTGAATAACATGTCGTCATTGAAATACTGCAATATATATCTGGCGTTATAAACCAGTCAGGAATATAGGTCAAAGATACATAATATGGCTGACACTGTGCACAGCAGGCAATCTTAAACGTGATGTATTACGTGCATGATGATACAGTGCTGCGCCATGAATGCATTACGTGCGTACAACATTTATTTGAAAGGGCGCACTTTGTTTGGTTCGGAAAATGGCGGTACAGAATACTATCAGGATACTGTACCAGATAAGCAGTTCAATAGTTGTGAGTTGGTAGAAACGGACTCGGTGGTGAATGAGTCAATGCAACACGCATACTTAAATGATTGCCTTATCTGTGGGAATAACACATGCAAAAGTGCAGTAGAAAGTAACGTAATTCTTGTCTGCTGAAAATCTGTGAAAATTACAAAAATGTTCTTAGTTACTTGCTTACATAAAGATCCAAAGTGTCCGGACAACGATTAGTGAGGGCTGTTCTGCTGGGGACACTTTCAGTGAGGTGCCTGAAGGTGGAGGAATGACAGCCCTAGAGCCGAAACTTCAAAAGGCAGTGATGCTGGACGCTGGGGTCTGTAGCGCAGTGTGAGTTCTAACACATTCTACAAGTTTTCCATTGGCTTCAGGCTGAGACTCTGGGCAGGGCAGTTCGTTTCAGGAATGTTGTCATAAAGCAGTGCTTCAGATATGCTGCTTTGTGATATGGTGCATTGTCGTGCGGATACAGTCGTCGTCCCCGAACTGTTCCTATACCGTACAAAGTTCACAATGCTGTAAAATGTGTTAACATCCCTATACCGTAACCCAAACTCCTCCGTATTTCACGGTTGGCACAACAGGTGACGGCAGTAACGTTCTCCGTACGTTGGCCAAAGCAAAATCCTTCCATTGGATTGCCATAGGGCATAGCGTGATTGATCACTACAAACACTCGATTCTAGCGGTCGACTGCACAGTGGCGTCGCTCTTTAGACCGCCTCGATAAAGCTCTGTATAAAGGAATACAGAGCTTCATACCTCGAGCGTCACTCAGCATTGGCTGCAGAAATGTGTGCCTTATGAGCAGCTCACTGCGCACAGTCATGTGCTACCTGGTCTGCTGGTAACCCTTCGGAACTCAAGAATGTCATAGCTTCCGCTAATATCGTTCTATTTTTTTGCAACCGCTCTCTGGAATATTCCGATCCCTGTCTGTCAGTAAGAGTACTGTCTGGTGTTGGTTTAGCTGTGCTGTGGTTGCTCCTTAGCAGTGGTTGTTTCATCGCGTTTCCACATGACAGTCACATCACGAACAGTCGACTTGGACAGCTATAGAAGGGGTGAAATGTCCCCCATGTATTTGTTACTCAGATGACATACAATGAAAAGCCAAGGTTCGAAGTCACAGCCTTCTCTACTGACAGCACAATAATTTTGCGCTCCTTTTATACTTGCGGGTCTGCCACTCGTGACATCTAGTTGTTGTTGCTTAAGGTTGTCCGGATAATTTTGGTCAACATTGTACACTCATTAACTTCAGCGATTCCTAACAATGCTTAGAGAAGCATTTTAAAGTACTCTGAGCACGACCTTTCTTGGATACCACAGCGAATTGTACCTTGGTCAGTAGCGACCTTCGCTACGACCGCGAAACATGAGGAAGCAGCTCGCTCGCCTGACCGTTGGTGATTCATTCAAAGCGCGGGCCCGGAATAGCAAGATGCGCCGCGGCTCGTAAGTACGTTTTAAATAGCACGCTCATGAGTGTCGCTCATGCCCACACTATTTACAGACAACATGGCTACTTACCTGACTCAGATACATATCAGATAAGACAACAGTGGCATTTTCTCAGTTTAAACAGAGCATTTTCTCGATGGCGGACGATTCTTGCCGAGTTTTTTTTAAGATGGATTACAAGTGTTTCTTGTAATCCTGCCCTAAGACTGGACCACATGGAGCGCATAAAACGTTTGGCTTATTTATGGTTCTCAGTACAATTTCCTTGTTGCCTGGTCGCATCATTAACATGCTGACAGTTTACATCTGTGCTATTAATCTCACGGAAGTAAGTCACTCATTCTGTATTGAAACGGGATAGATGCACTAACTAGAAGCCACCAAAGCCAACCACTAGTGCCTTAAAAATAAAATTTAAGTTTTCTGCAAAATCAGCTTTATTCACCTCGGAGATAAGTAACTGAACTGTGTGCAAGTCAATAAGCTACTCTCCATGGAGGAGATAATATTTTGTCGTTCTGTCTCTTTTGAGCAAACTGACTTATTAGAGTGCATACGTGTAAGCGAAAAAAAAACTACTTCACGACATTCCCATTTGTAATTCATCAGTAGACCACGGATTTTTAGGTCGTAAAAAGAGTGTTTTAGGCACCTAAAATAGGCTCCTTCAGTAGTTCATTTAGGATATATAAAATCTAAAATAGGCTCTAATAAAAATGATGCAGAGAAAATAAAAATAAATTAAAATAGTGTTGACAGTATGAACATCTTGTTAGTCATTAAAATAAGGAGAATGAATATTTACACAGTTAGAAAGCACAGCAATCTACAACATTAATGTTGAACATAATTCCAAATATTTTTGAGTTCCTGCAAGATAAAGATATCCGTAAAAACGATGTGGCAATGGTTTAATTAATACATTCGTAGTTTCACATATTCTGACCATAGTTGGCTTCACAATAAATAACTAAAATCTTTTCTAGGTTTTCTAGTGAAAAACTTTGGCGCTTGTGGGTCAGAATCAATTTATACGCAGAAAAAGAACGTTGTACATCAACAGATGTTACAGGGGCGTACTTCATTTTCGGCACATGTTGGACAGGAATGCTGCAGTGAGGAGTGCTGGATTTTCCACTAAGTATGTCGGCAGCTGCACGCAACTCCTTCAGGCCAGTGTTGTTCTGCAAGACCGTTAGCATTTTTGCCCGTACTTTTTCCCCTACATCACCTGGCACTTCATTAATTTTAATTTTGACTTCTTCAAGCAAAGAAACATTGTCGTAGATAGGTCTCCCTGAGCCTTCTAATTGTGAAATTATTCTTGCCATAAATGTGTATTGGGCCCTAATGTAAGATAAGTCCCTTTTTAATGAAGTAAGTCCCTTTTTAATGAAGAATCTTTGAGTAACTCCATTGCTCCGGTATATTTTCAACCACCTTCTGGACAGCTGAGAGATGCGTACTATAGTATTCTGCTGCTATCAGCCACGTGCCCCGGCGGGTGACATCAGGCTCTGGCGGCAATGGGACATCTTAAAAGCTGTTCTTTGAATGCCTGTGTTCTTGATGGTGCCTTAACAAAAATTTTCTTCACCATAGATATTACTTTATTTACTTTAGGAAATTGTAGCCTTACTTGCTCTGTTATGTGGTTACGTGCAGCATCATTGGGTAGAATACTTTTTAATAGTTGAAATGCTGCTATCATATATGCAGCAGCATAAGTGACGGCCAGAAGCACCTTACTCTTATCCACTCCGTTTGGGTATAGCACCTTAAGCCCATTGTTCACAAACTGTGCTATTGTTTGTTGATTAGTTTTTGCAGGCTGGTTTGAGTAAATCAAATAATGAGCCCTGCATGGAGCATCTGGATCTAGCTTGCCAATAATCACGTTTCCAATGTAACGGCCAAGACTGTCATTAATTTCATCTACAGAAATCCATATACAAGATTCTCCAACATCTTCTCGGATTCTGTGCAATGCAGCACTGTAAGCTGAATCCACATAATTCTTACGTAAAGTTGAGTCTGCAGGAATAGTCTGATGGCAGTACTTCTCAAGAAAACCGCTGAAAATAGGGTTTTCTAGTTTCCGAAAGGGGATGTTTGCTGCCACAAGTGCATGACACAAATCACAACAGAACTTGTTTTTTTCGGAGGATTCACCAGAATTATTGGTTAAAATAGTTTGCTTCAATTTTGACTTTAGTTCAACATTAGCTTTATGTGCGATTCCATCTGCATGCTCAGTTAAGTGAGATTTCTTAAACTCGAAACCTAATACGAGAGAAAAGGGAAATGCAGTTTAGAATTGCATACAAAGGATATTTCGTATTACTAAAGGACAGCGATAAAAAAGAATCCTAAGTGACAGGAAAATAAGTCTAAGAAAAGCATAAACTAACCTTGTTGCATGCTTGGCAGAAAATAATTTTCCCATCTGTTGTAAATCTTGCAGCCACTGCCTTATGAGTAGACTTTGAACTAGCTGTTTTCGGCGTGGCGTAGTATTCTCACACAGAAACTAGAATTTATTTTGCACTTAGAACGTCAGTAACACTTAACACGTCGGTCGCTACACAATGTACTGATTTGTTTTCGCTGGGAAAAAGTGAACGATGACCTGTTTTTTTCTTTTTTTTTCTGCGGTGCATGGGAGCGGTAGGGGAAGTACCGTACTCGTTGCTGGACATATGGCACCTGACAGATGGCCGCCCCTTCTGAACAAGCGAATGGAATCTACCGGTGCTTCAGATGAAAACATCTCACTACTGGCAAAATATTTTTCGAACCGGAAAATTCACGTATATTACCTTCCACGAAACAGAGTAGTTTGATAGGATTGCCTGTCGACAGCAGCGAGAAAATGCGCGAAGGGCAGTAATTTAGCTATAGAGGGCGCCTACGATTAACATTGTGATTTTTTAATCCGTGCTCAGCTTAAGACCTATGAAACAGTTTCTTTGCGAAAATACACAGCTGGCCAGAATCCTACGAACGAAATATTTTCAAATATAATATTTAGTACTCCCACGTTCGATTCTAATGTGTAACTCAAATATTTGACCGGTTCCCATTCGCTCACCGAAATTAAGCACTGTCGCGCTCGGCGCGTACTTGGATGGATGACCATTCAACCGTGCCGAGTGCTGTTGGTAGTAAGGCAAGCAAAGGAATTGTAAACAGTCTCTAACATCCTTCGCCTTCGGCGAGACGTAAAGCCCTAAGTTTACTTCCTTTTTCTAATCTTTGAAAACACAAGAACTCTGTCAGATTAACGAAATAGGTACATTTTAGGATTTTGATGCCGAAATAGGCAAAATTAGGCGTCAACGTCGAAATACGCGATTTTAGGTCCTATAGAACTAACGGTATTCAGTTTAGTTAGTCATGAAACGCATAAGTACCAACTTATTGGAGCTTAGAAAAAAAATAGGTTTTAACCTAAAGATCCGTGATCTATTTTTTACATATGAATAATAAAATACCTATAAAGAGTATTTGGTATTAACAGGGAAAGCGATATAAAAAAATAAAAAAAGACCGAAGTGTTAGGCAAATACGAAGCATGAGCGCATATCAACTAGCCACTTTGCTGCACGCTGGGCAGAAAATATTTTTTCCATCTGTCGCATAGTGTGGAAAAACTTGGAGACACTGTCTTATATGATGAAATAGGCATTTTTTAGGATATTAAAGCCGAAATAGGCAAAAATAGGCACTAGCGTCGAAATAGGCTTTTTTAGGTCCTATAGAATTAAGGCTATTAAGTGTAAATAGTCATGAAACGCGTAAGTACAAATTTTTATGCAAATAGGAACCCAGGAACAAAATAGGTTTTTACCTAAAATCCGCGGTCTATTTATCAGTTTGAATTAACTCCACGCACAGATTTTATTACTGCCGTGCACGAAGTTGATACAGCATATCCTGGAATGAATGCAGAGTATTGGACGGGATATAAGAATACTACCAGTTGTTGCGGGGAAGAAAATCAATGTGTGGTATTATCCGGACGTATAACGAGACTTCCACTGTAGCCTTATCGAACCATTGCGTATTTCGATTTCTCCCCCAAGTGATACGTTTTTAAATGAGTCAGTATGTACAGGTAAAAACCTTGTATACTGAATCCAGGATAATGTATGTTGAATTTTCATGAAAATTCATTCTATAACGTTATTTTATAATGCTCCAGGCTGACTGCCGAGAAGTACATCGACACGAAGGGGTACCCAGTCGTTTGATAAGAAGAGTGCCCTTGTAAGAGGAAATGTATCCCTACATGGAATAAGTATTAGAAAGCCTACGAGATATAATAGGCTGTCTCCGTTGCGCTTATCTTCGGTTAGTATTCGGTTAGATTAAATTGTTGCGAACGATGTTAAATTAACGGATGAATGCGTGTTTAACTGTAGCTATCACACAGTTGATACTCCGAACATACATACTTCGAAGATGACACGCAATACCAATCTCCTGCGATAACACTTCAAGTTAAATTTCCAATGACATGTGGATAAAGTTCGTTGTTAATCATTCTCAAATCATGAATCGAACAGGAAAATCTTTATTCTTCCTCCGAAAACTGCAGCTAAATAGTGTTGTTGAAGGTATAGTGGGATTTTTTTTTTCCACGTACCGAGGACACGAGAGTACAGTTTTTGGTCCCCTGGACGTTCATAGTGGGACAAGGAAGAGGTAAGGATCCTAATTATGTGTCCCTGATTTCTGTTCTGTAGATTCAAACGGCTACTACGGTATTATCTAAATGCTTCTGCTTGCCTGTCCCAGCAGGAAATGTCTAGATGCAATCTGACGTAATAACCAAGTAATAACAGCCAATTGACGCCCATTAAATGAAACCATCTACCATTTATCATTCCGTAATAAGGTCATCGTGAAATATTACCATGAAGCCCCTAAGGCAGCTGTGCCCTGTGGGGAAGGGTTCCGTGGCAGGTAACCGTACTTGCCGTATAGCGCCACTATACTTGGTCGTTGTAGGACAACTCTATGAAGTTGAAGCATGCTGGTTTTGCCCTTTTGCAATAGCTAATTCTGCGATTACAAACATCCTCGCTATCTTTCAACATTCTTAAATGCGTGCAGTAGTACATCTTCATTCCCATGTACAGAAAATCAGTAGTCAGGCAGGTTAGAAGTCTGAAAGTTGTGTGCCTCTCAATTCAATAATTGACAACTTATTGTGTAATATTACTTGGTAACTAGTCATAAGAGACAGAAGACTGCTAAAATCAGACTTTGAATGTAGCGTCGTTACTACAATGGCCTCAGACAAGGCGATCCACTCTCACCAGTTCTGTTCAACATCGCGCTGTAAAAGGTGAGACGTGCAGTTGGCAGTTATAGTGTGATGGGGATAGTTGGAGTGATAAGAGCCTTTTATTTGCAGATGATATGATTGTAGGAGAAACTCTGAATGAAGTGACAGCGGCTACCTCTCGATTTATGCTAGAAGCGAGCAAACTAGGGTTACTGGTCACCGATGAGAAAGTATATGGTCGCCTCTCATCGACAAAACGATATGGACGTCATCAGTATAGACGGTCACAGTTTTGAGAGTTGAACAATTCGAGTACCTGGGGTCAATATTGTCGAATGAAAGTGAGATAGAGAAGGAAATTCGACAAAGAATATTAAGTGCAAACGGGTGTACTACAGTTTAAACCACCTATACATCTGAAGCATCGTATTCCAGGAAAGCAAAATGCATTTATACATGTCGTTAGTGCGACAGGTTGTATTGTATGGTTGTGAGACATGGACAGATACACAGATAATGGAAGAGCGCATTCGTGTGTTTGAGAGGAAGATTTTAACGAAAATTTATGGCTCGATATACAATGCGGAAACTGAAAGATGGGAAAGAAGGCACAATGAAGATCTGTATCGGCGGTTGAAGAAAGCTGATATTGGGAGAGTGATTGCACGAAGAAGGCTACAGTGGAGCAGGACATGTTCTACGAACGGAGGGCACTATCCCTAACAGAGTATTTCTATACCAGCCAACTGGTAGACATTCAAGAGGCCGTCCGCGAACGAAGTGTAGAGACAGGACCTCAGCGACCCGGGGAGAAGCAGATCCAATAGCCAGCACTGAAGATGTCCGAAACAGAAGTAAATGGGCAAACATGTGTAATTTATGTGTTGTTAAAACTATTTTGTTATGATTCGTGGACTTCGTGTTAATCAGTTCATTATGTTCTATGTATGTCTTGTATTTGTATATTTCGTCTTGTGCCACGGGCCGAAATGGCCTGTGTTAATGATATTTGTATTTCGGATGACTAAAAGTATAATTATCCTTAAAGTCTTAAGTGAGTTCTTGAGCAATTTTATACGTAACTGGATTTTCAATGAAAAAGTCGATGTGCCACACGTACATTCGGCTAGGTAACCCACGAAATGCTCGGTGCGCAGTAGTGATATATAGAGGAGGGGATGAGTACTTCACGTCCCATCGACGACGAGATCATCGGTGCTTCGGGAGCTACGGTGCTGTATTTGGTGGTGTTCGTATTTATACTTTCGTAATGCGAAAATATGCAGTGTACATGTTGCCGCGCAGCAAAGATCTTTCGCAAAACGCGTTATTTTTTGCCGGGTTTCGTTTCTAAGTTTTACAGCTCCGATGGAAAATATATTGTCACTTCACACGAATAAATATGCTGTCACCTTGGGTATTACGTATTTTCAACCGAGAAAAAGTGTGTTTCTGACAGGGAAATCGGGAAAATCCGCAGTTCTTTTTTTCTTCTATGCATATACACCCTGTATTTAACGTTAAGTATAGCCCTCTATAAGTCAAGTACTCGTACGAAAAATGTAAAAATATTATTTTTTCGAGATACATCGATTTTTTGAAAAAAAATGGCGGTCTCCGTACTTCGATAGATTTCAGCGATGGGCGTACTGTAACGGTTAGGCTGGCTTACTTTCTTTACAAAGAGCTATTAAATAATGTTTGTGCTTTTATTAATTGTGAAGTTCGGAAAAAGATTTCAAAAATATGCACTTTCGTTGGCCGTGTTAACAGTCAGTGCAAATGCCAGTCTCTAGAAGCACGTATAACTCGCGGAAAGGTAAAGAGGCCTTTGGAGAAAAGAGAAGCAGTTGTGTATTAAGAGCTTAGATGGAAAACTGGAAGGAAGCAAAGAAGATAAATGTGGAAGGTATAAGCAAAAAAATACGTGGAGGGGCTGTAGAAGGGATAGGAACTTCAAGGCTGTGTTACAGAACAGGAAGTAGAAGCAGGTAAAAAGGGATATATAATGCTGCGAGAAGAATTTGACAGAATGCTGAAAGATCTAAACCAAGAAAGGGCCCGTATAGTAGACATTTCCTCAGTACTTCTGATACAGTTTGAGACCCAGCCATGACAAAATTATTCCACCTGGTGTGCAATACACCCTCAGACTTCAAGAAGATGTAATAATTCCATTTCCAAAAAGAGCGGCTACTGACAGGTGTGAATATTAACGAACTATCAGCTGAATAAGACATTGTCTAAAACAACACGAATTATGTACAGAAGAACAGAAATTTTGGTAGAAGCCACCGTCGGCAAAGATCACATTGGGTTTCGAAGACATGTAGTAATGCGCGACGCAGTACATAACCCTAAAACTTCCCTTAGAAGGAGAGGCGAACATAGTTAATATTATCTGTACAGTTTCTGAAAGTAACTAGAGTACACTTTTCGAAATTCTGGAGGTGGCAGGGGAACAATAGAGGGAATGAAAGGTTAGGTACAATTTACGCAGAAACCAGACGACAGTTAAATATGTTGAAGGGCATGAAAAGGAAGTAGTGGTTGAGAAACGTATGAGACTGGGTTGTACCCTATCCCTGATATCATTCGATATGCCTCTTGAGCAAGCAGGAAAAATGGGAAGGAGTTTAAGTTAATGGAGGAAATTAAAAAAGAATTGTATATGCCGATGACATTGTCATTACGTCAGACAGTGAAGGACTTGGAAGAACAGTTGAACGGATTGGATAGTTGGATGTCATATTAAACACTTTTCAGCCGTCTAATTTCCAAAGTTATTTCATTTGGCTATCAGTTTCGGCGATTTATTACGTCATCTTCAGGCCTTGTGTATAGACAACAATGGTACCAGTACACCTATAGACACCCAGGTAATGAAGAACCATTCAAAAAAAAAAAAAAAAAAAGCACTCGTAAGAGTGGTGTCTGATGTGTAAAGTACACACGAAAGCGTTGCACTCAGTACAGAGTCATAACCAGGAAACTATGTTGACGTACTATAATATACAGGCTAATGTGAAGTAGAACACCATTTTAATAAACAGTGACCAGAATGATCAGATATGTAAACATCCAGTCCGTCATACGTTAGTCTACAACCAAACTTGGGAAACAAGCCCCTGTATTTCAAGTAGATCAGTCCTATAAGGAAAAAGAAAGAACGTTGTGCACAAGCCATCGACCGTGGTTATGGTACAAAAACGCCTTATTTAAAGAATGCGTAACACACTGGTATGGGCTAAGCAAAGGGGGAAAAAACAGAGAAAGTACGTCCACCAGGATTCCTGTGTTGGAAATCGTTAGTAATAAACCGCTGCAATCTGAAAACGTTGAACCAAAAATGAGACCCATGACATCACCACATCAAGTGATAAAGAGCTCGTAATGTTGTCTAAACGACAATTGGCAATTCAATGAAACCTGTGGAAACCCAGGTAATGAATAACCTCTGTTAAAAGGGGGAGCACACGACATGAGAGATGCCGTTGTATTTGGGGTCACAGTTGAGAATTGAAGGAGAGAAACAACGTATTCAACTAGTGGAGATTGTAGAGTCAGTAACAGTGCTTCCATTAAATCATGTTAAATAACGTCATCAAACTGATATCTGTTGAAAATCCTCAAAAAGTAGCATTCCAAGCTATCTGGGTATCGTGCGGGAACATACGTCCCTCTGTTGCATGTGCAGTACTATACCCATAGACGTATCATAGACGGTAAAGTCATACAAATCTGCAATTCACAAGACCAATAAAACCAAAAGCACATTGAAGTACGTGACCCATATTCTTATAAAATAGGGGCATAGTTGTGCATGTCGAAGCTGGGCAACGTAAAAGTATGAATACCCGAAGCAAAAATTGACTATTGAAAACGGAGCAGCAAGGCATTCTCGCACGCAGACAAAGATTGCTAGAGATTCAACCCGTACTGTTGGGAAAAAATTAGCATAAAATTAACATATAATTTTTTGTCAGTAACCAGTAGGTTAGTTGTTGCGTAAAGTAGTGGTATCTACCGGAATAGAGGTATAACAAGCCCCCTGGGATCGCCACAAACTTAAGGAACCAGTAACGGTTGAGGACGTGTCATTACTAATCACAGTTAGTGCATAAAGGAATGTGGGAAATATTATGTAACAGCTCGTGGCAACAGTATGGTCAATACATGTCAAATACTTAGGTAAAGTTCTACCGAATTAGTGGTGTTATATTGTGTGAGTGGGTACACACGAATCAGTAACTGTATGTTATATACGAGGTAGCCTCAAATGCTTATATGTTGTCAGAACGTACGACTGTAGCAATGGGAATATGTACCAAAGTATTTCATCTGCAGTCATTGCTGCCTCCCTAATTACATGAAATGGAATTCGAAAGCAGCTACCTAAAGATCTATCATCCTTACTCATAATCGTACTCACCATACTTCTACCGAAAAAGAAAGAACTACAATCGAGAAACACAATTATATGAAAGTATATATTCTTAATGAAACTCTACTGATTCTACTTGAACTTTACATAAAAAACACGTGAAAAACAACATACGGACGAAAGATTACCATGACCGATTGTAGGAAGATCCCACCTCGCTTCTAGTCAAAACAGGGGCCAGCATTCAAATACTGGTCCACGTAGATTTCTGTTCAAAAGAAATAATACACAGGAAGTAACAAACGAAAGAAACCGTAACTGAAGTAACCACACAAGATAGAAAATAACACATGTGCCGTACCTGAAAGAAAGGCATCTCAAGTGCATGTCACTATCGATCTAGGGGATATCTATCAAAACTGTCGTCACCAAAAATGTGGCCAGAAATACTGCCACACTGAATCACTAGAAGAGCACCGTGCGCACAAACAAAAGGAAAATAGGAAATGTCCATGTGGGGATAACCACAGCAAGACCACTACCACCACAGAAAAGTCTGCTGAGCTTTATGTATCATGCAAATTAAAACATCATGAAAGATAGCCAGGGAATTATTAAGATATACATTACAATAGTGGAAATTCGTAACAGTTAGTAATTAAATGTTTGTATAAAAATGTAAGTGCGTAAGAAGTTAAGAAAACAGTCGAAAAACCATGTGTTCTTAGATTCTGTATGTTCGTTCAGTAACTTCGTAGGCTTCTTGTGTACATGAATGTAGATTTCTAGATCTTCTAAGAGTCCATTGTACCTCCTCTGTCTATTAAATGTAAAACCTTGAGATTTTCATTAATATCTGTGGCATTGTGCTTCGTTGTTTTTAAGTGTTCTTTAAATGTGGATTATTTAATCTTATGAAGGGACGTATGTCCTCGGTAACTTTCTCTAAAAGGCATACCTGTTAGACCGATATAAATGGCATCACAATCTTCACAAGTTATTTTATACAAATCTGATCGTAGTAATGGGTCGAACTGTACCATAGAATGTCTCGATAATTTAGACAATGTGCTGCGGTTATTAAACTCGGTTAACGTCTACTTCGCGAAAAATATGTGCAACTTTAGAAGGTAGATGACCAATATAGTTCATGCTGGTAAAAACTTTTTGCTTATTTCTGTGTCATTCAATGGAGATCTCATAAGTTTGCGATCGATAAATTTCACTGGTGTATTTTTATGTTCGCCTTCTATAAGTAGTATGTGGAACATGATGAAACAGTTAAGGGGTTACCTCGAGTAAGAGATACATGTTTCACTAGTATGTGACAGCATGTAATACTCGTCAGTATATAACCATATTGTTTTACTCCAGTTATTTCACGCGCATTGCATAGCATTGTACAGTGACTATCTATGCATAACATGAAATATTGACCTCCATTTAGTAGGTTCCGTTTTACGATTACGTGACGGTACAATTTGTTCACTACTTTAAGTTAATATAGGGTGCACTGTTCTCTTATTTTATTCCTTAATTTATCTGTAAGTTTATGTAACTTCCTGTAATGGTTGGTATTGTTACATTATTACAAATTACCACTGTGTATATGACTTGCACCACCTCCTTTTTTGGTTGTCTATTTCACATCGGTATCATTGTTGTCTGTACACAGGGCCTGAAGATGACGTAGTAAATGACTGAAACTGGTGGCAAAATAAAGTAGGTTTGGAAATTAGATGGCTGAAAGGTGTTCAATTTGACACCCTGTAGCGAACAGTAGAGTCCCGCAGCCATCGCTGAAAAGATGGACATACAGATGTAATGGATATTGTCTTGAAAAGAGATCATAAAATGAACGTCAACAAAACTAAAACAAGATTACTGGAATGTAGTCGAATTAAATTCGGCCATGAGGAGGTAATTAGATTAAAAGATAAAATACTAAAAATTTTCTATTTCGGCAGCAAACTAACAAAAATGTAGACTGGGAAAGGACAAGGAAAGGCTTTTTGAATAAGATAATTTGTTAATATCAAAATTTAAGGATTAGGAATTTTTTCATGAACGTATTTGTCTGGAGCGTAGCTTTGTAGGGTAGCACGGTGTGGACTACAAGCACTTCAGACAAGTACTACAGAAGCTTTTGAAATATGGTCCTACCGAAAAGTGCTGAAGATTAGATGGGTAGATCGCGTACCTTCTCGTAGTAAGTGCTGAGTAGTTGGGAAAGAAAGAAATTTATTGCAAAATTTGACCAAAAAGAATTGATCAAGTGACAGGACACATTGAGTCTTCAAGGAATCATTAGTTCAATGTTGGGAGGGCACATGGGCCTCGACGGCCGCTTGAGGGATTCGAGTAATGCTCCATTGCAGGCTCCGAACCACAGCTCTTACTCGGTGGTCCATCTTTTAAATGTTTCTTACCGTTCTAGACCTGTCGTTGTTCCCTTTCCTGATACTTTATCAACTAGTCTGCGTTGCTAGTTTTCTTGTGAAAATCAGGGTGAGGGGACACCGGTCGGATACAGACGGTGATTCTTCCATCGCATAATACGCCCCGAGGGCCTCCATGTGCTTTCTGGGCGGTGAAACTCACCCACCATCACCATGTACCCCTCCCTGAAGCCCTTGCTTCTACCTCGTTCACCGTTAAAATCGGGTTCATCGGGATTTTTGTGTTGCCTTGCTCTGAGGACTTCGGGCTTGGCCAATGTGAGATGGATGGACACACAACCTCTTATTTTGGTCCCTTTAACCCCCATCAATGATATTGGACGTAAAGAGGGGGGGGAGAGGTAAACATCGTACCGGCAGGCCAACAGAAAAAACAACGAAGCACGTTCAACTGGATACAGGTTGCAGTATTTACTCTGATATGAAGTGGTTTCCACAGGATACAGCAGCGTGGAGGGCTGCATCAATCTAGTCATCAGACTGACGACGACGACAGTGACTGACTGCTGGGTAGGCTTAATTAATTTGCTGACTTAACATAAAACTTCATAGGATTTTCTGTCAGATCTATCGACAGATTTTTACTGTAGAATTCGCTGAATGGCTCATGGGTGGCTCCCTACGCTGATTTTGGCTTCGTTAAGGTATTTTTTTTTTTTTTAAGCGCGGTTTGGCTTCGTGTAAATCCTTAGTGAACATCGCCATACATGTGTGTAAGACATTGTGTATAATACTCACTTTGTCAATTTATACTGGACATTTTTAGTCTCGGAGATCAGTGTTTGGTGTTGACTGCCCAAGTAATCTGATAGGTTTCTCGTTGCACTTACGAAGAAGAAATTTCGTCTATCTTCCGTAAGATTGCTGTTAACACTTGTAATCTGCGGTGTTACAACTCTAGCAACATTGATAAACTGCTCCACGTTGTCTGAGCCATAAAGTTCGTGGCTGTTCGTAACCGAGACATTACCTTCAGAAGTTTGTGCTCTGACTGTTCAAGGTAATGTACGGATATTTTAAAGCGTGTGGTAAAATTTTATAAACCTTCGTAAAGCATACATTAAGACTGGAACGGGTCACTTGGAATAGAATGAAGTTGTATGATTTGTCTCTGTTACACATGAACTTAGACTGTTGTAAGAACTTAACGGAGAAATTTTGAATGTACGTGCGAAAATCAGTTACAGTAAAACTAAAATGTATAATATTCCAAAAAAAGTACATACTAACATTGAAGTCATATACAGGTAATTGAGAGATTTTGTATTCAGGGCAGGAGAATACTGAATGAAAAAGTAAAACGGCCGTCAGTGCTTTTGATAAGCTAAATATAGTTTATAAAACTAGCTTCCGACATGTACAGAAAAGAATACTTTGTCAGTGCTAACGACAAAATCAGATTTGTGGGTTTGTCATACAGACTATTGCTGCGGAAACCATCGCTAACTGAAGCTTGTTCAATGGACTGTGGAGAGAAGCATGTAGGCAATTAAGAGTACAAACAGGAAAAGGAACGAACGAATCAAGGAACAGGTTCAAATGGTTCAAATTGCTCTGAGCACTATGCGACTTAACTTATGAGGTCATCAGTCGCCCAGCACTAAGAACTACTTAAACCTAACTAACCGAAGGACATCACACACATCCATGCCCGAGGTAGGATTCGAACCTGCGACCGTAGCAGCAACGCAGTTCCGGGCTTGCAGGGCCTAAAACCGCTCGACCACCACGGCCGGCACGCGTGACATCTACTTAAACAGTTGCACACAAAGCATATCACAAATTTAAACTTGTTAATGAAAAGACGATTGCGTCCAGAGTAGGAGGAAAGACACTCTCAACTTGTAGGAGCGGCGGTATAAGAATATCCGGTCTGCTGAACAAACTGCGGATTCCTTGCTATGAAGATAATCGATTTTACTCACGTGCAATGCGACGAAAGCAACTGTTTGAAATTGTCTCATTAATATTCTTAATCCTTAAGTCACGAAGAGTTTTCTCCAGCATAACAATGAAATACATGCCGGTCTGTACTATTTAGGAATAGCTAAATTTTTATGTATTTGTACGTCTACAATCAACAAATAAGGAGAATAATTATTTTTCATGGTGATAAAAGTTTACTAGTGTTACATAAATTTACCAGTGCCGCCGAAAGGGTCAGGATGGATTTTAAGTCGTACATCCGAGTATTGTGTCGGACTGTCCGAACGGTATACGACGGCGCTGTTTTTCCTGTTGGGCCGCGCTGGCACGCCGCGAATGGAGTGTCGGTTTCAACGCTAATTGCTGTAGGCCGCGCAGCTTCTTCGCCCGTGCTCTACTTGCCGCGGCACTTGAGCCGCGATGGCTGCTGCCCGAGCGGCGAGCACGTGGGAGGCCCGGCTTCCTTCCTTGTTAGCGCTCCGCCCACTGCCGGGCCCGGGCGCGCCGCCGCCGCCGTCGCCGCCTCCTCGACGCCGGAGGTGCCGCGCCACGCACTCTCTCCGTTCCCAAAGGTAGGCGCCGCGTTCGGGTAGAAGAAACGCTTGCGCTCATCAGGTGCAATCCGTGCTGCAGGTGTAACCTGTCGGAGGGTGCCCTCGTCTTCGACGTCTCCATTCCTGTCTGTTTTTATAATGTAACGTGTTTACAAAGTTCCTCTTAGGCTAAGTTCATGATAATTTCAAAACAAATACCAACTTAAAAGGTGGATATGACAAATATAATAGGAAAAATTTGAGCACATGCTACAGAAATAAATATTAGCTTTCTTCAAAGGTTCTTGATTTTTAAAAATATTTCTTCAGCAATATTAAAAGTTTTTCTTCGTGTCCTCTGATTAACATAGCGGAGATTTATGAAAACTTCACTTGGTGTCAAGTGGAGTATAGATCTGCGACAAGTGATCATCCTAATTTTATTTATTGCTGTCTTTGTAACATTTGCGTGATAACGATTACTGGTTTCATTCAGATTTCGAAAATCTTCAGATCAATTGTAGTTGCAGAACAACCTGTTAGTTCTTTCTGTTGCGGTAGCGTCTGTAAATCACTAATGTGCGATTTCACTTCAAATCATACATATCAAAAGTGAATGTGTCACATCACTATTTCAAAGTTTGCTGTGAAAAATATATGTTCCACATGATACCTTTTCAAAACTACAGTATTTTGTTTTTCTGATGATTTCGTGAAAGCGCTACAGACAGCTCTAAAAAGAGTATTTTTGAAAATGTAGCGAAAGGGTAAATTGAAATATTGTAATAAAGAAACCAATAGTGGTAGAGATCTGAATTTATTTTAAAAAAATACTTCTTCTTTCCATTTTTTGGAAAAATAAATTATAAAAATTTGTAACTTTTTGCGAATTTAAAAATTGTTTTAAATATATAAATAATCACAGGATGTTAACTGTCTTGAGAAATGATAAAGTGGAAGGACTGATAACTGTCAGCTAATACATTAATGCATGAAATTATTAAACTGTTAAAATATTTGTCCATAAACATGAAAGAATCTGAAATTTAGTTCCTTAGAAATTATTTTCTCCAAAACCCACTTCCTAAAGGTTCTAAAAATTTCATATGTTAGTTCGTACTGTACTTACGGAATGTACGATCAGAGTGGCAATATTTGTCTGTACAAAACGTGAGAGAATTTTTAGGTAGACCTAGCTTTGCTCTCAAGGTCAAAAAAGCATGGACACTTAATATTTTAAATTGGGTGCTGATGTAAGTAAATGCCAGACGAAACTGGTATTTCTGAATCAGAATAATTACTTTACAACATTATAAATGATTGGGAAAACAATTCATAATTTTCGTCAAAAGCTTTTTATAACAAAAATGAGACAGAATATTTGTACATATTTCTTTTTATAAAATTATTCACAAATTATTATTGTCTTCTGTCATGATTTTACTTCATGACTGTCCATGAATTAAAACTGCCTGCAATGTAACAATTAACACTGCACTGTTCATAAGAGTTCTTTTTTTTTTATCTGTTTCTCATTGAACTTGTATAGCGGAGCTCAATTTGCATACAGACAAGGATGGTCCAACAAGAGCAGCACTTGTGGAATGGGAACTGCACACTGATCTTTTGATAGCCATTTGTAAGCATTAGCAGGATCATGAGATGTCGTGAAAGAGACGTTTATATCTTGTAGCTCATTAGAGACAATTACCTGTCCCACTCACCACTGATTGTCATACACACTCGAAATAAAGTGACTCACTGCAAAGTCTTCTAATGTATACTGTGGTCTCCGCATTTTACGTGCAGTAACAGGCTGCATTTCGTGGAGAACCGTTCTTGCAATGTGTGTGCCACTCCAGGATGCAACCCACTAGTGACATGATTCAATTCCTACCTCAAACTTCATAGCAAACCACTCTTCTCTCTTCTTTAATTGGAATTCCTTTAATGTTCTTTCATTTAGAATTAAGAATTGTTACTAATGTTGATATGGTGTGTACAAATTCAGTAGTACCTCCTCTAGCATCAGCAGCTTCATGCTGGAGATTGTCATGTTCCTAGATGTTGACAGAGTCCTCCTACCCCGTCAAATGCTCTTTTTCCATGACCTATTGCTGAAAATATCCATTTTTCTCTTAATCCCTGTACTACAGTGTTGACTAAGCTCGTAAAGCTGAAAGCTGCGGCGCTTCTGCGTACTCGAGGGGGCCCTACACGATATTAGGCAAGTGTACCAGTTTATTTGCCTCTTCTGTGTAAATACATCAGTATCTGGTAACGTGACAGAAAAGGTAACGTTCTTTGTCTTTTTAAACTGGAAAAATTTAAGTGGAAAAATTAACTTAAATTTCGTATTTTCGTCTTAAATTTGTAAGTTAAAGGAAACCCGTTCAGTATCTGGGTGTCAACTAAATTTGAACACACTAAGAGGGGACTTTAACGCAAAACATCTGCCAGGTCTTCAGTGCTTTTGGTTTATTAGTTACATACTTCTTGTTCTCCTCTGTTTTAAGGGTTATTTTCAAAATTAAGATAAAACGAAAATACTTTATTTCTTAAGTTATAACACCGAGGTCTAATAAATATTTTTCCAGAGAAATTCATGACCGCAGGTTGACATGACTTGTATGATTTGAGATATGACCCTAATGTAGGTCCACAATTCACTGATGTGTTGGTTTATGGAAGGTGCGCACAGCACTGTTTTTAATTGAAAGTGATCGAAATTTGAAAGAAACCGGTGATCATATTATGTAACTTGAAGGTGGAGGGGGGAGAAAGGAAAGGGAGGGATATGTTGGTTAGCTACGTTGGGACTTCCACGCGGAATCAGCGGCAACGAGTGAAAATGTGTCCCGGACGGGGACTCGAACATGGGATCTTGTATTTACTAGGCAGTTACGTTAACCACTGCGCCATCTGGACACAGTATTTATCGCAAATGTGTGGAGTATGTCGGCACGCTTCCTGCCTGACCCGCATTTCCATCGAGCACCACCCATCTGCAGTCCCAGTCCATGTCTTCGATGTCATTACTCTGAGTTTGCTGCAGAGGATCGAAAGTAATTAAGCATCAGCATTGAAGGTAGTGGATTCATTGGCCATAGAGGCAAATCAATTATATGAACGCATTCTGTTAAGACATGCTGTTATAGGCTGCTGTAAAGAATATTGTAATAAAGAGAAACTTATTATAACAAGAAGCTTTAAAAGCAAGAGCGAAGAAAATAGAAATAACTTGCCAAACAACACGAACCAGTTACAAAAAAGTACTTTCCTGTACGTGCAAAAATTCATCATTACAACTGTCAAAATTTGTGCATCCGAATGTCTTACCTCCATCTGAGAGATGTTTCCCAGCGGACTTAGAAATCCAAGGCAGAAAGATCTTACAAGATATATGGATCTAAATTATAAAAATTGGGTACCTAATAATCTAAAGAACAGATGTAAAATAGGAAAAATTACGGACATAGCATGCAAACGCAGACTTCTTTTTATGGCGTGATGAGAAGAATCGATGATCATATTTGGGCTAAATCACCTTCAACATCTTAGACTCAAAACCGAAGATAAACTCTAACGGAAATTATAATCATAGGTCTCTTCCGATGGTCAGATCAACGCCGTTGCGTACGTAATTGTGTCGATGAGGCCACTGTAAAGGGATACGAAGAGCCAGTCAAAAATAAGGGGGCGATCAAAAAGTTCGTTTGGAGGCGTTGCTGCAGGGTATGTGCAACGTAGCGCCACTCCGATGTGTGTATACAGGATGTAAAGTTGACAAACCAGAATAACTCGAAAAATAAGCTTCACACCAAAAAATTAGAAGAAAAATTAGAAGTTGATTATTTTGGGGGGGGGGGGACATCTGCTGGTGCTAAAATTAGCCCGCCACCCCAGCCCGCTGGGGGGTGGGGCGGGAGGCAACACTAAAATTTCAAATGGGAACCCCCAGTTTTTTGTTGCAGAACCCTGACAGCAACGCCACCATGTTGAATAATGCTTTTAGTGCAGATGCCGAATGGACCGCTCTGGATTGGCATCACGTTCTCTTCACCGATGGGTTTTGCACATGCCCTCAACCAGACAATTGTCGGAGACGTGTTTGGGAGGCAACCCGGCCAGGCTGTGAACGCCTTAGACACACTGTCCAGCGAGTGCAGCAAGGTGGAGGTTCCCAGTTGTTTTGGGGCGGCATTATCTGGGGCCGACTTACGCCGCTGGTGGTCATGGAAGGCGCTGTAACGGCTGTACGATACATGAATGCCATTCTCCGACTGATAATGCAACGATAATGGCAAGGCATTCGTCTTCATGGACGACAATTCGTGCCCCCATCGTGCACATGTCGTGCATGACTTCCTTCAGGATAACGACATCGCTCGACTAGAGTGGCCAGCATGTTCTCCAGACATGAACCCTATTGAACATGCCTGGGATAAATTGAAAAGGGCTGTTTATGGACGACGTGACCCACCAACCACGCTGAGGGACCTACGCTAATCGTCATTGAGGAATGGGAGAATCAAGACCAACAGTGCCTTGATGAACTTTTGGATAGTATGCCACTACGAATACAGGCATGCATCAGAGCAAGAGTACGTGCTACTGGATATTAGAGGTACCGGTTTGTAATTAATATGGACCACCACCTCTGAAGCTCACGCTGTCTGGTGGTAAAACATGCAATTTGTGGTTTTCATGAGCAATAGAAAGGGCGGAAATGATGTTCATGTTGATCTCTATTTCAATTTTCTGTACAGGTTCCGGAACTCTCGGAACCAAGGTGATGCAAAACTTCTTTCGATGTGTGTAGTTGGGCTGTTACAGCCTTTGCAAACAACGTCACAGTTTCTTACGACTCGCTAGAGACTAAATCAATGAAATAAAGACCCGAGCATGAAAGCGAGACCTCCTTCGAGAACAGAACTTACTAAGAAAACGTGAGAAGGTGAAATGAAACGGACGAAATGGTATATGTGTGAGTGTATAGAGCCAAACAGCCCTAACAAGAAGTCTTTGCATAACGAATCAGAAAAATGGAAACAGCATATAAACTAACCAAAAGTGTCTAAAAGAAGAAAACATCAGTTAATTCCAAGATACATTCTCTACATAATTACATACATCCTCCGCAAGGAACGTTACGGTGCATGGCGGAGGGTGCCCTGTAGCACAACTAGTCGTTTCCTCTCCTGTTAAACACGCAGGTAGAGCGAGGGAAAATGACTATGTATATGCCTCCGTATGAGTCGTAATTCCTCGTATCTTACCTTTGTGGTCCTACGTCAACGGTATTTTCGCGGCAGTAAGACCGTTCTGCAGTCAGCTTCAAATGCGGATACTCTACAACTTTCTCAGTAGCATTCTTCGAAATAAATGTTTCCTTCCCTCCAGGGATTCCCACGTAAGCCCCCGAAGCATATTCGTCACTTGCATGTTGATCGATCATACCAGTAACAAACGTAGCAGGTCGCCTCTGAGTTGCTTCCAGTGCTTCTTTCAACCCGACCTGGTGCAAATCCCAGACACTCCAGTAATACTCAATAATAGTTCGCACTAGAGTCCTATATGCGGTGTCCTTACAGACGAACCACACTTTCTTAAAATTCTCCCAATAAATCGAAGTCGACCATTCGCCTTCCCTAACACAGTCCTCACATGCTCGTTTCATTTCATATTGCTTCGCAACGTTACGCCCGATATTTAAACGAATTGACTGTGTCAAGCAGGACACTACTAATGCTGTACCCGAACATTACAGGTTCGCTTTTCTTACTCATCTGCATTAACTTACATTTTTCTACATCAAAAGCCAGCTGCCATTCATCACACCAACTAGAAATTTTGTTGGGTCACATAGTATCAACCTACAGTCACGCCTGTCTTCGATGAACACTGTCCTTCTAGTAAAACATACTGGGTTCTATTACTTAAGAAGTCTTCGAGCCAGTCATATCTGGGAGCCTGTTCCGTATACACGTACCTTTGTTAACAGTCTGCAGTGGGGTACTGTGCCGGATGCTTTTTGGCAATCTAGAAATACGGAATCAACCTGTTGCCTTTCATTCATTGTTTGCTGTATATGATGGAAGTAAGTAAAGAACAATTGGGTTTCACACGAGCGTTGCTTTCTAAAGCCGTGCTGATTCTTGGAAATGAGGTTTTCGGTCTCGAGGAAATTTATTATATTCGAACTCAGAATATGCTCCAAAATTCTGCAGCAAACCTATGTTAAGGATATTGGTCTGTAATTTTGGGGGCCCGTTTTTTATCCTTATATACAGGAGTCACCTACTTTTTCTTTTTTTTTCTTTTTTTTTCCAGGCGTTTGGTACTTAGCGCTGGTCGAGAGACTCGCGATAAATAGAAACTAATGAAGAGGTCAATGACCGAAATGGGATTCCATCCGGACCTGGCGATTTATTTGTTTTAAACTCCTCAGTTGTTTCTCTACACCAGGATGCTTGTTACTCTGTCATCTACACGGAACTCTGTTCTAGGGTCAAACGACGGCACGTTCGTACTCTTATCCTCTCTGAACGATTTCTTAAACTTCGAATTTAAAACTTCGTCCGTCCTTTTGCTATCTTCAGCTGCCAAACCAGACTGGTCAACGAGTGATGGTTGGAAGCCTTAGACTCGCTCAGCGATTTTATATAGGATCAGAATTTTTTTAGGTTCTCCCCCAGATCTTTAGGCACTTCAATACGACCGGAGGCTCTGTATGGCGCAGGATGTGTTCTGTGAATAGTGGAAGTCTCATCGACAATGTAGAATTAAGAGACAATACTTCAGAAAACTCTTGAGTCCGACAATGGAAAAAAGTGAATCCAGTAGACACAAACATGAACTCGACATGCAGGAACGATCACAGACATAATTCTGGAGGAAGAGGACTGCTTTCTGTGGTCATGCATTCCTGCCTTTTACTGCATATGTTCAGTACAATTGCTAATAGTGATTGTAAAAACCATCATGGCAGTTTATTTACGGCGAATCTGTGATTAAGAAACATTAAAAAAGTATATTTCCCATTCTTTAGAAATAAACATGATCAGGATAATTCTAAGGCGCCACATAAGATATGCTATGGATGTGTTGATATCAGAAGGTAATTTAGCTTTTACAGTTGCTAATCAATTATTTGAAACGAAGAAACAATGCTAATAATTCTTACTCTCGTAGCATTGATATTTTCTGGTTATTACTAAAAGAAATATTGTCATACCTCAACATGACTGCAATTCGGACCGATGACCATAGTTCAACACTACCTTCTCCTAAAGCGCCAGACGTTTTTGTTGTGAAACACAGTTTGATGCAGATTAAAAAGCCCATACTAACTTTATTTTACTTCCAACAATTTTAAACTTCACCGAGCTACATTGTTTGGTTAGATTTTTGCGACCTAACCAAGGAAAAAACTGAACTACTTTGATTCACAAGAACTTGCGGGAGAGGGGAGCGGATAGCATGAACATATGGTTATGTATATAAAAGAGATGATTCATTTTCTTAGTGTTTCAAAAAAGGTTAGTTGGTCTATAGCCCATACAAGGGCAAATCAGAAAGTCTTTGCCCCTATTTTTTTATTATCCAAAGTAAGGTACGTACAGGTACTGACAAATACGCATCCTATTCCACGTACCGTACACTGTTTTTCCACATGGTCCCCATACAGGTTCACACATTTGTCCCATCGCAGCACTAAATTAGAGATGCCTCGGCGGTAGAATTCGACCGGTTGGCTGTGGTATCACCGTCGGACTGCTCATTTGACTTCTTTACTTGTGAATCGCTCTGCTGCCAGGTACTTCTTGAGCGGTCCGAAAATGTGGAAATCAGTACGGGCGAGGTCTGGATATACCGTGGGTGGTCCAGAATCTCCCAGCGAAATTTCCGGAGCTGTCCGGCAGTTCTGATTGCCACCTGTAGTCTCGCATTGTCGTGGAGCAGAATCACGTTGTCCACATCGAAAATCTCTCGGCGCCTTCGCCTGATGGCAGGTGTGGAACAATAAGTGTCGGCATTGATGGTTACACCTTGTGGAATGAAATCCAGAAGGCCGTTACCATCACTTTCCCAACAGATGGCGCTGAACGGAATTTTTTCTCACAGACGAACCCGGATGTTTCCACGCCATGCTCTGCTGCTTGGATTCCGGCGTGAAATGAAGTATCCACGTTTCATCGCCACTAACAATGCGGACCAGGAAACCTTCACCGTCCTTGGAGTACCGTTCCAGATGGTTCAATGAAGACCTGATTCGCTTGCTTTTCATGATGTCATCCAACTGTTTAGGCACCCACCGACATGAAATCTCCTGGTACCCAAAGGACCCGTGAACGATGTCGAAAGCATTCCCATACGATATGCCAAACTCCCGGGAAATGACCGTGATGTGCTCACGCCGATCTGCTTTCACCATTGCATCCACGCGGGAAATGTCAATAAGCGACGAACGCGGCCTCCTAGGCCGCTCATTGTCACGGAATACTTCTAAGCCTTTGTCGACCTCGCCACCACCACCACCACCACCACCACCACCACCACCACCACCTCCACCTCCACCTCACAGTTCTCAAAGCGAGACAGTTTTCCCATACGTGGGTTGCGTTTCCCTGTAGATCTCGATCGGCGTTGATCCCTTGCTCCATAGAAAACGAATTACACTTCCGTCCTGTAACGCCATTGATGAATGAAGCACAACCGCCATCTTTAACAACTGGCAGCAGGACCGTGCGGCGGAGCTATCGGCAGATATGGCCGGCACGAACCAAGAAACGTCCAACGCTGGGAATGTATATGTTGACTTAGCATTTACAGCAGTGATTTGGCTAAAAAAAAGGGCGGCGAAGAGTAAAGTAATTGCTTTTGAATACATTATAGGAGTGACAGTGATCAATGTGTTACAAATATTGACTATTAAAAACAGTCTTGATCACGATTTATTTAAGGTGACCGGTTTCGCCCACTACTGTGATTCTCCAGCAGAAAGAGGTTCCTACTCAATGATCTGAAGATGACCACAGTAGTGGGCGAAACCGGTCACCTTAATAAATAAATCGTGATCAAGACTGTTTTTAATAGTAAAGAAGGGTAAAGTGGTAATTTACTGTTGTCAACAGTAAGTGATAAGAGTGAATGGACCAAGTTGGTTTCCAAACAAGAGAAACAGCACATAATACATACAGTTACATTGTTGTGCAGTTATTTTCAACGCAACACAGATACAAGGGTAAAGAGAGTAAGAAATTAAAAGAAATGCCAATACTCTGCAACGAGGCACAGAAGACCACAGGGGTCTCACACGATAATACTCCGAAGATATTCCTGAAAAATCTTTTAAACCTTATTGAAATTCGGATTTACTCTGTGTAATATATCACTTGCAGCATTTTTAGAGAGACTGAAATGTCGTCGTAACCTTAATCCTGCTCACATGAAAGAACAATTATTTCAGCAATTAATGACGAGTTTGTGTGCCGAAATTTTTTTTAAGAAAGGAAGTGATTTTCTGTGTGTAGTAACCAATCTGTTGCTTTCGTATAGCTGAATTCGAATTTCTAAAGACTTTCTCAACAGAAAAGTTCATTTACACACTCACTCACTCACTGTACTTTAAAAACATAAAATAGCAAAAATCATTTGTGTATATATTAAGTCGGAAGACATCAACTGTCAGTCACAACATTTTTTTGAAAAATAGATTTACCGACAGATAGCTGATTTCATAATTAATGAAAATAGTATTTGATGGTTTATTGATTTCTGAAGATTTGATCTTTGGTCAACGTTTTCTAATCTACTTATTTTCATTCCATTTAATACACGAACAGTAAGAGTTCATTATGCAGATTATTCAAATAGTATAATAAATCATAATACCCGCTGAGTAGTACACGAGATGGTAAATATAGCATCATACAGAAAAATGGAAATGATTGTATGACATTACTGGCCAGGATGTATGGCATTATTAGCCCAGAGACCGTGTCTGGGGATGCTCGGCCGGGCAGGTCGATTTGATGCCCTTTCGGCGAGTTGAGAGTGAATCGTCACCAGGATACGGCGACACTAACCATTAGACCAAGAGCCACGGACGTCCCATAGAATTATTTGTCCTTTCTCCCTCCCCCTCCCCCCACCCATGATATTTTGTTTTTAAAATTACCGTGGTTTAAACAGTTCTGTACGTCAAAGGGTTCAATGCCGTAGTGAATTTTGTATGAGCAAAAGTCTACAATTTTTGGGTGTATTTATTGATGAGAATTTAATACATGTCACACAGGCTGACGATTTTAAAACCATCAGTTTTCGGTTATGTCCAGTGGAATAATTTTCCGTAGTAATTATACTTTAAAAAAATTGTATTCTTCCTCCTCCTCCTCCCTCCCTCCCTCCCTCCCCCCCCCCCCCCCCTCTCCAATGCTTGTAGTAAGGAAGAGCAAGGCTCAGTCAGTCTCATCTTGTAGACCGTTGCCTAATTGGAGAGCCATTTTACTTAGCCCGTAACAATAACCGTAAGTTCATCCACAAAAATCTTTGAGGTAAAGCGGTTCTCAAACCAAAGGTTGATTCGAAAACTACAGTGATTTACTAAGCTTCATTCTATTATATATGGCACGCCATTGAGCTGAGGTGATCTATTACAGGGGACCTACAGCGTAACATACACAGAATCACGGTGCACCTTGCCAGTTTTTGGATGTACAAATTGTTGCCACAGATTAAAAGGAACAAAAAGGAAGAAACCCTAGGACCATGTGAGGACTAAAAGCTTCGTATTTGTACACCATACTTGCACACCGAGCCATGAAATGATTTAATCAGTTAATTTAGAAGCCTGATAAACGTGAAAGCTACATTTTGCACGAAGATAAACTTTCTACAAGGGGAACTCCCCATCGCACCCGCACTCAAATTTGGTGGTGACAGTCCGGACAGTCCGTCAAAAACCAACACAGATCAAACATGAAAACAGGAAGAAGGTATACTGAACCGCGAAAAAGAAGCAAAACAGAAGCAGCGAACGGACCAAGAACAAGAAGTGCGATATAGAGCGGCCTAAAACAGCAACGGCGTCGTGTTGGTCTTGGTGTTGGACTGCCAAGTGGGCGAGCCGTGTTCACACCTCCCTCAATGCCAATTTCTTTCCCAGCTTTCCGCTGTATTCAATTTCTGTGTCGTGGTGTAATGTCCGTTTCCAACAGCGAGGTGTAAGTTAAGAACCTAGAATTACAATTGATTCTGCACAACTACTCTGGTGAGTGAGTGAGATATGCCTCTTTTTCCCTATTTAGGTGTTCGTATGGATTGAATGTGATCACTCTCAAGGAAATGAGGAAAACATAATATTTTGTCGCATAAGCTGCAACGAATGAACGCAAAAGTTTCACAGTCACATAGGTTCTCTGTGCTGTGTCGAAACATATGTTTTTAATGTTTCGGAAGTTGCGTTCCGTTTTGGTAGTTTTGCCTCTAGAATTCTTTTGTTGTAACATAGTTCACACCCATTTATTTGTTGTTTTCATTTCTGTGTGGCATGTCTGTGGTATCTCGCCTGCTCTCACTGTTAGTCACATTTACTTGCGATGGTTACGTATTCTTACCACATGATTCGTATTCTGTTACCAGTGTATAGTACAACTGCCAAGACTATGAACTTACATTTCAGTGACAGGACAGACGGTTCATAACGTTGCGAAAAATATAAACTAAACCCACTTGGCAGTCCAACACCTTGAATTTTTTTATTTTATTTATTTCTTTATTTTATTTATTTCTTTATTTTTTATTTTTTTATTTATTTATATTTTTTTTACAGCTCAGTACACCTTCCCGTTTTCATGCTTGATCTCGTACAGTTTTGGACGGGCTTCCACAGGGCCATCGTAGCGTTAAATCTGAATGGGGTGTAATGGGGAGTTTCCCTTAGTATCTCACTTCGCCTTCCATAGAGGAATTTTTATTTTTAAATTTCCAGTTTCTTTAGGAATTTCATTGTAACTGTTGTATGAGCTTGCCTTTAAACGACCAATATGCAGTCACATTTAAACATGAGTTCCTTTAAATAACACGAAAATCGATTCGGTCCATGTCACTGCGAGACTTTGTGCAAATGACGCATGAATTGCATAACGAAAGTATTAAAAATAAATTATTTAATATGGGGTAATGTTTTCAGTCCAAAGGAAGTCTATGTATAGATTCATTCACACAAGTATTTGGCTACCTATTTTAAAAATTAGTTAACCAACTGTGATTCCATAAGGAACTGTGGTGCACAGCGACCATAGACTATAAGGGAGGAGAACCACGCATCAATCAGTCGCAATTCCATTAGTTTTTTATAAAATCTAATGGAGGAGTGATTAATTGCTGTGTACCTCTCTTTCCTTAAAAATTTCTTATTGTTCTTGTAATAAATGTAACAGGTCCTACTATTAACTGGCTAGGTCAGTCACTACAGTGGCCATAGAAAGACTGTACACCACCTCAAGCAATTCGGTGGTGATTTCAAACCAACCTTAAGGTTGTTGAGAAGGTGATAATTTTTAGTCTTCTTTTAATTAACCACGGTATGCATAAACGTTTTGCTGATTAATACAATACAATAAAAATTGTCGTACACATTGTTTCACATAGCACACCATACGTTTTCTGGAAGCTAGTGTCGTGTTCAAACACTATGCTAATGCAGGCTGCAGCCTGTGTGCCTTCCCACGAGATGCGGGGTGTATCCTCGCTCCGCCGGCCGCGTGCTAACTCGCGGCTCCTAATACGGCGAGCCTCTCAGTTGGCTGGCTCTCCAACCACAGGTCTCGCGCCCGCTGAACGGATTAGTACTGTGTTCTACAAAAAATACATCTACCATGATAAGACATAAATGAATAGTTTTATGATGCATACGCCCCAAGCTATGGTTCCTCCACTGTGTGGTTAACAGAACTGTTTACCGGCCGTCCAAAATGTAACGTGTGGTACAAATAACTTACCTGTAAGGTTTCTCTCTGCCAGGGTTTGCGTTACGTATGAAAGGAAATCGCGCTCAGCCATAGCGTTTGGTACAAACACTTTTTAACAGTGGCAAAAATTTTATCTATTCTGGGCGTTGAACACTGCGATTGTGTTATTAATCTTGATGGCCGAACTCTAGTGTCCGTAGGGTAGGTTCTGCCTGTATCAAGGACAGTTCTTCGCTTTTAACTATTACTATTGACCAAGTGATCGCATAATTGAAAGCAGCCAAAGATGTACAGTTTCCTTAACAGAGAGACATCGTCTGAAGTGAAAGTGGCGTCTAGCTAAATAAAGGATGTGTGATTAGGTCGTTCTGTGTTCATAGTGTATCAAAATGACGTAGCATATAACGTCTGTGGATATCTGACTTCGTTTGCAGACAGAGAACTGATGTATAACGTGGCGCCCTTGGAGGCGCTTAAGCGCCTGATCCGAAGAATGGCAGTCGATCTTAAGCACAGTGTAATGCACGTGATAAAAAGGCGAAAGGAAGGAATGTCGTTTGAGTAAACGTTCGCCGACCGGTTACTGGGATAACTCGCAAGTGTTAAGTATCAAGGAATGACTGTGCGTCTCTCGGCCTGCCTGCCTGCCTAGATAAAAGGTGAAATAGCCACATTTATAGCTATGGGGAAGCCAAATGCCAGACTGAGAATTCTAAGCTGAGAAGTGTTACCCATCCACATTGTTGGTTCATAACAAAATCCTTGGTCGGTCAGATACTTTACGTTTTGTCTGTTCTCGCTCTCACCTAAGTTGTCTACCTGAAGAGATAGAGAAGCTGCAAAGGGGAACTGCTTTTTTCTGTATACCTCTTGTATTACGATAAAATTGTAGTTGGGGTATTTTTCGTCTATCAACAACGAATTGAAAACAGAAAAGGGAAAAACGAATCTGGTTCACTTTGTACTTCCGACGTACATCATATGATGATTTGCGGACATGTATGAGATGGTAAAAAGTGCTGATCCGTTTGGGTCGACTGTAACTACGAGTAACATACTAGCTTTTTCAAAATCCGTATCATTTTAGCATTATTATATGTTATAAATTTACAGATAAGTATTACAGGTTGTGTATTATTTCATTTCACTCGTTTGGGTCATCAGACGCACGAGCATCCACAGATATTAATTCCAACGGTCGCTGTGTCCCTGCAGCTTGCGTTTGTTAAACGCGCATGAGTGAAATTCTTCAGTCTGAAGTAAACTTTGAGAAGACGGGCTAACAGAGAGGCCGATGTTACTGATGAATATATGTTTGTGAAACAGAGAGACTGGAGCAGTTTATTTCACAGAACCATACTTAATCAAGTTACGAAATACAAATGCGTTTTCCCATAATGCCTACAAGTAGTGTCTCAGAGCATAACATTCCTCTAAATTCGCGCTTCCGCTGAGCTGATGGCATTTTGAGAGCATGTCATGTCGTTGGTATGTCTATGTCCGTTGAAAACCGCGTAAAGCCAGGCGTTTTAGAAATTAACTGTGTTGACTGGCCATAGAATTTGAAACGTGTGGATAAAAATCCTATGTAAAGATCGCAAATTTCTTAATTGATTAACGGTTTCTGCTCATTGACAAGCCATCGTCAGATCTAAAATGCAGAAAATTACATATAAAAATGAACAATAAAAATATATTCAATACCTGAATTTCCGTTACGCAGTACATAACAGTGTAAAATGTTCAGTGTGTGACAGTCATTAGAGATCGCGATACCCTTAGAGCTAAGTCGTCCTAACAATCACGTAGGCACAATGAGAAAAATATTAAAACGTAGCACAATAAAAGTGCAAAAAATATGGTGAGTGATATGAAATACCTTAATTTCGTGACAAACGCGTACTTCGTAAAAAAGAAGGCAACTTAAAATTCGATATTGCTCTTTGTCGATATTTAAACAAACTGATTTAATGGTAAGAACACTTTCAACCTTCATTGTGAGTGAAATATTAGGTCCAGCGGACGTGTTACGTTGGGACGCAGTCATAGCTCCTTTCGTACGACATGGTCATAACGTTGAACAAAGCACGTCTATTCGAAACAGCAGCGAACGAATTTTTTCTATTCGACATCGAATGTTAGAGATGCAAGTACACAGGGCGAAGACAGTGGCAGAATGGGTTAAAGGCGAGTGAGTCGCGGATCCTTCACAGTTGCCCCGCCTTACGTCAGGTTCAGAACCTGTTTGCCTCTAGCTGGCTGCATGCGCGAATTACCGTCCACAGGCGTCAGCAGCCTTGTCGCAATGTGATGTAAACGGAAGGTAGAATGCGCGACCCGCCGGAATTTAGTTGAGCGCTCCTGAAATAATTGTTTGTGTCATGTGCAGTGGTTCTTAGTCTAAATCTGCTGTTTGCGTAACGGACTTATTTCGAGAGTGCGAAGCAGCTGCGGAACGCTGAGCTGTTTACCGCGCTCTGACCCTTCATACCTCACCATTGGGCTACCTGTGAAGCGAGAAAAGACTAAGTAGACAAGTCGGCGAAATGCTGCACACAAAGGTTGGATGTTTGGACGGCAGTCCTGGAGGAAACCTGCACAACTGGCGCCTGTAAATCCTGCCGTTACGTTTCGGAGATGAAATGGTGCATTTGACTGTTTCCTGGAAATTGTCTTAAATGTTTAATTACGTCATTTTATACTAATAACATGCTTTTTCCTCATGAATATCCGTATTTAACAAAAACGGAAACTCAGATGAGTTGAAAGCCCGCTGAAACGCTCCATTTGACTAATGTGATGACAGTTATCTCACTGTCTAGCACGCTGGCTCTTAGAGATCCAGATGAGACAGTGGTCACTGCGTTTATTTCTGTGAAGATCATTTTGTGTACATACTATATTAAAATTATTAATCTATTAGTTCACCATCAAGTACTGTGCTGTGCAATTGCAAAGGTGTAAAATATTACGTACAAGGTAGTGTGCTCATGCTTTTTGTTTTGGGTGTGATTGTTCGTTGGTGACAGTAATGCCTAGACAACATATAATGCTGTGACCAATGATGGTAACGTTCATTCAAAAGCGAAACGCATTTTTCCGCACATTTTGTTCGATATATGCAAATACTCGGACTGCATCGACTCTTTTCATTCGGGCGATTGTTTTCCATTAACCGAGTGAATCGATTGTCTCCATTCGGTAGTTCCCAATACTAGTTTTATATTCGATTTCCTAATATGTATCCACGTTATTCGTATCTAACCTATTGTATTCGGTGCTGATTTTTGAGATCGTGTCGAAGAAATTAAAATACCCGCTCAGCATGAGGCTCGAACCGACGACCCAGAGATGGAGGCCCATGCCCTACCGACTGAGCCAGCCAGGCACTCACTGTACCATTTTGCCGTGTGGTAAAAGATCGAACGGCGACAGTCTTTCAACAGAGCGAAGAAGAGCATGGCCACTTAAACATTACACAGTGACAGCAAAATGCCGTAATCGTGCCGGGTAGGAGCCGTCCACTGCCTCCGCAATCACGGCGACTGATATGTCGTGTGTGTGTGTGTGTGTGTGTGTGTGTGTGTGTGTGTGTGTGTCCTCATTCATAATGGGCGATATTAAATCGTGCGGTTAGCGGTCAGTTGCCGTCTAGTGTGTGTTGTTGCATTTCCGTTTATATTATCTATTACGTTTCTTTAAATGATGGAAGAATATTGATAGAAACTTTGAATAGACTTACGCAAGCCCATCCTGCGCTGTGGGGAAAATTTCTTGACATCTACAAAGATAGAAACGCTACGAAAGGTGCCTGGCATGAAG